>NC_135392.1:16486250-16800000 GCF_051989625.1 Stigmatopora argus | reverse complement strand
CAGAGGAAAGGTTGCAGTAGGATTTCTTTAGAAGAGCGGGGTCAGAGTGATTTAGTGTCCAAGCATGTCTCCTGATCTGAACCCGATTGCGCATTTAGTAGGGAATTGTGAAGAGCAAGTACAACGCCACTCACCATCCTAAAGACTTTAAAACAGGTCAATCTTAATGAACGGAAGAAGATAATCGCTGCAATTTGTCAGAAACCTGATCATTCAGTGCCTTGAAGGCTTGCTGGTATTAAAAATAATGGAAGCCATACAAAACACTAGATAATTCATCTTTGGGGGGGGGGGGGGTTATTCACTTCTGCAACAAAATAATTCATTCATTTATTTTTTGAACCACTTCATCTTCATTAGAGTTGTGGGGGGTGCTGGAGCCTATCCCAGCTGAGTACAGGCCAGAGGCGGGGCACACCCTGAATCGGTGGCCGGCCGATTTCAGGGCACAAATAGATGCAAAATAATTCATGAAATTGTTAGTTGTCTGTTCTAGGTTCTACAGACAACAACCTATGTTTCATAGTATGAAGAAAGCTCACTTATCCTCACAAGTGTCGCAGTGGGTGCTGGAGCCTATCCCAGCTGACTTTGGGCACAAGGCGGGGGACACCCTCAATCGGTGGCCAGCAAATCGCATGGCACAAGAACACAGATAACCATTCACATTCACTAGCGAGGGTTAATTTAGAGTAACCAGCCTAACCTGCATGTTTTGGGGATGTGGGAAGAAACCGGAGGACCCGGAGAAAACCCACACAGAAAGTACCAGACCTGGGATCAAACCCTCGATCCCAGAACAATGAGGCCGACGCGTTAACCACTCTCTCTTTCGCTCTCTTTCTCTCTCTTTAGGGAAAGAGTAGACACGATCGACCGAGACAATCTTGTTACAGATTTATTGGTTACCTTTGTTTTAGACATTCCCATGAATTCAAGGCAGGGCTTACTCCCATTCATTTCAGTGGATCAATGCTGTACTGACACTCATATTTTTGGCACAAACTTTAATATGTTATCCACAGATTCACATGAAGCTATGACTATAGTTGTGTATTGTTCTAAGACAAAACATGTCCACTGTGAACTGTATATTCTATTTCTATACCTTAGGACTACAATGCTAAGGCCAGCTGGGTCCCACACACACACAAGGACGTTTTTTTAGTGCGTTTGAAAAGTTTTTCAAATTATGATAGAAAAACGGAGCGCATGATTTCTCTGCCTGAGCATGCTGAAAGCAAAATATGGATCCAAGCTTCATTCTTGTTTTAATTATTTGTATTCATTCGTTTGCTTTATTGAGCTCTTGTCTATCATTTGATGTCATAATTTCAAATATAACAAAATGATCAGTCTGATCATTATTGTGCATCACAAAAACAGTCCACTGCGGAAAAAAACACCCAATTCGTTGCCTTGAAACATCGTATTTTGGAACCACCTGCATAATTATTAGGCTGAAATCCAAATAAGAAAACATGACAAAGTGGCTTTTAATGAACTTTTTATATAAAAAATGAGAAGCACAGATCCTCCAAATGTTCCAACAAGTTGCCCACCTACTGTATAGTTCATGTAGATGTTTTAGATGGCAGGAATGTATTATATTTTCCTGAAGAAACTGATCCAGAGAGTAGACGCATTCTAAAGCTCCTCTATTGCTGTATCACAGGGTTGGGGTCCATTCAGGGCATATATATAGAGGAGAACAGACATAACACAAGGAAAAGAAAAGCACCATATAGAATTAAGGCCATTATAAATGAGAACAAATTACAAGAAAACCCTATATTTTTCTACAATTTAATCTCTCAGTGGAATTGACCCCAACCTTGAAGAAGCCATCAGCCTTTGTAAAGTACTGTATACCAGGGAACTTAGACAAAAGATAAAAGAAAGCTCTTATACAAAATGTTATTTTTAGGTCCCCCAGCTTGTCTGTTTTGTATAAAACACACAAACAAACAAACATTTCTAACTGTTGACTTTCTATGCTGTTGTTTCTGTATATAAATGTTCTATTGTTCCGTGCATGTTGTAATTCCTTGGCGTTGGGGCTGCTTGTGACTCACACAGAGCCATCCATGTTATTGTCTTGTAAGGAAAAAAAAATTGTCTCTATGTCTCGAGATGTTTCTATTTCTTGAGAAAAGCAACATTTCCCCTTTGGAATACTCCAAATGAAATAAAGCCGATCACTTTACATTTTGATTAAGAATGGCTGACTTTCATTGTTCCCTTGGTGAATTACAGGTTGTCCTAGATGCCACTATGCATTTTCTATTTCATAATTCATTTCAACAGCAATGAGGCCATCAACACTTGAAGAAAAGGACATAACAGTTTTGTTGTTGTTGTTTTTTGCAAGAAAATCTCTTTCTTGTTGTCAATTGCAGTTTAGCTCAGCAGTTAGAGCACTCAACAACTGACAATCCTGAGTTGCTCCAAACAGCATAAAGGATCTGCCACTGCCAGACTGATACCGGGTAGCCTTGAAACAGTTATTTATTAGCCTTTGTTTACGCCAAGAATGATCATGACTGCGCATGTGCCTCCATAAGGATGACTCATAAGACACGACTCATTACTGTTGTTGTGTGCATGTTGTAAATGCTTAAGAAAGGCAAGTGGCATTTCAGTGATGAGGTGAGACAGGAGTCAGTTTTTAAAGAAAAATACAGCAGCAAAAATGACAAGATAAACCCAACAGGACCCCCAGAAAAGGTTTTAACTTGCATTGAAAGGATGAGCAAGAAGAGAAGCTGAGGAACCTGGGACAGCCCACATTATCCTCAAACGCTTCCAAACTCCTCTACATCAAAAGTTTTATGCTGTCCATAGCAGGATAGAAATACTAGTGTGAGAGAGGGAGAGAGGGAGAGAGGGAGAGAGGGAGAGAGGGAGGGAGGAGAGAGAGAGAGAGAGAGAGAGAGAGAGAGAGAGAGAGAGAGAGAGAGAGAGAGAGGCAGAGAGAGAGAGAGTCAGAGAGAGCGAGTCAGAGAGAGAGACAGAGATAGAGATTGAGAGAGAGAGGCAGAGAGAGAGACAGAGAGAGACAGAGACAGAGAGAGAGAGAGAGATGGAGAGGGAGAGAGAGAGGGAGAGAGAGAGAGAGAGAGAGAGAGAGAGGGTAGAGAAGAGGGAGAGAGAGGGAGAGATATAGATAGCGAGAGACATTGAGAGAGGTGTATAGAGAAAGAGAGAGAGAGAGATGGAGAGGGAGAGAGAGAGAGAGAGAGAGAGAGAGAGAGAGAGAGAGAGAGAGAGAGAGGGGGGGGTAGAGAAGAGGGAGAGAGAGGGAGAGATATAGATAGCGAGAGACATTGAGAGAGGTGTATAGAGAAAGAGAGAGAGAGAGATAGAGGGACAAAGAGAGAGGGAGAGAGAGAAAGAGAGAGAGAGAGAGAAAGAGAAGGGAGAGGGAGAGAGAGAGGGACAGAGAGAGATAGAGAGGGAGAGAGACAGAGAGAGACAGACAGAGATTGAGAGAGAGACAGAGAGAGAGACAGAGAGAGACAGAGAGAGACAGAGAGAGAGCGAGACAGAGACAGAGACAGAGAGAGAGAGAGAGAGAGAGAGAGAGACAGAGAGAGAGACAGAGAGAGAGACAGACAGAGATAGAGGGGGAGCGATAGAGGGGGGGAGAGAAAGAGAGAGATAGAGCGAGAGAGAGAGAGAAGAGAGAGAGAGAAGAGAGAGAGAGGAGAGAAGAGAGAGAGAGAGAGAGAGAGAAGTATTTGGTGAGAAAAGTACTCAAGAAATGAGTCATTGATTGCAATGTAAGGTTTTTTTTTTAAACAATGGTATATGCGAACTGTTATTATTATACGGTACTATAACCTATTATGTGACTCTTTTTACTATTACAATAATATCATACCATATGCCGCTAGCTGCATTTAAGTGAGTGCAAAGAGTCTCAGGGGCTTTTCATTAATAAAGCCTCTTTTGCAAATCCGGCCACAAAGCACTTGCGGGCATTACAGCTTTTGCACGCTTTTACAGAAAAGTAGGTGTATGTTATGTACCCATGGAATTTATAAGGTAATTTTTGGCTATTAATATGGATCTGCTGAACCAATCTGTCTGAACTTGGAAATAAACCGCTTTCTGTTAACTCATCTGTATTGTCTGATGACACAATATTATCCCTTTTGTTCCTTGTGTGTTAGTCAGCCAAAATGGTTGATGTTTCTCGTTGTAGTGGTCATGTGACCTCAGTCAACAACGAGTATATAACTAGTAGAGAGAACCATATATTCACATTGAAAGCATTTCTGGCACTTAGCAAAATAAAACAGACTCAAGACAATGTTTACCTACTGGGATACAAAAAAAAGATTTACTCATCTCATCTCACTTTCTGAACCGCTTTATTCTCATGAGGGTCGTGGGGGGTGCTGGAGCCAATCCCAGCTGTTTCCGGGCCAGAGGCATGGGACACCCTGAATCGGTGGCCAGCCGATCGCAGGGGACAAGGAGACGGACAACCACACAGATGGACATGACCTGGATTTGAACCCAGGACCCCAGAGCTGTGAGGCCGATGCACTAACCACTCGCCCCACCGGGGCGCCCAAAATATTTACTAATTACTGAAATTATGCACTGACGGCACTAAACATGAGAAGATAAATGAGTCTAAAAACACACTTAAGTATCGCCTTAACCCTAGAATGGTAACCCTCTATTTCAGGGGTTACCTTTCACGCTTCTGAAAAAGAGGGTTACCATGGTTACCGGGGGGAAAAATGGGTACCCTTCATTGCACCGTCTTGCTTAGGACCCATTTTTTCCTCGTCAAAAGCGTGAAAGGTAACCCCTGAAATAGAGGGTTACCATTCTAGGGTTAAAGCATTTCTAAGAAGGATTATTATTCATTTGTTAATCTTCCACACCGCTGATCCTCACAAGGGTCGTACGGTATGCTGGAGCGTATCCCAGCCAACCACAGGCAGCAGGTGGGTAACACCCTCAATTGGCTGTCAGTCAGTCGTAGGGCACAATGAAACAGACAACCACTCACGCTCACAATCAAAACACCACCAAGTGGGAATCAAACCCAGACTGCCCGCACCAAAGGCAGGCGGAAGAACCACTGGCCCACCCGGAGGCCAGAGATTATTACGGTGACCCTATATTTAAATTATATATATAAATATATATATAAATAATACCATTCACCTACCATGCATATTTTTGGAATTAGGTAGGGAAACCGGAGTACCCAGAGAAAACCCAGGCAGGCCCAGGGAGAACACGCAAAGTCCACACAGCAAGACTGACCTGGATTTGAACCCAAAACCCCAGAACGGCGAGGCCGACATGCTAACCACTCATCCGCCGGGCCATCTAAATATATTAATTTGAGTATCATGGAGGATTTATATCCCTATAAACAAGAAATTGAAAATGTGTACCGCTTTATCCTCATTAGGGTCACAGGGGGTGCTGGAGCCTATCCCAGCTGACTCCAGCCGAGAGGCGGGAGACACCCTGAATCGGTGGCCAGGCGATCGCAGGGCACAAGGAGATGGACAACCATTCACGCTCACACTCATACCTAGGTTCAATTTAGAGTGTCCAATCAGCCTACCATGCATGTTTTTGGAATGTGTAAGAAAACCGGAGTACCCGGAGGAAACCCATGCAGGCTCGGGAAGAACATGCAAACTCCACACAGGTGGACCGACCTGGACTTGAACCCAGAACCCGAGAGCTGTGAGGCCAACCGGGCCTCCCATGTACCAGCCTTTAAAAATGTTTATTAGGGTGGTCCAATTTTTTCATTCAATAAACCAAATAATGTGGATATCTATTAGTGGGGTGGCAAGTGGTTAGCGGATCGGCTTCACAGCTGTGGGGTCCTGGGTTCAAATCCAGGTCAGTCCAACTATGTGGAGTTTGCTTGTTCTTCCCGGGCCTGCGTGGGTTTCCTCCAGGTGCTCTGGTTTTCTCCCACATTCCAAAAACATGCATGTTAAGACACTCTAAATTGCCCCTAGGTATTGGTATGGGAGTGAGTATGCATGGTTGTCCGTCTCGTTGTGCCCTGAGATCGGCTGGCCACCGATTCAGGGTGTCGCCTGCCTCTGGGCTGGAGTCAGCTGGGATAGGGAGGCTGTCCTTTGGGGGAGAAGCCTGTGGTTCAATTTTACATTTAATCAGCTTAACAATGTGGCCATCTAGTGGTAGACACTTTTTCTTGCCATAAGCTTTGAAAGGTTTGTTTCTGAGTGTAGAGAAACTGAAATGGCTTCATGTTGGCGTTGTAACATCCTAACCAACTTTTTTTTGGGGGGGGTTGTATTTTCTCCAAAACAAGTTTCAAATGATGTTAATGGGGGGAAAAATGACGAAAGCTTTATGCCTTGCGACAGACTGAGTTCATGTTATCCGTATAGAACAGTTTTTGACAATTTATAGTCGTTGTCAATGTTATTATTATTTTTTTTTTTTATATTTGACCTTTGTGCTAAACATTCTGGCTGCAAAACACTATTGTGTATCCAGTATGGCAGATACATATGGAATATTATCTTGGAATCTCAGATAAACTCCACACACGCAGAGACAGATTTAAATGCCAAAAGCAAAAAATCCGATTCAGAACTATAGAGATGAAGAAGAGAAAATGAAAAGTAGTTCGAATTAACTCAAAGGAGTTTTTAATGGATGGGCAACACCTTGATCATGTGCATCCCACCAGAAAGAGTCTTGTGACAAGACTTTTGTCTAAAAAAAAAAGAAAAGAAAAAAGAAAATACAGATTTCCATCACTCTGATCTTTAATAGTGGCAAAAGCCAACATTTCCAGGAAATAGAGAGCACCCTGTTTTTTTCCACCAAAACTGTTTGAGCAAATCAAATTTGACTATTTCAGATACTTCACAGTTTCACCATTGCTCAAACCGTTATCCCAAAATTGGTGGATCGGTTGAAACAAAAACCTGCACCCACAGCGGCCCTCGAGGACCGGTTTGCAGACCCCTGTTTTAATGTTTGTGTATAAATATTTTCTCTGTGATCAGAGGTCTAAGGACTTTGCGATTTGCATTCATTCATTCATTTTTTTAAACCACTTATCCTCACAAGGGGTGTGGGGGTGCTGGAGCCTATCCCAGCTAACTAGGGCACCAGGTGGTTCACACCCTGAATCGGTGGCCAGCCAATCAGAGGGCACAAGGAGATGGACAACCATTCATGCTCATACTCATACCTAGGGGCAATTTAGAGTGTTCAACCAGCCTACCCTTTATGTTTTTGGGATGTGGGAGATAACCAGAGTATACCCGGAGAAACCCACGCAATCCCAGGGACAACATGCAAACTCAAACCAGTGAGGACCGACCTGGGATTGAACCCTCGACCCATGAACTGCGAGGCTGGCGCACTAACCACTCTCTTATCGCCCAGCCACTCTGTGGTTTCCATATATACATTATTTTGAAGAGCATGGTCAGTTATACTGTAATACATGTTGTCTTGTGCTTTTTTTATTTACAGTACCCTCCTTCTCTAGCACAGTGCTAATTGTTTATCAGCTTTGGCCCTCACTCAGGTGTTTCATCCAGCAAGGGTACAGGTCATGATCTCATGTCAAACGGCACACAATAACTAATAGGATTCAGACAGAAAAGGACTTTGAGCCAGACTACATTTTAAATGTCGGAAAAGGTCAACAATTTGCACAAACTGTCTAGACCAATTGTGTCGTTGCCATAGCCACCGGTGGTAATAAGAGCTGGGACTTCCCAGTGAAAATCCATGAAAATAACATTAATTATGAGCAGGGCATGCAATACTGAGTCTCACAATGAACATAGAAATCAGCCTTTAATGGGAGATTCTTCTGAAGAGATATATTTTCATATAATTGTATGTATATTTGTTATTTGCTCTTTTATTACCGTGCATAGTTTACTATTTACGAAGTCTCTGTGATTGCATGGCTATTTTTATTTGGAAGCAGAGGGAGCTTTTCCCCAAGTGGGGTTGCCTAGGGATAATAAGATGTTGTCCAGTACTTGTGTTCAGTGATTTTCCACTGCCTCCAAAGGCTTGCACTTGACTAACTTGCTCATTTGCAGAGACTGCCCTAAAAAGTTAGCAGTTTTCTTTTGATTTGGGATGCCTTTCCGAAGTAAATTTCATCTCCTGGAATAGGAGTGATTTTTTTTTAAACAATATGTTTTTATTCTCTTGGTCCCAGTCTGCAGAAGTTCCCTATCTTGTGGAAGACTTCCTGTGTGTGGTTCCAGTTTTTGTCCAACTTCACAACGTCTTTTTGAGTCTGTATCCGTTTTAGCTACCGCAACCAAGATGGAGCCGTTCAAGTGGCAGCCGGCGGCGGTAGCTGCATCCACTCTTGCTCGTTTTGTGTTTTTAAATAAAAAAATAAATCAGACTTAGGCTTGTCATCATCATTGACTAGACAAAAGCCTAATTGTCATCATAGCCAGCTGCGCTTTTCCCAGGCAAGAGCCCAACCAAGTGATAGTTTCAGACTTGCTGGCACTCTGCCGTGATGGATACATCGCATCACCTCCCGAGCACTCATATGATTCCAAACAGCTAAAGTAAAGATGTTAAATTTTTCCCATGACAAAAATATGCTTCTTTTTTTTAAATTGAACATTTAACCACTACTAGACTTTCGGCTTGTCCCATGAGGAGTCGCCACAACGGATCAATGTTTTCAATTTCACTCCGTCTGTTGTCCTATCTCAAAAATGTACTCACACTTTGACTGTATATTTCACTATTTTTGTTTAGATTTTTTTTTTCATTGGTTTTTACATGTAATGTTCATTTTTCCTTTTCATGTGTTACAACTTAAGTCCACTATTATTCTCTTATTCACTCATCTTCCATATCGCTCATTCTCGAATGAGTTGCAGGGGGTCCTGGAGCCTAACCCACCCTAGACTGGTCGCCAGTCAGTCGTAGGGCACACAGAGAAACAGAAGACCACTCACTCCCACAATCACACTGCCACCGAGTCAAACCCAGACTGTCCGCACAAAAGTCAGGCAGAAGAACCACTACACCATCGGTTGGCTGGACTATTATTTAACTCTAAATTAAAGAGTGCAAAGGCCTGCTAGAGGGTAACTTTTGTGGAAGAAAGACACCCTGTACAGCAGGGGTCTCAAACTTGCGGCCCGCGGGACAATAATTTGCGGCCCCCGTCTTAATATGAAATATCGATTTTTTTTTTAATTTTTTTTTTTTTTTTTTTATCCCTTTCCCCATGATGGCGCCGTTTAAGTGGCAGCCAGTGGCAGTAGCTCTGTCCACTCATGTTTTTCTTGTTTTACAGCATGTTTTACATGAAAAATTAGAGGGAACATTGACATGCACCTGCTTGTGGCAGGTGTGATACTGGTGTGCCGATAGCGAGCAATGATGATGTCGTGACCGGATGATTCGCCTAAAGACGTTTCGCCGACGGACGTTTGACAGACGGACAGGTTGTACTAGTATTTGTTAGTTTAATGATTAAATACAAATACTAGTATTTGTATTTAATCATTAAACGCTGTTTTCAGCTGGATTTGACCGAATTTGAGAGCATTTTGAGCCGTTTGGCGAATGGACGTCTATAGACGTTTTTTTGCCTCCATCGCGATATCATCCAGTATTTGTATTTAATCATTAAATGCTGTTTTAGGATGGATTTGACCCGATTGCTGTCATTTTACGGCTCGGTTCTGCTACATCTGCCTGCCCAAGAGTGCTTATTCCCGGACTGCCATTGATGGTAGACGAACATTGATTTTTACTATAATTTGGAAAACACCGGCGGCGGGCCGGATTAAAAATCCTAACGGGCCGTATATGGCCCGCGGGCCGAGGTTGAAAAACTTGTACACACACGATCCGGCGGGGCGAGCGTTCGAATCCCGTTTCGGCGAAACCTCCGTTCGGCCGAATGAACGTTCGGTGGAACGTCCATTCGGCGACCTGCCCGTCTGTCAAACGTCCGTCGGCGAAACGTCTTTAAGCGAATCATCCGAGTACCGATGATGTCGCTCACACTGGTACTCAGTGCGCTCAGGGAGGTTGTCTTTCTGCTCAGACCAACAAAAAATTAGAGGGAACTTTGGTTCGGAGCTGAATGAACCAATCACGGTGAGGTATACGGCTCTGGAGGGCGGGACATCGGCCGGGCTGTCCAGTGCCTCGCTCACTCACTCATTCATTCCTCCAATCAGCTGGGCGGAGGAGAAACCGTGAGGCCGATCACTCCGCTCGGCGCGCACACTCCTCCGCTGCTCTCAGCATAGAACTGAATGAGGCGCTATGATCCGTGATCCAGCCTGTGTCAGTGTCTGTAGCCATCTCCGCGATTGAAACGGAGAGCGAAAGTGCACATGCGCCACAAACCCGCGCGACTGAATGTGAAAGATCAACCCGAGACTCATTCCAAGTGGAAAAACATATTACAGAGCCCCAGAGATGTCTCTTTCAAAGCCTGCCGTGAAGAGAAAGGTCGGTGATGAGCACAGACAGTTTCAAGAAAAGTGGGGAGTGCAATATTTCTTTGTTGAACACAGGGGCACCCCGACGTGTCTCATTTACACTGAAAAAGTTGCGGTGCACAAGGAATACAATTTGAAAGGTAATTGTACTATGAGACATGCTGAGGAGTACGAAAAATACCAGGGAGATGAGAGAGCCAACCAGGTTGCCAGTCTTAAAACACGTCTTCTGAGGCAACAGGATCTCTTCAAGAAGGCTACCAAAGACAGTAATGCAGCAGTCAAAGCTAGCTACGCCGTTTGTGATTTGATTGATCCTGTGCTAAGTGATCCCAAATGGCTCATGGACTTGGCTTTTCTTGTTGATATCACACATGAGCTTAATGTACTGAACAAGAAGCTACAAGGCCAGGGGCAACTTGTCAGTGCTGCCTATGACAACGTGAGAGCATTCTGCACTAAACTTGTGTTATGGAAAGCCCAGCTCTCTCAGACAAACCTTTGCCATTTCCCAGCATGCAAGGCTCTCGTGGATGCAGGCACACCATTCAGTGGTGAGAAGTATGTTGAGGCCATTTCGAAGCTACAGGAGGAATTTGATCACAGATTTGCAGACTTCAAGACACACAAAGCCACATTTCACATTTTTGCGGACCGCTTCTCCTTTGATGTGCAAGATGCCCCTCCTGAGCTTCAAATGGAGCTCATTGACCTGCAGTGCAACTCTGCACTCAAAGCCAAGTTCAGGGAGGTGAGTGGAGAAGCAGACAAGCTTGGGCAATTTTTGAGAGAGTTGACCCCCAGCTTCCCTGAACTTTCCTGAAGGTTCAAGCGGACCATGTGCCTTTTTGGGAGCACATACTTGTGTGAGAAGCTCTTCTCCACCTTGAACTTCAATAAGTCCAAGTACAGGTCCAGACTTACTGATGAGCATCTTCAAGCTCTACTGAGGGTCTCCACTGCTTCCTCCCTCAAGCCAAATGTGACTATGTGAGAAGAAGCGCTGCCAGGTCTCTAGCAGCAAGGAGTAGGCAAAAGAAGCCGTGTTCAGAATATTTCATGTTCAATGTTCCATTCAAGTTCAGAAAGTTAAAGGTTAAAGAGCTGTTAATACAGACATTTGAAACGGAATAAAAATAATTCATTTTCTCTACTTAGCCAGCCAGTGTATATCTACTGTATGCTCATTAGTATTATTTGGTTTTATATTACTGATTGATTTATTTTTTATTCATCTTTAAGTTAATTTATTTAATTCATTATTTTTTGTTAAAAAATAAAGATATTTGATAACGTTGGAAAGTTTTATCAGTGCTTTTCTTGTGGAAATCCTGATGCGGCCCAGTCTCACCCAGACTCGGCCTCTAGCGGCCCCCAGGTAAATTGAGTTCGAGACCCCTGCTGTACAGTATTTACATGAAAAAGGAGGTAACAAAGAACAACACTTAGAGAGGAGTCCTCATGAGTCAATAAGGACTCAGTAGTATGATTAGAAACATGGCTCACATACCAAACACTCCTGGTAAAAAACAAGGTACCATTGTAGGGAGAGAAAATCCTTTTTGGAGTGTAACACCACAGAGGTTATAGTTCAAAAACATAATCTTCTTACGGTTTTATGCTTTAAAATTGCCAATCAAATGTATAATTTTTACACAGTACTGTAGGAGTAACATTCTTCCGAACTGCACAGCCTCGTAAGAGTTGCAGGGGTTGCCAGAGCCTATGCCAGCTGACTTCAGGTGAAAGGCAGACTACACCCTATACTGGTCACCAGTCAACCATTGGGCATACAGAGAGACAGACGGCCACGCCCAATCAGCAGGTATCGAACCCATGCCTGCACGCACCGAAATCAGGCAGCTATTACTGTTCTCACATTGCTAAAGATTTTTAACTCGATATCAATACTCAAAAGAAACTATGATTGAACCCTTTTTGACACCACATGTAGTAAAAAAAAAGTTAGTCTCTTCATGTTTCAGTAACATTAACAATTATAGACGTTCAATCATACTCTGAATGACTAAATTAGAATGAACATTAATTTGCTGAAAGGTCTGCCATGCCATCAATGAAACCCAAAGAGCTAAAAAAAATCTTCCTTTACTAGCTAGAGTTGTGAAAAATCAAATTCACTTCCTTGCCAGGAGGTGGCCTGGGGGGGAGTGGTTAGCATGTCGATCTCATAGTTCTAAGATCGAGGGTTCGATCCCTGGAGTTTGCATGGTCTCCCCGAGCTTGCATGGGTTTTCTCATGGTACTCCGGTTTCATCCCACATTCCAAAGACATGCATGGTAGGCTGGTTGGACACTGTAAATTGCCCCTAGGTATGAGTGTGAGTGTGAATGGTTGTCCGTCTCATCGTGCCCTGCGATCGGCTGGCCACCAGTCAGCTGAGATAGGCTCCAGCACCCTCCGTGATCCTTGTGAGGACAAGCAGTACATAAAAGGAATGAATGAACTCCAAGACTGGTCACACTCACAAAAGGAATATTGATCATTTTGCATTGTGTACAGGTACAACATTTCAGTATTGATGACAATTATACTTTTTACTTGCAAAAGTTTTTATAACCTTATTTGATCGATAATGTCAAACCTTAGAAATTAAAAATGAATATAATTCTGCCAAAGGCAGACTGAATTTTAACAGAAGCAAAGCTAAATCTCTTGGCTGAGAAAGAGTTGTGAGGTCTCACAAAAATTCTTAGGGCACGTGGATTGAACATTGTAAGGATGCATTAAAGGGGAATCTTCGGGCGATGAATGGAAAAAAATGAAAAATAAAATGTGGAAAAATATCACAACCAGGCATGTTTTTCTAATAAAAGAAAAAAAAGAACTTAATTATTTTAACTGTTGATGATTAATGTCCAGTGATACCTGCTCCTGCAACAAAATAAATAAGTAAATAATCAATGAATAAATGTCCCTACTTTGAGAATCTTGTTTGCAAGCCATTATTCCGTTGGAAAGCATCAATTTATGTAAAAAAAAAAAATGAAAAAAAATGGTTGGGCTGTGACAGATTGGTAAATTTGAGTGTGTGTTTCACATTCCATTCTACGTACACGTGCTTTCAGGTTATTTTCCATGGCAGAGTGCATTCATTGACAGCTTAGAGCAGTATTAATGAGCAGCTCAAAGTATTTCTTCTAATCTGGTAAGAGAGTGTTTAAAACCAGCACAATGGAGGCTGAGGGCAACAGATGGTTCAAACAGCAGCTGGGGTCTTTGAATGAACTCCTTCAGTCTTTTGTGAACGGCAGCAAGAATCAAGCCAAGAAACCATGATATTCCTCATGGACATGCAGATGATGCTGCTGGACATGGTTTATTTCATCCTGCGAAACACCTTGCGGACCGTGATGCGGCCACGCATCAAACCCATTGATGGTGAAGTGGTGCTTATCACCGGGTCAGGCGGAGGCCTGGGTCGACTCTTCGCTCGGGAGTTTACAAAGCAAGGCGCTGAAGTGGTGCTCTGGGATGTGGACAGTGTGGCTAATGAACGCACGGCCAAGTCGGTGCGCGAACTGGGAGGCAAGGCGCATGCCTACACCGTGGATGTCACCAAAAGAGAGGACGTGTATCGCCACGCGGATCAGGTGCGGAAGGACCTGGGCCGGGACGTCACTATATTGGTGAACAACGCCGGAGTGGTGGCTGGCCAGCGAGTGCTGGACTGTCCAGACGACCTCATCGAGAAGACCTTGAAGGTCAACTGCCTTGCACTTTTCTGGGTGAGATAAACCTCTTGTGACGAGTATTTTATTCCAAAGATTTAAAAAACACAGTTTATAAAAGATTGGGCAGGAAATAGGAGACTATTGTATGTTATTATTCATTAAATCATTCATTTTCCATTGTGCTTCACCAAACAAGTGTCACGGGGGTGCTGGAACCAACCTACTATGGGCAACAGGGGACACCCCAAATTGTTGGTCAGCCAATTGTGTCATTATTTACTCCTAGTTATATACAATTTACATTATTGTTCAAATGTTTGTGGTCAGTCAGACTCAATCTGCAGACTATATTCTGTACTTCGATTCATACATTTTGGAGTGACCTATATGTCCTCGTTGTTACTATTTTAACCAGGGCTTGGGTTGCAATAATGCCTAGAGAACTCTCAACTGTTGTCAACCCCTCTATTGTTGCTATATTATAGTTATATATGAAGAAGGTTTATTTTTCAAAATAAGAACTATTTATAAATTATAAAGTATATGTAAATCATAGTTTTAAAACATGAGCGGCCCGGCGTCTAAGTGGTTAGCGCGTCGGCCTCACTGTGGGGTACCTGGGTTCAAATCCAGGTCGGTCCACCTGTGTGGAGTTTGCATGTTCTCTCCTGGCCTGTGTGGGTTTTCTCCGGGTACTCAGTTTCCTCCCACGTTCCAAAGACCTGCATGGTAGGCTGATTGGACACTCTAAATTGCCCCTAGGTATGAGTGTGAGCATGAATGGTTGTTTGTCAACTTGTGCAATGTGATTAGCTGGCCACCGATTCAGGGTGTCCCCCACCTCTGGTCAGTCAGTTGGGATAGGCTTCAGCACCCCCTGTGACACTAGTGAGGATAAAGCGGTTGAGAAAATGAGATGAGATGTAATATTAATAGTTTTTCTTAATTCCTGGGAATTTAAGGATGTCAAACCGGCATCGCAGACCAAAACTGCAGACACAATCAAAATAGTTTTTGCTATTAAAATGGGAAATGTGAGCCGCCTCGTGGTGTAGAGGTTCACTCGCCTGACTTCGATGCAGGAAGGGGCGGGCTCCATTCCCGCTGGTGGCGGTCGTTTGTCTCTCGGTGTGCCCTACGGCCGACTGGCGACCAGTCTAGGGTGTAGTCTGCCTTTTGCCTGGAGTCAGCTGGGAGAGGCTCTGGCAAATCCCTGCAACCCTTACGAGGATGCGTGGTATGGACGATGAATGTTCGGTGATCATTATTTATCCAGTTATTTCCCGTACCGCTTATCCTCACAAGGGACGCGCAGAATTGGTGCCCAGCCAATTACATTTCTCCGGCTACTCCAGTTTCCTCCCGGATCCCAAAAACATGCAAGTTAGGCTGGCTGAAAACTCAAAATTGCCCCACATAGATATGACGGTGAACTTGAATGATTGCCTGTCTCCTTGTGCTCTGTGATTGGATGGCCACCGATCCAGTTCAGAAATTAAATGAATGAATACATTTGAATTGCCATTGTTTGGGAGCAGGCAAAATGAAATATTTGCTCCCAATTGTGTTAGGAAATTAGACCAGAGTACTTTTTTTTCAATTAAAAAAGCTTTTTCCATCCTCAGCTGCTTGCACACAGCATATTATTGTTTCTAAAAATAAAGCACACCGCCATGATCTTCTTTCCTGCATTGCTCACAATCCTCTTACTTTGCGGCAACCGAACAAAAGTGGCCTTCACGTTAAACAACATTCTGTTAAGTCACTGTTCAACATGACGTCACTCTGTGTGTGTGCATTTGTGTGTTGACCCCAGACCGTGAAAGCCTTCCTGCCTCAGATGAAGGCCCAAGACCACGGTCACATCGTGACCGTTGCCAGCGTGCTAGGACTCTTCAGCACAGGCTGTGTCGAGGTGAACCCTGAGAGGACAGCAGCAACATAGTTGCCTTTTTAACAGAAATCCAAGATTTACTACCAAATCCATTATATACATGTTTCTCCTACCTGTGACAGGACTACTGTGCCAGTAAGTTTGCTGCGGTGGGATTCCATGAATCGCTGGCTCATGAACTGCTGGCTGAGAAAGTGGAGGGGGTGAAGACCACTCTAGTGTGTCCTTATATTGTGGACACGGGCATGTTTGAAGGCTGCAAAATAAGGTGTGGCAACATAGTTATTCATTTTTACAGCAGGCAGTGGTGCCTTGAGATAGGAGTAACCCAAATTACAGGTTTTTCGAGCATACAAGGCATCATTGGGATAATGCCTTGTATTACCAGTCCAAATTGACAGCCAAACATTACATCAAATTATGACAATTACACATGTATTTAAAGGTATTCGATAAATGCTAACAAAAATTACAAAATGCCATGAATTAGGAATGTGTACATTTGCATGCACAAGTGATTCAGTTGGAAAGCAGAGTTTTTTTTTAATCCACTTCATTCTTAATTTTTCCACGTACAAATAAGTGATTCCAAGTGTACAAATGTGTAGATGAACTCTCCATAGTTTGCGTCTTTTCAAAATTTTACTTTACGTGGTCGGCTTTAAGTAGCGGGTTGTTTGTTTGTTATTTTAAAGTTATTTTTTTCATTGACTAAGCTTTCTAAGATAGCCGCTGCCGTCTGTCTCACATTTCACATTTTATTGCATAACCACTAGATAGGTATTGATGGGTACTTTTTGAGCATAGGTGGTAAATTAGAACAATTGTAATATCCTATGTTAGGCGTTTTATTCAGAGGGTGGGAACGGATGAATTTGTATTTAGTTATTTTATATGGGAAAAATGATTTGAGATACAAGTAAATTGACATACGAGCTTGGTCCCAGAACGCATTAAGCTCGTATCTCAAGGTATTACTGTATTTACTTCTCTGCATTACAATAAAATGCTGCCAATGGTGGCCAAATATTACAAGCCAGAACCAAAGAATAAAGTAGTTTTTATGCACAAAAGGCTTCATTCTTTAAATTCCTTTCATTGTTATTGCAACCAATGTTCGCTCTAATTTTTCGTTGGTCTGGGCAGAAAGACAACCTCCCTGAGCGCACTGAATACCAGTGTGAGCGACATCATCGGTACTCGGATGATTCGCCTAAAGACGTTTCGCCAACGGACGTTTGACAGACGGGCAGGTCGCCGGATGGACGTTCGGCCGAATGGAGGTTTCGCCGAAACGGGATTCGGGCTCTCGCCCCGCCCCCGGATCGTGTGTGTACAAGTTTTTCAACCTCGGCTTTAGGATTTTTAATCCGGCCCGCCGCCGGCGTTGTCCAAATTATAGTAAAAATCAATGTTAGTCTACCATCAATGGCAGCCCGGGAATAAGCACTCTTGGGCGGGCATGGCAGCCCGGGAATAAGCACTCTTGGGCGGGCATGGCAGCCTGGGAATAAGCACTCTTGGGCGGGCATGGCAGCCCGGGAATAAGCACTCTTGGGCGGGCAGATGTAGCAGACCCGAGCCGTAAAATGACAGCAATCGGGTCAAATCCATCCTAAAACAGCATTTAATGATTAAATACAAATACTGGAGCTCTTTGGACATTAGAACCGAGCCCAGGGAAGTGAATTCCACGGTAAAATGTTGCGATGGAGGCAAAAAAACGTCTATATACGTCCATTCGCCAAATGGCTCAAAATGCTCTCAGATTGGGTCAAATTCAGCCGAAAACAGCGTTTAATGATTAAATACAAATACTGGAGCTCTTTGGACATTAGAACCGAGCCCAGGGAAGTGAATTCCTCGGTAAAATGTCGCAATGATGTCGCGATGGAGGCAAAAAAACCTCCATATACATCCATTCGCCAAACGGCTCAAAATACTCTCAAATTCGGTCAAATCCAGCTGAAAACAGCGTTTAATGATTAAATACAAATACTAGTTTGCATTTAATCATTAAACTAACAAATACTAGTATTTGTATTTAATCATTAAACGCTGTTTGAACGAACGTTCATTCGGCGACCTGTCCGTCTGTCAAACGTCCGTCGGCAAAACGTCTTTAGGCGAATCATCCGGTCACGACATCATCATTGCTCGCTATGGGCACACCAGTATCACACCTGCCACAAGCAGGTGCATGTCAATGTTCCCTCTAATTTTTCATGTAAAACATGCTGTAAAACACGAAAAACATAAGAGTGGACAGAGCTACTGCCACTGGCTGCCGCTTAAACGGCGCCATCATGGGGAAAGGGGTAAAAAAAAAAAAAGGTTGGATTTTATTTACTGCGCGCCATATGATTGCTGCTGCGCAGAGAAGACGAGAGTAGTGCGCAATTGTGCACGCGCGCAGCTTGGCGGGAACATTGATTGCAACACATACTTAACAAATACATATGACAAAAATATCCATTTTTTGGTTCTAAAGGGGGTGCAGAGGTTGACATTTCTATTGATTCCGAAGAGAAAATAGGATTAAACGATACTACCTTAAGTCACCACTTTTTTACATTGCTGTATTTAACCAGATTTGACATCCATAGGTATTTGTAATATTCTCAACTTGTATAATTGCCTACTAAATTTTTTGACTGCCAAGAGAGGAGATGGAGCTGGTCCTGCCCCCTCTGGATCCTCAGTATTGTGTGGAACAAGCCATGAACGCCATCCTTATTGACCAACCCTTAGTGTGCATACCACGTCTAACCTACCTGCCTGTCCTCTTCAGAGCGTTAGTATAAAAACTCTTCTGATACGCATTGATACAATTCCTCTGACAGATATTTTTTTTTTATCTTTTAGGTTGCTGCCATGGGAATCCAATGTTGTTTCCTATCGTTTCATGGGGTCTGACAAGTGCATGTATCCCTTCATTGAGGCCAAGAAGAAGAAAATGTTAAATGGCGTCAACTCGATGGCATAGATTTTTTTTCCGTGTTGGCAACACAAAAATATAACACATTTCACACGAAATGTCAGATTAAACAAATAAGACAAAAGGGCTACTGCCAGGATTCACCTACACACTAAAATTCAGAAGATATGGTGCCATGAGAACTCAGGCAAGCGCTTATCATTTCTGGTGTTTATCTTCACTCCCTTCCCCCAAAAACGAAATTACTTAACTCTGTAACTGCCATGTAAGTGCTCATCCAATTAAAGTGACCTCCATTGTCTAAAACAGTGATCACCCATTTTCTTTTTTTTTTAGACTCGTCTCACAGGTCTCAAAAATGTTCGTGCTTTGTCCTTTTTTTAACCGGAGTTGTACACACCGAAAACTGTTATTTGTGGACAGCTCACAATGGCTATATTCTATACTCACATCGATCCACTGTGTGCAATTGTTTTAAAGTAGTCTTTTTTAGATGGAGGTTGTTCTCTAGATTAGAGGGGCATCACACTCAGCCTCCCTGGTATGGTCTATTCAAAGTTAAGGAGAGGAGGACCTGAGAGGGGCTTAAAGCTCAGATTCAGGAGCAGTAGTGTGGTTTTCTTCCTGGCTATGGGCCAGTGGACCACCTCTACATCCTTTTGCAGGGTATAGCACCGCAAAAAAGGAAATCTCTACTGTCAAACAAAACATCACTTTTGTGTTTTTGGTTCAGATTCTTTCCATCTAAATGTGGCCCAGGTTGAAATTGAAATGTAATATTGATTATTGGTGGAAGAGTGCTAAGCACATACGCCTCATAGTGAAGTTTGCATGTTTTCCCTCTTGCGCGTTATTTTTTTACTTGATAGTGACATCGTAGCCGCAAAATTTACTTTTGAATATTACCAGTGGCAAAAAGAATACAGAGACTTGATTAAGTCTACTTGGTGGTATTTTCCAGTCTTTTGGATTGCCCTGTGGCCATGGGTCATTTTAAGTCCAACAGCCACAGACAAAGCAAAATAAGACATGATTTATCAATTATGTTGTGAGGACACGCATGTTTATTAACTATGAGAAGCAGTAAGAGGTGAGTGGCTGACATAGGAGTGAATATGAGTTAAGATTGGCCAGACACCGAGTGGCGACATCAAGTTATATCACACACTACATTTTAAGTAACCTACTTTCTTCCCAGGCCTGCATGGTAAATATCGGTGACACGTCGCTTGTTTCTTATTATTTTCTTTTAATGGAAAAGGAAAAAAAAACCTCAAACATCCAAAGCTGCACCCTAAACAAAGTTGAAAAAAAAGAACAAATGGGACTGTTTTTTTCTTTTAAAGAATGACCTCAATGGGCTAATAAAACATGGTAATACTTAAAATTAAGAGTTGACAGGACATATTTCACAGTTTAGTAAAGCCCCGCATCACTGGTTAGGGTGCAGCTATTCCCACTAGAAAGCAACAAAAGAACGTACAATTAAACAACATCAAGAAAAACAAAAACAAAATGTTCAGTTCGTTCTTGTTTAACTGCGTGCACGGTACACCGGTGAGCATGACTGGCTCTTGAATGGCCGGCAAAAACTGTCTTGCAGCAGATTTGGAACAGTGTCTTCAAGTTTTCACTAGTGCTTTTACAGTCAATCTAATATGATGGTCTAAACGCTGTCGTCCAAGGGCAAGGCCATTGTGCTTGAGCTAGCCGGTTTTGAGTGCTCAACATCCTGTTTGCCACACCTGTCAAAAAATGAGCCTATATGATTATGACAGGAATGCTTTAAATACAGATGACTGGGTGAGATCCCATGCAGTATTAAGAAAGGCGGCTCACCCAGAAGCTGCTCCATTTCCCGTTCGCTCATTTGACAGCTGGTCGTACTCCGACAGCAATTTCAATACATTAAGTGCAGCCTGTCGAGGTTAAGAACAGTAAATGAAAACTTTTTAGCAACAAAACTTTAAGCTGTTAGTTGCAAGTTACGTGTGAAAATGTAGTAATTTTTCTTTGATTTTTTTTAATGATGCCATTCACGAATGGTGACGAAAGAAAAACAACCATAAATTAAACTTACTGTAAAAAGTACAATGCAGTAAATTACAACAAAACAATTACAGTGAACTTCATTGATCATTGAATGAGTTTTACTCCTCCAATACTCTAAGACAAACAGAAAACATTATACAGGTCCAGCATGGCAAAATGTGTCTCACGCTTTGTGTTTTAGTGAAGACGTTAGGTTAACTGGTTATGCTCACAACTCTCCCTTACGAAGTTGAATATGAAAAAAAACTTGGACTTGTCCATCACCTGGACCTGCCTGAGAGGTTATCCTGCTAGAGGAACATAGCCAGCTAGAGCAGGGACATCTGGAAGTGTAAGTTTGAGTTGTAGGAGACCCCCTAGCACGGTTAGCCCTAAAAGACTGCAGCCTAAGTGGCTAAAGAATGAATGGGAGGAGTTTACACCGTCTGATAATCCTAGCGACCTTATTAAGACACAACATAGATTCAGCCTCTTAGTGAGTTCCATTGGGCCTCGGGCAACTTCCATAGTTCACAAATCTAGCCACATTAATGTGAATTCCAGGTGCAGAGCTCCCGCCATTGGCGCAAACGTTACCCTATAGAGCAGGAGTGCCCATTACCTAGATTGCGATCTATCGGTAGATAGCCAAGGAACTATTGGTAGATCCCAAAGGTACTATTGGTACAACAATAACATTTTGATATCTCCCCTCTGTCGGTTTCCTTAGCTAGGCTCTTGTGAATTTGGCATGTCCGCAGTAAGCTTTAGCATGAATCAAAAGTGGATTTTCACTTCCGTTCCCTAATGCTCCCATACATGTTGATAGAGTCTAATGCGAGGTATAGTAATACATAATTACTGAGCTTTGTCAGTGGCCTGTAAAAAAGGTAGATTGTGGAAGGTAAACTCCTTGAAAAGTAGATCTTGGAGCAAAAACGTTTGATTACCCCTGCTACAGACTAACTAATGTCTAACCAACTTTATCAATATCCCACTGTTAAGCATTAAACTTGGAATTTCCACTGTAAAAGTCCAAGCAAAGAAATGCAACGTATTGATTTCTCTACCTTATCATGACAGGATTCTATGTCTTTTCCCATTCCATGGCTGATGAGCGGTGGTTGAGAGGAGCAGTTAATCAGTGATACAAACTCATTCTTATTATTTTTAGGGAAATCTTTGTATTCCACCTGCAAGAAAATATTTTTTTCAACGTTCACACACAGCAAGAAATGGATCGAGTGACTAAACGCATTGAAGATGGCTACCTGCAGACCCTGTATAGACGCAAGGTAAGCGAGTTGCTCCGAGGACCTGGTGAGGGGACCGTGGGGTGTCTGGTTCAGGATATTTTTGTTCTTAAGAATAGCCTCAGCTGTCTGGGACGTGCCAGCGTACAGAAGCTCGTTGGCAATTATGGCAGTGACGTTGGCCTTGCCTGGGTTTGGCGTTGCTCGGCCGTAGTCCTTGACCTGTGGTCCTTGGCAGGCCCCGACCGCTTGAGCCACCTCAGGCACCATAGGCAGGATGCCTGCAGGCAGCTGCTGGTGGCTTAAATAAGGCAGGCGGAACTCATCCTCCTTGGAACCTGGAAGATAATATAGGGAGATGTTACAATTTTTTTTTAAAGAATGGGAGCAACAAATTGGACATTCCAAACGCTATCACTCACCGAGTGGTACCTCCTCCACTGAACCTGGCTCAAAGAATGTCACTTTGCGTCCATCACCAACTTTTTTCACTGGGGCCTAGGGATTTCACAATTGACATTGAGATTAAACATACAAACAGAGTTGTGCTTTTGCATTACCTAAAAAGGTCAAACAAATACCCTCTCTTCAGTTTTAAGTGCCGGTTTGTGGGGCTGAGGCTGAGGCACTTTATATCCAAGTATTTCCAACAATCTTTCTGCTGCATTCTTCTTCGCCACCTTTTTGCTAGGCCCCATGCCCTCCGCAGACTGTCCACAGACGCTGACCTGTCAGAAAGGCATTTATGTGGCATGCAGCAAAGTCTATCCCAACTTTATAAACAAAATACCATGGAAAGCCACAAATTATTTTGGGAGATAATGGCCTTACCAGTGACCTCATACAATGAGAATAATATGCTAGCCAGGTACTCAGCCCTAGTGTTAACATGGAATTCAGTCGTTTTGCTCATTAATGTTTTAAGTGGTGCAACGGTAGATATTTGGGAGAATGTAGTTTTTGTCATGGGGTTGATAGAGTAAGATTACATTTGACAGTGTTTCTTATTCACTATTTGAAAGACAAATAGATTGCAAGAAACTGGACCGGATTCATGCAGAACACGCATGTGCAAGAGAACTCAAAATGGAAATAATGCTGACTTGAAGTTGATTGTTTCCAAGAAATTTAGACTGAGTCATCACCAAACGACAACATCAACAAAGTTGAAGACTTCCATTGAATGGACCAATGAACATTTACTGAAAGATATGCTACTCGCTTGGCAGCACCTTCAAAACTAATTTTTAACGACAAAATATTTGGGAAAAAAACTTAAGACACTATATATTATTTCTGTCTGCGTAAAAAAAATTGGGGAAGGCTTTAAAAGAAGCTAATGTAACAAGGCAGAGGGGTTGATGTTTGGACTAACCTGCATGACGAACTCACGGCGCCGCGGCAGTCCTCTCTCCATCACCAGGGTATATTCTGGTTCTTTCTCCTTCTTAGCCTGTTGAATCTGGGCCAGGCGGCTGATGGGGTTCATTCCCTGGCCATATTCGGGGCTGGTCTGCAGCTGTGTGCAACATGTGCAATTCTGACTTGAAGGAATTTCAGTTCACATTTCTTTTTTAGCTTTAAGGATGTTGTCAGTATGACTTAATGGATGTAATACAGGCATAAAATAACGGCATTCCGAGGACAGCATGAAAAAGGCATTGTAGGGAAATTTTTCACATTAACCACTGAAAAAGCCTTTTGGATTAAAGATGGAAATGCCTTCAACTAAAATAAAAACCCTGTTTCCTCAAATAAATTTGGTCCGTTGAACACTTAGTGCCATTAGCTATCAGAGATATCCAATGTAGGGACTCATCATTCTGCAGTGAAATCAAACTTTGTCTTAACTGGGTGACCACGCAGCGAATTTACACTCGTTTAACCGCTGAAGGCTCCCCAGGTTCAAATGAATTTGACGTCTTTAATGGCCCCCAATGCGTTAAATGACCAAATATATAAATTTTTTCCACAAATGGTATTGGATAGCACATTAACTTAAAACAACAGAGTGGCTCAGGACTGCTTGTCACTTGCCGCTTTCGTTCTCGTGTTAAAATCTTGTCAAGAATCAGTGTGCTCTAGTTACTTTATTCTGTTACACTTGGTTTGTGCACTTAAACATGAGGGCATTCAGCCTAGAGTCATACGTGTCGCTGCCTATTTCATTCCGTCATTTCAAATTTACTTTTAATTTAGTCCACAGAATGAATGAAGACAGGGAGATTTCAAAAGCAGAGAAAGTTTACCGTGAGTGCCAGTCTGTATATCTGACAGATTAACACTCACATTAGCTGCTAAAGTCTAAATGCTTTTTCTGTCAAATTTCCTGACATTGACCTCCTTTCCTTTGCCGTCTTTTTCAAGTAAAATCCGCATGGGAAATTTGTGTATGAAATGACTACACGACTGGAAACACGCAAGCACAACAGAGCAGCAGCCAACCTACAGCAACAGGGGAATGACCAAATACATAACATTCTCCTATATTTCTCGAACAAATTCTGTGTATGTACTATTTACTTCTTAAGTTGAAATTTGCATGTAAAACATTTCAATCATGATAGCCTGGAGAACTATGGGTATAACTAGCGTCATTGGGGGAAGATATGAAATACCCACATTTGATTTGAGGAGAGAGAAAAAACGAAGAAAAAAAAACGTTCTGTCATGTAAAAATGTCCGCTTACAGGACTTTTTTTTTAAACTTTTGGAAACATTGTTCTTTTATTGATGTTTTTCCCTACACGATTACACATTCCTGCTTTAATTGTCCAGAAATTATTTTAACATCAGAAGTAATGGCACTGGGTCATGTACTAGGGCTGCTAATTGCGGCAGTGCTGTGTGCTACTTAAAGGGATTGAACAATGTCTTTTAAAAAAAATCCTCCTCTAATAAAGAGGCTAGTTCATAAAAACTGGCAATGGTTATACAAAGATAAGTGGCATGTTTGGACGACAGCAGCTCTCCCCTGCAGCCCAAAATCTAGCTTTGTGAACCTAGTCAAAGAGAAATGAGGTTTGAGGAAGAGTATGGAAAGAGAGGTTGCTAGTGAAAAAAATGGTTACCATAGTCACACCTGAGTTTAAATCACACTGACCAAAGAATGCACAATAAAAGGGACAATATTTATGTATAAGTCGCACTGGAATAATTGCATTTTTTCCCCCAAGAACAAAAAATATGTTATATTAATAGTAAAATAGTGAAGAACTGGCAAAATAGGCACCTGTTAATGTAATATAGATTAACTGTTTTTTGGATCACTATTGCCTAAGAAAAAAATACAATAGAAAAAAGCTGTTGGGACGTCAGAGTGGGGGAAAAAATTAAGTCGCTCCTTATGAGAAGGAATATATGACTATAAATAAACAGTGATTTGCCTCATGAATAAAATGCGCTATAGAACATAGCACTAATGATAAGAGTAAAACTAAATGAGCGTGATAATACAACTTTTACAATTGCTTTCCTCATAAGAGCTCAATAGACCATTAAAGTCGATATACCACTTTTATAGTTGATAGTAAAAGGGACAATATTTATGTATAAGTCGCACTGGAGTAATTGCATTTTTTTTCTCTCTCAAGAACAAAAATTGTCATATTAATAGTAAAATAGTGAAGAACTGGCAAAATAGGCACCTGTTAAATGTAATATATATTAACTGTTTTTGGATCAATATCGCCTAAGAAAAAAATACAACAGAAAAAAGCTGTTGGGACGTCAGAGTAGGGAAAAAAATTAAGTCGCATGCCCAGCCGATCTAAGAATAAAACTGATTATGATCAGTTTGTGTACTATAAAATGACAATTGGCAGAAGTTTTTGGACTGTGGTCTTAAATGGCTACTCCTAATGAGAAGGAATACGACTATAAATAAACAGTGATTTGCCTCATGAACACAATGCGCTATAGAACCTAGCACTAATGATAAAAAGTAAAACTAAATGAGCATGATAATACAACTTTAATATACGATATAGTAACGTTTTGTCATTATTGCAATTGCTTTCTTCATAAGAGATCAATAGCCCATTAAAGTGGATATACCACTTTTATAGTTGATGGATAACACCAAGGTTGACAAGCTGATTCCAGAGGGGGCCGCAGTGGGTTCTGGTTTTCATACCAACCAATCGATAGGACACTTAAACCCATCGGATGTCTCAAGTGTAATAAGTTGAAAATAGTCAGACACTGCTTATTTCAGCAGAAATCTTATTGGTTAAGATTGTTGTGCCAGTTGGAATGAAAACATTAAACCACTACAGCCCTGTGTGGAATCAGGTATGACAGATGTGCACTTGACAAACAATATTGTGTCAATTCAAAAATTGAGAGACAGGGGTAAGCTGTCACCAATGTTCCAACTAAATTGCGCACTACTCGTGTTCTCCGTGCACAGCAAACATATGCAGCGCACAAAATACTTTCACGGCATGAGTAAATGTTAACGACATTGATTGGCTGCATTAGTTACACGTTATGCGCAGGTTCTTTTGTTTTGCAGGTTAGCATATAGCTAACGGCTAGGTAGAGTTGACGCCAAGCCTTTATCATGGCGAAATGAGCCAAAGTAAAAAAAGAAATGTGGTTCTTTTAAGATGGAATGGCTGTCGGGGTAAGTGCAAATAGAAGAAAAAGCGGTGAAATTGGGTGAGAAAGGTCTCCTCTGCAAAACATGCAGCGAAGCTAAAGTTATAAGCGAGTTTTCCGATGGAAAAATATTGACTATAAATAGAAGCTTGACTATACAGTGACACATTCAGCAGAAGTCATTTGAATGAGAAGGACAGACGTGAAAAATAAGGTAAAATTTAAGTCAGATTTGTGCATATTCTAGTGTCATTTATTAAGATGTTTTATTCATTGATATTAATCATTACATTTTATTATGACTAGATCATTTATGGGTAGTAGACATGCACCTGCTTATGAGAGGTGTCATAGTGGTGTGTGCCCATAGCGAGCACTGATGTTGCTCGCACTGGTCCTCAGTGTGCTCAGGGAGGTTGTCTGTATGACCAGACATGAAAAATTAGAGGGAGCATTGGCTGTCACTATCGAATAAAATTTCATCAAATGATAGAAATTTAAAAATTCATATTATAGTACATCGCATTCGTGATATAAAATGCCCCTTACCGTGATTGACAATATATACTCTATCGCACACTACTGCGTAACTGGTTCCCATTTTATCAGTACCTTGATGATGGATTTGGTTTTCTTCTTGATACGTGGCAGTGTCTTCTCCACGCTGGGTATGTGAGGTAAACTCTTCAAATCACTGAGCACAGCAGCAGCTGCCAACTTCTTGGCAATCTTTTTACTCTTACCCTCTCCCTCTCCGGTAAACTGTCCAACTACAACACGCACCACAAAGCTCTTAATGTGTGGTGGGCCATCTTCTTTTAACACCTGAATAATGCATTGTTGACAATTGGGAAGCGTTCGAACAATATGTTGGTAATCCACATTCAATTACAAATATAATACCTCAAAATTTACAGGTAGGCTGCGCTTCAATGCCATCTCAAACACTTGACTGATTTCTGACTTGTTAAGATTCTCTTCCTCGGGCTCTTTATTCACCTGTAAGGAGTGAACGCAATTAAAACTGATTGATACTTTGTCAACAATACAATGCTGAGTGCATGCTTCCCACCTCTGGCATTTCCTGCAATATGGGCTCTTTGAGTAGCACTCTTATGGCCTTTGTGGCGACATCTTGTTTAGCAAGGTGCCGTGTTCGTCCCCTACCTACAAAGCGCTGGCCTCCAATGAACAGTTCCATGTGGTATAACATTGGTCCCATAGGAGAAAATGGGTAATAGTAACTGGAGAGAGAAATAAAAAATGAAAGTAAAATAAAAAAGACAGCTTAATGACATTTAAAAAAGGCAAAAGACCGGCTAAACTTACTGTTGCATAGAGCGCTGATAGGGCCCCGGGATACGGACACCATAATTCATGTTTGGTGGTCTCATTGGGTATTGGTCGAAGGGTTTGTATATGGGCTTTTTATTCAGTTTTGAGCATAATGCATTTAACTCCATTATTTGAATCATACCGTCTACAGAGAAAAAAAAAGAGCACACGAAAAAAAAATCTATCAAACTTGACTTCCAGTATACACTACAAGCAAGAGCAGAAATTGATGAATTTCCCATCAGAGGAGTGCGAAGTGCCCACCTGGGTTCTTGCCTGTGTTGCGTGATGTCCTAATGGTGGGCTTAGGAAGTACAGTCTCAGCCAAGGCAGATGTGGCAGCAGAATGCTGGGCCTTCTTGATGCTGGTTCCCTCGGCATCCCAGTGCTGATCTCCCAGTGTGAGCCGTACTGAGAAAATCTGACAGGGGCAAGCAGAATCATAACAAACTTTAGATCAATGCAATACTTAAGAAATTAAGCTCATTGGTGAAAGTTTCTCCCCAACATACTTTGCAGTGAGCTGGTCCTTGCTCACTCAGTAGCTTATACTCAGGTTGGAGCTTGTTGAAACGGGCTAACTCATTCACCAAACACATGGGGGTCTTCTCTTTAGGGTTTGCCATGTTGGTTACTGAAAAAAGAAAAATAGGTCATTGTAATAATGTGAAGCCTTTGAAGTCGAATGTCACTGAAATCATACCAATTCTAATTTTAACTATAATTTGATTTGCTTTTTTAGGTTTTGAGAATACATTCGTACCTCTACTTACGAATGCCTCTAGATACGAAATTTCCAGGTTACGAAAGTGTTTTATATGCAAATGAGTGCCTCGAAATACTAAAAAGATCCAAGTTAGGAAAACCCCCGAAAAGTAAATGATTTCCTTATCCGTTATTTTACTTTGAAATTGTCGCGGATGCATTGATTCTCAATGTAGAATCTCGCTGAGCTCTCATTGGCTGTCTCACAACAACCACTATCCATGTTTTAAGATTCTCTCTTATGTACTTTTGACTGTCATTCGTCATCACAGAGTTCTGATGATGTTTTTTTATTTAGTTTTTCCAAGTGCATAAAGCAGCTGTTTCTCTTTTCATGTCTTCCAAGAAAATTACCAGTGGGAATAAAAAGAAGTGGTCAGAGAGGAGGACAATGACGAGTTGGTCGAGCGGCATAAAAATGAACTCTCTAGAGTTAATGGAACACTCGGCAATCCAGGAGGAATATAACAAGAAAGCGGACGAGGAGGAAGCAGTGAGCATTCCAGCAGTAAAAATCAAAGAAATGCTGGAGAAATTTCACGAACTTTGTTGAAGCCATTAAAAATTTAAAAACATATTTTTCACTTCCTTTGGAAAATAAAAATGTAATCTTTGAACAAGGCCAAAATAATTACAGTACACTTTGTATTAGATTTTGAAATCTGCGCCAATAGCAACTATTGTTGACTTCATATATTAGCTTAAATGAAAACGTTCTGAGCAAACAATGTGCAAAACAACCTGTGACAGTAGAGTAAGGAGTGGCTGAGCCGGCAGGAAGAGCGGAGCTCCTAATGGGCTGACTTGCGCTCTCCGAAGGCAACGTGCTTGCGGCGCAGGGGATACTAAAGCCTGGCTGTGGCTGTCCCAGCTGCAGTGGAGCGGGGTCAGCAGACATGGGACCGGCCGGACACTGGAACTGAAGCTGAGACATCCTTGCTTTTCTAACTTTGTTGGGGCTGGCTTCGATAGGAAACTGTTGATTGAAAGGAATAAGATCACCTCTAAGACAAAAAAAGAGAATCACTAGACACTGACAACAGTGATTTTAAAATGCAATACAAGGTAATAAGTATGATTAAAAATCATAAACCATGTTATAAAAATTCTCATTACAAGATTTTGTTTGAATTAGGTTACGTTTCAGGAATACATTCTAAGAATTGTGAGATAGGAACAATTTCATTTTCCTTCACCTGTAAAATATTGCAATCACGGAGACAGTGAGCGAGAATTTCCGAAGACAAGGTTCCTATCTGTCACTTGCATGGCAAGTACTTTCGCAACTTACCAAAACATTTTGACCTGGGATATTTGCTTCCCAGTCACAAATATCTTACCGAGGTCACATTGCATGGCCTGAAATATGCATGCTGTTTTTTTTCATTCATTCATTTTCTGAACCGCTTTATCATCATTAGGGTCATTGGGGGTGCTGGAGCCTATCCCAGCTGACTCCAGGCCAGAGGCGGCGGACACCCTGAATCGGTGGCCAGCCGATCGCAGGGCACAAGAAGACGGACAACCATGCACACTCATACCTAGGGGCAGGCAATTTAGAGTGTCCAATCAGCCTACCATGCATGTTTTTGGAATGTGGGACAAAACTGGAGTACCTGGAGGAAACCCACGCAGGCCCAGGGAGAACATGCAAACTCCACACAGGTGGACCGACCTGGATTTGGACCCAGGACCCCACAGCTGTGAGGCCAACGCGCTAACCACTCATCCGCCAAAAATTGTTTTTTTTTCCTTCCCTCCACATTTAGGTCCCTGTTGTTTTTTGTTTTTAAATGAGTATACAAACTTTAGCAAAATTCATTGAAACTGATTAACAGGGCTAGAGGCAGAACATTTAACAAAATTGAGCTGACTTTTCAAACCTTTAAAGTTCAGAAATGATTTTCAAGCACTGCCACTTGGTTTTGGCAGGGATGTGCAAATCTGTCCACAATGGCCAAAGTGGCTCCTGAACCAATCCAGTACAGACAAGGTCCAGGTCTGTCCATCTGTGTGGAGTTTGCACGTTCTCCCCGGGTCTGCGTGGGTTTTCTCCGGGTACTCCGGTTTCCTCCCACATCCCAAAGAGATGCATGGTAGCCTGATTGGACACTCTAAATTGCCCCTAGGTATGAGTGTGAGCGTGAATGGTTGTCCGTCTCCTCGTGCCCTGCGATTGGCTGGCCACCAATTCAGGGTGGCTTAGAGGTCAGCTGGGATAGGCTCCAGCTCCCCCACAACCCTAGTGAAGATAAAGCGGTCAGAATATGAGATGAGATAATTCATATCCGGTAAAACAGCCTTATAATGGTCTACTGTGCCATTCCGGCCCAATGTGTAGCAAACAATTTTTTAAAGAAATGCATAGACGTTTGTGTTTTCCTTGGCCCCAAATCTAATTATGTTTAGGAAAGGAATAAGAATGAATGGAGTTCAATTTATTTTTTGTTTTGGACAAGCTCGGGCTTTTCACTCTTGGTGCTGTATAAACGGGACAAAAACGAAATGACCAAAAAAAAATACAACTACAGACGGCGAGCCAGCCAAAACGTTTCGATATTCCTTTTAATTCGGTTGCATTTAAAAACTCGTCTTTGTAAATATGAAGGCACTCAGGATAAATATTGCCAGTACATGTCGAAATTAATAATCTAGTCCAAATAGACAACGTCTGCGCGACCTAGTCTCATCAGCGCAGGTAACCACTTCAGAACCTATTGTATATTATAGAGGTTTATGTCAAATTATAAAATGCTTAGATTGTGTCAACGCAAAGAACCGCTAAACGAAAGGATGCCGCAGATTGTATATTTTTTGCCGGAACGAGGAAATGAAATCGTTTTCTTTTTTCCTCTGTATCACCGGACAGCCGAAGAAAATTTTAGCTTTGCTACATTAGCCTCGGAAAAAGTCTGGACAATACAGCGCCTCACCTTTCGTCCACGGGTAAGGTTTGACGTTGCTCAATAGGACGCACTGTTTCGGTGCTATTAAAGTTTTAATCTGACCACTCTCCAGTTTATTTCTTAATTTTCTTTTGCACCAAATTGTGGGGGGTGAAGATGGCCATTGGGAGACAGGGCAAACACTAAAGAGAATGGCCTGAGCTTGTCTGCTTCAGGACGTGACGTCACGCCAGGAAATACTAGGAAAATAAATCGCAAGGACTTCCAAAATAATGGACACACGCAAGGCTCAAACCGAGGAAAAAGCACCACACTCCTTGATAAAACAAAAATAAATATAAAGCAACTGATTAATTATTGTATGAGTAGCTTCCTATTTTTTACGGAATTGTCATTCCATCATCACATTTTTTCATGATATGGCACAATTCGGATACTAGATATCAGGACAGTAATGGTGAAGATAAAATTGTAAATATATTTAGGCTTTACCTCCTCATATCTCATTTTCTGAACCCCTTTATCCTCACTAGGGTGGCAGGTGCTGGAGCCTATCCCAGCTGACTTTGGGCCAGAGGCGGGGGACACACTGAATTGGTGGCCAGCCAATCACAGGGCACAAGGAGACAAATGATTCACACTCACACTCATACTTATGGGCAATTCAGTGTCCAATCAGCCTACTATGCATTTCTTTTGAATGTGTGAGGAAACCAGAGTACCCAGAGAAAACCCATGCAGGCACAGGGAGAACATTATAATTGAAAAATTGCAATAAAAGCATTCAATTCAATTCAAACATGCAAAGTCCACACAGGTGGACTGACCTGGATTTGAACCCAGGTTCCCCACTGTGAGGCCAAGGCAGTAACCACTCATCAGCCGGGCTGCCGCTTTACCTACTATACTGAAAAAATAAAACTTCCAAAAGTTAGGTTAATCTTAAGTACGTATTGCTTGCAAGAAGTGTTTTCTTAACTTAAACACACTTAGAGAGCCTATGGAGCACACTCTTGTGTGGACTTTATACATTTACTTATACTTAAGTCAAATTTAAAAATAAATGAAATCAATTAAAATCTGCTCATTGAAATTTTTAAATTCAAAGTTGTGGATTGGCAGTAACTCAAATGTGCAAAATTTTCCATGAAAAACAAAATTGCAAATGCAAGTTGAAATACTCAAAGTTGACTTGAAATTTCAAGTTCTCTCTAGTTTTATTTATTAAAAGTGCAAGAGCTTTACCTGCAGATTTCTCTGCCAATGAGGCAGAAATCAATGATCGTTTTTATACCAATTGATTTCTAGTTCAAGTATAATTTGTAACGGCATGTTACACATTTTCATTTTAAACTACGATGTCAATTTTACTCATGTCATTTATCTGTTGTGGAAATCATCAACATACCAGAAAGAAATTTGTATCCCCTAGTTCAAAATTATTTTCATTTGGAATGTTTCAGTTTTTCAGCAGCTGTTTTGCTTTTACTGATGGTGCTGGTGAACGCGTCCCCCATTACAAAAGGAAAAAAATATTAATGTTGGATGATTTTACACATTTTATTTTTTACAATTTCATAATTTAATTATTTAATATTCCAAATTGTTTACACAATTTTGCTAATTTTGCAGTTGTCATGTGCTTCATATTGTCAGGTGGTATAAATCTAAAAAGCCTCTATACTTGAGAATATTACCACAATAACAATTAAAAGTACTAGTCATTAAATAGTTTTCATAAATTTATTCCAATAGTACCAATAAGCCAAAACACTTCTTTTGCAGCAAAATTAATCCACAGAGTAAAAAAATGAAAATGCACAACTATTAAGATCATTAAGGTTACTAATAAATATAAAATTGATTAGGAATTACTATAAAATATTGCTTCTAGGGTTTAAGGTTCTTAACCACGATTGAGATTCAGGGGTGAGAGGTGTGGTTACAAGTGGTGCGAGTCCTCTGCATCACAAATTATACGCCTGACAAATGTTCAGCGAGTCCCTCAGCATCAGGTCCCGCAGGCGCCACAGCGCATCTGTCATTGTGGTGTGGGCTCCTTTGCTCTTCAGCCAGTGAGCCGGCAACCGGCTCTCTTGCTCTTTGGTCATGTGAGTGTCGCGCCGTTGAGCTGTTGGAGAAATTAAATCCATTGGTGATAACCATGATGTAATCTGCAATATGGGGGGTTAAGACAGCCTTCTTTCGAACCTTTCAGTGTCTGCTCCCATTTGCTGACTGTGCTGGAGTCTGCGTTCAAGCCCTCGATATATTTAAGGTAGGCCTCTGAATGTAGCAACCTCTGAGTCTTCGGTGGTGGAGCTACAAACATTGGAGGAGTCTGGGCGGCACCTGGGTAAGGTGGAGGTGCATGCTGTCCAGGACTGAACATCCCTGTCTTAAATTGAAAGAAAATGTGTTATTTCAAAATACAAACTGATTTTAAGTTGTCCCAATGTTTGAGTACGCATGTGTGGATTGTGCACTGGAACAACTTAATCACCTGCATACAATGAATATTTATTTTTGGATCCATTCATTTCCAAACACTGCATTTGGAATGAATGTGAGTGCTGGATACTGAAAAAACAGTTGCCATTCACGCATAAGAACCTCTTCTTTAAAAAATTAATAAATTAAAAACTCTTGAAGGAAGATCTGTTTTGTGTCAACTCATTAAACATTAGATGCATAAAAACGACAACTTTATTGTAGGTGTGTTATGTCATGTAGTATCACTAACTGTGAATGGGTACGCTACTCATAAATGTCCAATTCCAAGTATATGTAGGCTTGTCTTACTAAAAGTTGGGGGAAAACTGGAACAATGAGTTTTAGTTTGATTTATTTAATAAGGGACAGCACATGTTAATAAATATATTTATATTCACGTCAATGAACATATAGAAAATATGAGAAAACAAACTTGTTTTACCACATGTAGTGTAACTACTGTAAATCTATATTATTAGTATTCTAGTTGATGCCTGACACTAAACAATATGGTGTGGTGAGGAAAGGGACGATAAGGTGGCCATTTACGATCTAGTTAGGTTAGTGTGTCTGTTTCATGGAAGTGTTTCCATTTTGTAATTGTGGGTTTGAATGGTTGTATAGTTAATGGAACAACTGAAATGGTGAAAAGGTCTTACAGACAGTGTAAACAGCTATTTTTTTTCGCACCTGCTGCATGAAACTTCCTGAAGCAGAGTTTCCTGAGATACCATTTACAGCAGCACCCATGATACCTAAAAAGAGGACATCACTCTGTGTTCAATAACTACAATCATACTCTTCAATAAAACCAAATAAAATTGTTGCAGAATTACTTCAGGTGAACGTTAGTAGTAGCATAGCAGTGTTATCGCGTGCATCAGGATTCTGATTATAGATACTGCAGAGAGCTCCACCAAGACCCTTGGTGAGTCGTTCAGTTACCCTTACCATGATGAACCATGCCCGGGTACCCGGGCATAACACCTGGCTGGAGATGGTGAGAAGGCAGAAGGCCCCCCCCTGCTTGGTAAGGTGACAATGGGGCCACACTCAACAAACCCTCATGAGGGCCTTGCATGGGCATGTAAGGTGGCCCATAAGCTCCCATCATGCCTTGGGGAAAGAGGGCGAGGAGAGGATGACAACATGTTCATGCATATGTATCATGCAGCTGACTAAGATATGGCATGCACTACTTTTGCACACACTTGGCCCCTTTCACACAAGGCTCTAAACCGTGAATATCCAGGGTGCAAACAAACTCTTTCACATTTTATTTTTCATCATAATGATCTCTGTTTTAAAGGATATGTGGGTATAAAGCATACATACTTTATAAGTCAAAAAGAAAAATGTAAAGGATTGTTATTTAAAATAAATTATAGACAGAACAGCAGCCAGACTATAGCACAGTAACTATCTGGGCTATCATACTGATAAGGATTTAAAATTGTTTATTCGCTTTAGAATCAGATCTGTTTATTTTCATAAATTAGGCACACCTGATTATAAGCCACAATTATGCCTCAATGTACTGCATTCATCACTATTCTTTATTCGTTTTATTATTTAATTCATGGGTTTGATTAATGAGTCTGCTTTACTGGATTGGTCAATTACAGTTATGGCTAAAAAAAAGGTCTGAGTGCACGAAGCACAGGCAGCATTAATACATAATGTGCACTGACAGTTTTTGGGTAAAATACAAGATTCGAAGCCCACTTTAAAGTCTGAAAGATTACTGTGGTCAAAGTGGCCATCCGTAGTTGGAAAAATATTAAGTTTGTGATATAAGCAAATAAAAATGGGTGGAAAAAAATGAGATCTCCGTGTGTGAAAGGGACTGCAGTAATAAATGAGTGTTAGCAGGCAAAAAAACAATAAAAGACTTTAGGTAAAATGGTTACCCGTGCAATGTTATGGTCATGCAGTTTCAGACAATAAGCTAGCAATAATAAAAGGTGATAGGCATAAACCACAGCGACAACAAAATAATAAAAACAGGTTTCGCATGGTTGCGTTGTTAACGGTTAAAAGATATGTGAAATAGTCCTGGTTTTTTTTCACTGCTGCCAAGTAGTCAAACACTCATGCTGTGTCTGAGCAGGGTTACCTGACATAGATGTCATGGTCTGGTTTATCATGCCCATCGTGCTAGGCGAAGGCACGACCCCCATCAGTGACCCTACGGGGGTACCTGATCTTGGGGACGCTTGCTTCAGGGCTGGCCTATCCCGTTCTTGCTGCTCCACGATTTTGGCTGCCCGTTCTGCAACGAAAGGAAAACTATCTCAAATCAGGAGTTTCCCCAATCTTCTGCATTTTTTTTTTAACCTTCATAGTCCGCTTTCTTCACAGCTTCAAGGTTTCTCCACTCGGTGCCCACCAGACGACTAAGTTCGCCAAAAGAAAAGTCAGGGTGTCGAGCCTTTATGACTGCCCGCATCTCACTACTGAATAGGATATAGCCACTCATGTTGATTTTCCTCTTGGCACCTTCCTTTTTTGACAAGCCTTTAATCTTTGGTGTGGACTGTGATTCAAAGGAAATAAACAAAAAGTTGAGTTAGTTTTGGTTATCGGTCACAGAATGAACAACGAGTCCCAGTGAGGGTTTTTTGTCAGTCTATAAATGCATACTTGGGAAGGTGTATAAGGCATGCTGTCCATATCGCTATTGAGAGATGTCTGCATCTGTGGCATTGATGGTGTCTCAGGGCCCTCGTCGTCATCGTCCATGTCGTCCATGTCATCGTCGCCATCTTCTACATCTGCCAGTTTGACCTCAAGCTCATCTATTTTCTTATTCAAAAAGGGAGACGCTTCTTTTTGTGGAACTATCACTTTTCTGCAGAAGACAACATCAAAATCTTCAGCCTTGCAACGATGATACTTTGTTCTCTAAGTGATTTTCCCAAATTAGCTCACCTGAAATAATAGACCTCGTCCTCCACTACTTTGGAAGAATACGAGAAGCGCTTCAAACCCTTGAACTTTTTCACCTGTTTCTCAGAGTCTATGTAGCGACTCTCGCAAAGAAGATTATCCTCTTCTGAGACCTCAGTCTGTCTACATGACACGTAGTCCTTGAATGAAGACACCACGCATTTGCCTTAGAAAAATAAAATCAGAAACAAAAAAATGAGTTCAAAAACGAATATAACTGGTGTAATGGCTTTGTTCAGATTGATGTTACCTATGACACACGTCATGGGCAAGGTCTCCTCTAGGTGGCTCAAAAAAACCTCTCTCTTATAGAACATCTTTGTGGGCTCGTGCGCAGTTTCCTCCGGATGAATGAAGATGGGCCCAAAGAAAAAAGTAGTTCCATTCTGCACCCAAAGCTTCTCCAACCTACATCCAAATCAAAGGCATGGCTGTGTTTACACTGTAGGCCAAATTTGATTTATTTGCCCATTTATGCGTCTGATATTTAAATGCAATGAGAACTGTACCTCCACCAGTAGGTTGAAAGGCAGAGGCAATGTAATAGGTTCTGTATGTTTGCATGTAAATTTATGTTCAAGAACAAATAAATGGGATTATTTTCCAAAATTAAAGGATATGTTTATATCAGAGCTGCCAACCCCCGTCAAACCCATTTCAGGAGTACCCTTGTCCCATTTCCAGAGTTTTATGTTTTCTTCTGGAGTGAATGTGATTCACCAAAAATCGATATAAAATGTTACAAAAATAATAATAATAAAAAAAACAACGTTAGGCGTCCAGAAAAGGACATGAGTCAGTCAGTTAATGCACAAAATTCCATACTCGCGGGGCCATAATTCTGTATATAGACTTAACTATGCGTTTTGTGCATGAGCGACTCAAAATGTCACATTTTGTACGTGCTTGACTTCTGAGGCATCCCGTTCGCATTAAAAGCTGCATTTGTTTTTGTAATGTGAACAGCATTAAAGAAAACAGCATTGAAATTTGAATTGCGCATCATACACTGCAGTGTGAAGATGGGGGGGAAAAAAACGAATACATTGTTTTACCTGGCAACACGAGGCTTGGACAGGCCATGTGACTGGATGTAAACGCAATCACCTACTTTGAACCACATGTCATTGTTGCGCAATTGTTCAAAGTGATGGCATCCAGGATCAGCACCGGTCACCTCCATGGGGACATCCTCCCGCTCCTAAAACATAAAATACACACACCCAGGATATAAATTGCTTCATACCTTTGTCTGTTTTAGAACCAATTGTGGCTTAAGAATGAAAATGTTTTCCTTCTTTTGGGTCAACTATAGACTTATACTTAGAACCAGGAACTTGAAACGCTCACCTTGTCTATGAAACTGCTGCTGTCGACAAACGAGAGTTTCTCAAGTTTCTCCAGGTCAGGCTTGGCAAACATGGATGCAAAGCGGACAACGGGCAGGGGTGTGTCTCGAGGGAGGACTCTGACAGGACTCTGAGGCACGGCCCAGATCTTGATCTTCTTAAATAGCTTGCACCGGGCAGTATATCGGGATTCACAAACGTACACATCTTCAGCTTTGTAGCCCTCCGGTTGAAGTTTGAAATAATCCTATAGCATGTGTCAGACTAATGCAATGAAAAGCTGTAAATGAATATTAATTTGAGGCTTTTCAGCTTACCTTAACAAACATGACCACACATTTGCCCAGGACTTGACTGAACGACACTCTGTTGTAGTAGTCACTCTTGAAGACCTCATTTTCAAGGAACTTGCGAGTAGCCATGTGGAAGGTTTCTCTTGGCCTGTAATACCAGCAGCCATAGAGCCACTTCTGACCTGCATTAGGCATAAACAAAAAAACATTGGACAGTGAAAAAGTCCCCATAGCTATGACTAGAGAAAATAATTAAAACTATTTAAAAACATGTACCACTATTGATGCGAACATAATGAATTATTTTTGCGTTCCGCTTTTTCTCAAGGATCACGGGAGTGCTGCAACCTATCCAAGCCAACTATGGGCAACAGGTCACACTGATTCAGTTCCCAGCCAAATGTGTGGGACAAGTGCAACCATTCACCCTCACATTCATACCAAGGGACAATTTAGTGTTCAACGAGCCTACAATATTTGTTTTAGGGAAGAGCAATGAAACTGGGGTGCCCGGAGAAAACCCACACGGCCATGAGGAGAACACGCAAACTCCATTAAGTAAGGAGGATTGAACCCTCGAACTCAGAAATGTGAGGCGGACATGCTGACCACCCAATCACCGTACCGCCGGCTAACAATTGGCTATGGAATTACATTAAAAAAAATTGAATGTGGATTTGTCCATAATTCACCGGTCACAAACTTGCAGGCCTAAATACATTAGTTTAGTATAGAACAGCAACCAGGTGTCTCTGAATAACAATAAGTAAATATGTGAAAGTAGTAAGTAAAACATTCTATGTGGGAACGATGTCGTTTGTACCACGACAGCACAAAGTGCGCGCGCATGTGCAACACTCACATCGCAGGACGTGCAATATTTTTATTATTAAGAAAAATTAGTAGAGTGACCTGTATCATCCTCCCAAAGGCGCTCAATCAAGATGATGTGAGGTTTCAGGTTAGACTCTGATGGCTGTATATAGACATACTCCCCCACTTGGTAGGTGGTGTGATCAAACATGCATTGTTGCTGGTACTTGAGATCTGTATGTGACTCAGGCCGCCATATTTCATCTGGCATGTTCTTGACTTTTGAACCTTTTGCAGAAAGAAAAGATATATTATGGTCACCATGTTTTTACAATTTCTACTATTTAAAAGGTCTTGCATACTTCTACTTGACTCATCCTCCTTATCTTTATCCTCCTCAATTTCTTTAGGTATTTTTTCCCTCTTCTCCTGGTCCACATCATTGTGCAGTTGTTTCAAAGTGTAGTTGAGGGCGGTGGTTAGAAGAATCTCTCCGTTCTTACACAACTCATCCCGAATCTTGATAAAAAACTGCTGCAGCTCCACTGCATCGTCAAAAACCTCAGAGTCAGTTCTGCAAAAGCAAAAGGCTAGTCAATATTGACTACTGTACACCAAAATTGTCATAAGCTATCACCGTTTCAAGAAAAATTACAGAAAATCAGTATTCGATGTTGGATGAACTTAACCCATTTTAACCCAAGTTAACAAGTTTTAGATTTTTGCAACATTGTCAGAACATTTGCATAAAATGGGAAACTCCTTGACATCAAGTTAAAAAAGAATTACAGGCTATCTTCAAATGAGTAGAGTATTTCAATAAGGCTGCTTTTTTTTCACATGTATTTATGAGGCATTTAAAAAAAACAAAGAAAACGACATGGATACTTCACTTTTAGTGGGACGGCTCGCAGTTTTCCTGCATCTCATAATCGCTAATTTTGGCTGTGTTATAGTCCTTTTGCTTTCATGCTCTATGGTAGCCGCTCTATAGTTAAGCATGCTAAAAACAGCTTCCCTTGTCATCCTCTTATTCTACTAAATGTTGGTCTGGAACTAGCATTCACGTTGCATCAGCGCCCCTGTTCTTTGTGGTGTTCGGGTGGTGTAATTGCAGTTTAAAGAAATCGAATATTATTAAAAGTTTTTATAATTATTGATGACAAAAATAATTTGAAGACAATGATCGTTATCGTTTTAGCGCCCATGTGTAATAGATAGAAAAGGAAAAGTCCTGTACCTGTGCAGCCTTCTAGCTTTCTGTAGCGCTTCAAACACATGCTCTTGGAAGACATCCAGTCTCTTGTAGCGGCCACGCTCCACATTTACTCGAATAATGTCAAAGTTAAGCGGAGGTTTTTCTGGGCTTTCTGGATCCACGGGAGGGATTTCAGCCAGTGAGTCGCTGTAGCAACGACCCTCATCATCCTGGTGGCTCAGCACTGACACAAAAAGGTTCCTTATCATTTCACGCACCAGAGTTGCCACAACAGGGGTGCCAGAATCCTCTCCACCCTCCTGGTGTTTGCGTGTCTCCAGGAGCACCCGGTGCAGCACGAGGGCATCTCGGTAGATTAGCGATTCGGGCTCATTGTACATGCAAGCGTTGTTGAACATGACTGTGAAGTCCTCCGCAAGAGCCTCAACGTCCTGGTAGCGGCCTGCCGCCATGTGGCTACGCAGCCGTTCCATGTCAATGGGTCGCTTGATGGTAGCGTAGTAGTCGGGCAGTTCGGCGCGAGACGGCAGACGAAGAAAGATGGTGCTCAGGCGGCGACCACGGCGGTCAGTGAAGTTCCGCACAGCGTCGTAAAGCTCATTTAACTTTTGCTGCAGTGGAGTGAGGTATTTAGTCTTTTTTGGAGAGACACCACTCTTTCCTGAAAAAAAAAAAAATCACACAGATGGATTACACATGTTGAGCATTCAACATGAAGGGCCAATAGAGGGTAAAGACTCAATTTACATAACAGTGTGAGCAATCTTGGGATGGCAAATATTTTTGTCACTGTATAAATAAATGCAGAAATGAGAAATTGCCATTCATTTCATATAATTTTCAGTAAAGTAACTTTTAAATATTGTTATCAGGCAATAACATTTACCCTTTGTCACACATCCAGACCCAAGCTCAGGAAAAGACAAAACCTTCAGTGTAATCATTGTGTTACATATATTTTTACAGGGCACGATGAGACGGACAACCATTCACACTCGCAGTCATACCTATGGGCAATTTTGAGTGTTCAATCAGCGTACCCTGCATGTCTTTGGAAAGTGTGAGGAAACCGGAGTACATGAAGAAAACGCACGCAGGCCGAGGGAGAACATGCAAGCTCCACACAGGAGGACCAACCTGGATTCGAACCTAGGACCCCGGAACTGTGAGGTCTGACACGCTCACCACTCAACCACTGGGCTGCCGAGAGCCATTCAAATGTATCTTTTAGTTTTAATTTCTGGATTAACAATGAAATTACCAACAACAAAAAACATACTGAGTTTCAATTTTGGAGACCCCACATCCTCTTCTTCAGGTGGCTGCCCCAACTCCTTGCGCTTATCTTTGAGGATCTTTTCCAGGATGTCAGCATCATTGTATACCTACAGTCCATTGACAGATGGAGTATTTATTGATAGTTAAGATTACATGAATATTAATTAACTGATATTTTAGTTTGCTGTGCTTCAAATGGCCTACCCGTGATCCTTCCTCGTTATAATGACGGGCGTTACGGAACATCAGCTTCATGTCATCCATCAGTGCGTCCTCTGTGGCGTAGCGTTCAGTGCGAACATTGTGCTCAATGGTTTTTAGGTCCATAGGTTCGAGAATAACCTTATAATAGTCAGGGTAATCCTTTTTGGAAGGCTTGACCATAAACAATTCACACAGCCGACGACTCGTGCCAACCTCCCTAGCATCAGTCACAGCAGCGTACAGGGCTTTCATCCTGCTCTTTTTTATATTTTTCTTGATGCTTCAAAAAGAAGTGAAGGGAATTAAATGAGAAAATAGCAACACATACTCCATATTGAAAGAAAGTGCAATTGAGAAATACAGATGGATACCATTTTCTCTTGGCACTTCCTGCATCAGATGACAGCAGACTGTCGCCGTCCTCATCATCTCTTCTCAGAAGTTCCCTCTTTTTTGCCTGAAAAGAAGGGACCCCTCTAAACAATTACACTTAAGTATAAAAAAAATGACCAAAAGAGATGATAAAATAAATGCAGGAGTATTGGTGCACACATTTAACATTCATGCTTTTCTTAGAGCACACATACAAGTTCGTAATGAGATAAGAAAGACTGTCGTGTTAGTTATTTGGAGCTTTGAAGCCTTCCTGCATTATATGTTAATTTGCCTCATTGACCCCACGTTCACCCTCCTCTACCATTTGCTTTAGAGAAAACTCTAGTAGACTGAGAAGGCTCTTGTTAAAGAAACGAGAGAGAAGGCTACCTGTGTCCTGTAGCTTATGCAATTGTGTAAGAGTCTTCTCATCAAAAGCAATTAAATTCACTTTTGTCTACTTTTTGCGAGACGTTAGGTATATTTATGAGAGAACCTAAACATTAAATTATCACCTGTAAGATTTGTTGAAGTCGAAGGGCCCGTTTATAAATACTTGAGTTGGGCATGTTGTATCGCTTTGCATTCTCAAACATCAAAGTGAGATCAACATCCATTTGTTCCACATTTTCATATTCACCATTTTTCATCTTTGTCCTAGAATTGAGGGAGAAAATGATAAAGAACTGACAAAGTAAGCAACACTGTACTTCCGTGACATGTGAATGTCTCAAAACATGTTTACAATTTCTACCTGATTTGCTGCAGGCAAATGGTTTGCTTTATTTGCTGGTAATAGTCTGGATATTCCCTGCGAGAGGGCAGATTCTGGAAGGGTTCAGAAAAAAGCTGGCCCTGGCTATTCCTCGCTCCTCGCACGGCTTCGTAAAGCTGGAAGATGGGGTTGCTCATCTCCATGCTAGAACTTTGACTCTCAGCTTCAGACTCCCCTTCATCATAGCACACAGAGCCTATAAAATGTTTAAATGATTAGAAGATTGTTTTAGACTTGTAACAAATGGTGCTGGCCAATCGTGGTTACCGGAGAGCACAGGGTCATCCTCACTCTCCGAGCCATACTGAAGAGCCACGCTGACGCCAGAAAGTCGATCACCTTGACCAGATCTCCGATTTCTTAACAATGGAGTGGAAGAAATATTGAGCACACAAATTTATATTAATTATGTCCGGGGTGGCCAAGTCCGGTCCTCATGAGCCCCTATCCAGTCTGTTTTCCATGTCTCCCTCCACATCACACCTGAATCAAATAATCGAGATCAGTATGAAGCTTCTGGACAGCTTGGTGATGAGTTGATGATCATTTGATTCATTGTGGTAGAGAAGGGAGATATGGAAAACAGACTAGATAGGGGCTCTCAAGGACCGGACTTGGCCACCCCTGAATGACAACAAATTTCTGCTGACATATGGTATTGCAAAAACAAATGAATAATAGCAGGAGCTGAGTACCGATACTTTTGCAATATCGTATTCGGATACAACATTTCATTATCAATATTGCAATCCTTTGGCAACTCTTAACTTTGGACATTTCTCAGTCCTTTAACCTGCCTGAACTGAATTACTAAGTGAGGCAGGCCTAAAGTCTGCAGTTCTTTTAATGATGTTGTAGGACTTCTTGAATCAGATGTCATCACACTGTTGGGATGGGTTCAGTTGTAGCCCACTTATGAGAAGGTTTGCAATCAACATTGTTTTGTTTTCATTATTTGTGGATAATGGCTCTGACTGTGGTCCGCAACACTGCCAAAGCTGTAGGAATGATGATAGAAGTTTTTGTTTCCCAGACCCAAGAATCTCCATTCATTTTTCAAATGTCCTTTGCTTTGTTCAGATTTTGGCATGATGTACCCTGAACGATGTCTTGTTTGAACCGCAATTTTGTGATGTGATATACTCACAACACATGAGTGGGAAACGTGTTATTTGAGGTAATTGTTTGTGATACATATCTGCTCTTCTAATGCACAGTTTAGGCTCTCCTTTTCTGCCGACAACAACTTCCTACTGCTGTCTTAAATCACACAAGTGGTCACATCTGCTCGTTAACTGCTACATTGACTTTTGTCAGCTCAAATGTGTGCCACAATTATGTGCTTCAATTTAGTGCCTTTTGATATTGAACGGCAATGTCTCAGCTGCCCCCTTAACTCGGTATGAGCTCCCCGCCGAATCTGGTGAAAAATCTTCAATTTTTAACATCACAATTTATTTCATATTAAATTGCAAAGACCCAAAAGCCATGTATATTGGAATAGGTTTTGAGGATCTATTTTTATATACATTTGGTCCAGGTCCTACTTGAATGATTTATTGATTTTACTAAAGAAAATGAAGTCAGCATGTTATAATAGGAGGGCAGAACCATTTTGTCACAAAAGGGCTTCAGGATTCACTTTCATACACTTCCATGAACAATCATAGCTTTCATTTTAAAAAAAGCATTTTGTGTTCACTTGTTTTATCTCTGACTTATGCATAAAACAGTTTGATGTTGGGAAAACGTTATATGTAAACATGTGGCAAACACCTTTTAACCACACAGGATTAGCACAATTTGCTGTATTTTTATTTGATGTTTTTTACAAAACATTTGTACTGTAATTGGTTATGAAAAAAATAAGGAAAGCACAAATACCTTATTCGAAGACTTGATTTAGTTGGCTCAGAGTGTTCCAGGTCAGTCTTCTTCTGGATAAACACTTTCTTTATGGTGTTTGCGTCCTACAATATGGCAGAAAATTGTTAAAGCAAAGCAGAATTTTATTTACCCCGAAGAAAAAAAGAATGCAAAGATGCTACACAAATACGACTGTTGGTGGTCAGATAAAATTAAAAAGAAAAAAACATAAATCACATGAGTTGCAGACTCAGCCAAACCATGAACAAGTGTGACAAATAGTCTGGAAAATAGCAATCCACTGGAATATAAATCGCAGGGTTCAAGGCAAGAGAACAAAGTAACGACTTTTAGTCCGAAATTTACGGTAAATAATTTCACAATAGGACATACCTTAAAAACCTGAGACCCAGGTTCATTATATGTTTTGGCATTTTTGGCCATCAGGTCAATATCCTTGCCCATGGCGTTGACACTTTTGTAGTATCCCATCTGAGCAAAGGGAAAAATTGTAAAATCTGTTACATTTTTGCAAAATGGTCTCATCTATTTTCTTCATGAATGAGACCGTGGTAAACTGAAAAGTCCTGAAGGAGATTGTATTTATTTCATTAACTTTCTAAATACTGGCACATATACATTTAAGATGATCCAACTGGAATAAATTCAGGTGCGGTGTCTATTTGAGCAGAGGCCACCACCTTTGGGGAAAATAGGATAAATCTACCTACCTGTATTCTTTGTGCGATTGTTCTTAGATCAATAGGATCCTTTATAACTGCGTAGTAGTCTGGGTAATGCTATCCAGGGAATAGAAAACAAGGATAGCAGACTGAAATTTCATTTTGTGGGTCAAAAAATATATGATTTGGGGAATACTTACCAATTTGGAAGGCAATTTCTCAAAGAGTTTACTGACCACGTGACCTGAAGGATCTGAGTACAAAACTACCGCCGCTAAGAGTTGCTCTAACAATTCCTTTAAGTTGCTGGACGATGCCTGAAGGACCATCATAAAATGGAAATATCACCAGTTGCTTACCAGAGGCTGTATTTTTTTTTGTAACAGTGCATATAGGTGCTAGGCACGATATTGAGGCAAAAAAGTATGAACGAAATGTCTCCTGACAGACCTCATCTTCTGTTGACAGTCCCGGGTTATCCATTATGTCATCCCCATCATCATCTTCATCTTCTCCGTCTCCGCTCTGCAAAAAGTCATTCCTGGTCTGCAAATAAATGACCCAGAGCTTGCAGGCTGCTTGATACTCCTCACTGTCCCTCTAAATTGATGAAAACAAAACATATTTCAGGAATTCTACTGCAAACCAACATAGACATCACATATATGAAATAATCAAGAGTACAGAAAGAGAAAAGTTTATTTATTTAATACCTTGTAAAAGGATTTGGTATTGTTGAACATAAGCTGGAAATCTGCAGTTAGTTGCCCCACCGCTTGATAATCTTCTGACTTCAGTTTATGCTGAATTTTTGTCATGTCTATTGGCTGGGACACCACTTCATAATAATCAGGCAGATTTCTGAAGACATCAAGCACATCATCTCCCATTAGCAGGATCTGCTGCTTTTTGGTCAAAATGGTTTGCTTAGAGAAAGTCCAGGAGAAAGTAAGACTTTGCGTAAAAAGCCAAAATACATAGTTTTTATGTAGAACTCCTGACCATAATGTATGTGCCTGCATTGATATTGCATAACAATTCCAAAAACAGCAACCAGGGTAGAAACAAAAAATACAGCAGTTGCATATTTCATAATTGTATCTATGTTTTAAAGCTGCCACACAGCGAAACAGAACAAAAGGTTACTTTGGAGGGGTGAACACTGTACAACAGTGTATTACAGGCGCAATTCTTTACCTGAAATATAAAATAAAATACTCTGGATGTGTATGGACACAGCTTTTTCAAAAAGTTTATTAACTTTTGATTGCCGTTTTCAAGTGGGCTAACTTTTACTTCTTGTAGTCTACAGTTTAAAATACAACATTCTGATTATAGCTATGCCTGTTTTATATCCCCAACGCATCACTAAACGACAAAAAATAAAAACAGGCAATGGATTTGGGACTCTAGTTGTTTTGAAAATCGATTTCTACATCGGCCAAAATTGGATCGTATTATTTTCTCCTGAAACTCAGCCAAGACTATTAATTATGTATAATAAACTCCAATATTATACATAAGTGCATTAATAAAAACAAACCAATGAAAAACAGACCTTGCAGAAAAAAAGAGAATGCCTCGGGACAGAAAATAATAAAATAAAAAAGATATCACAACTAAAATAGTGCAAGTCAATTTATGTAAAATACATTGTTTAAACAATCTATTTAAATTATTTTGGTGCTGCTAACTGTTTTGTTAGAAATAACATAAGGATTTGCAATCTTTTTTGTTGTTATTTTGTTGAAATCACACCTTTATATGATTATTATTGCAATAGCTCTGTTCAAATTGGAGTAAAAAAGACATTTGGATCTACATTTCCCCCAATCAATACACTTCCTCGGTATTGGATCGGGACTAGGTATCGGCTAATTCTCAAAATCAGGTGGCTCGGACTCACTCACACATAAAAATATCTTATCAGTAATCATCTTATTTGAAAAAAAGAAAGGAATCATCTTATTTGTAAAAAAGAAAGGAACCCAAAGTTGCTTCGGATAATACGTGACACTTGACCGGTGGAAAAAACATGCGAATATCCGTTTTTCCAGACATGTATTTAAAGTGGAATACCTTCTCTTTGGCACCCTTTGGAAAAAATCACTGAGGTTTCTCCCTTGATCATCCTTGTAGTCCCTAACAGTATTGAAGAGCTCATGGCATACAGCGATCTAGACGACAGACATAAATACAACCTTGTCACTATACTGGGAAATTTATTCACACATACATAAAGACCAAACTCGGGGACATACCGTGTCTACAGGTGGTACACTAGAAGCCCATTTTCTTTTCCGACCACTTCCAGGAGTGGATGATACGTCGTCAAGGTCCCCTCCACCGCTCACACTGCTGGAGGGTGAGGTAGCTCTTCTCCTCTTTGCGCTCGACATTGATGGGCAGCTATATAACGACGGACTAAAACAACAGAGAAAGATCTCCAATTTGTTACGCGTAGGGGCCAACCTTTTAATTTAAGAGACAAATCAAGGACAGTGATTCTAGTTCAAACAAAATCGCTTAGAATTGCCATCACATCTATGCATGAAACAAAGCAAGGACCTTGTTTAGCATGTAAACTCCCGCTAGCTTGACAAACGAGGGAACATATTCAGACACTACTTCGTACAGTTTAATACAATGCAATGAAAGGAATTCGCTGCTCAATAACCACAAAACAAACTTACCGTAAGATAACAAATAAGACAGCCGTAGTTCCCTGAGCTAAAAATATAGCTGCTAGGTAGCAAGTGTTTGAAAACTCTTCTTCGTCTTCTTCTAGAGAGGTTTATTTTGCGGTAGGCAAACTAACATAAGGTACATTACCGCCACCTACCGAAATACAATCCAGAACAGCATGGACGGGCATCGGTCAGGATTTGGTTCAGAAGTTGATCGACAGCATGCCAGGGACAATTGCAGAGGTCTTGAAAAAGAAGGGTCAACACTGAAAATATTGACCTATTCCATGTAATTCTCAATAAAAGCTTTTGATACTTGTTAAATGCTTCTAATTGAATGTCATCATATCATAGAAACATCTGGCAAACACCTAAAAACCATGAAGGAACAGACTTAGTGAAAATGTAGAGCAGGGGTCCCCAACCACCGGGCCGGGGACCGGTATCGGTCCACGAGCCACCTGGTACGGGACCGTCAGAGAAATGAATATTAACGTTTTTAATATTGCCCTCCTACTTGAAATGAGAAAAGCTGTCATAATAATAAAAAATAGTTGCTCTTATGCTTGGGACTTATTTTTTGCCGTCGTGGACATCATCCGTTGAAAATACAGCCCCCGGTTGTCTGTCGCTCTGTGTGCTCTATGGCTGACTGGCGACCAGTCAATAGGGCGTAGTCTGCCTTTCGCCCAAAGTCCACTGGGATAGGCTCTTGAAACCCCTACAACCCTTGCGAGGATACATGGTATTGAATTAAATTGAATTGAAATGAATTGAATTGACCACTTAGTGCACAGATAACAACAAACAAACAAATAAGTAATCAATAAATAATAAATAAATAAATTAGTAGTCCAAGTGAGGTCAGCAGAGCAAAGCGGGCTTTTTCCATCTAAAGTCCAGGATGAGTTCCATGTTTTTGGAGACGTTCAGTGCCAAGTTGTTGAAAGCGCACCACTCGCTGAGTCACTGGACGCAACAACAAACAAACAAACCCGCAGATAATCAAAATATAGTAATGATAAAAAAAATAATCACTAAATAGTAAGAGATAAATAAATCTCATCTCAAATGATTTTCTGAACCGTTTTATCGTCACTAGGGTGGCAGGGGGTGCTGGAGCCTATCCCAACTGACTCTGGGTCAGAGGCAGAGGACACTATGAATTGGTGGCCAGCCAATCGCAGGGCACAAGGAGACGGACAACCATGCACACACACCCATACCTAAGGGAAAATTAGAGCATCCAATCAGCCTACCATGCATGTTTTTGGAATGCGGGAGGAAACTGGAGTATCCGGAGGAAACTCACGCAGGAGAACATGCAAACTGCACGCAGGTGTACTTGACCTGGATTTGAACCCAGGACCAATGTTCCCTCTAATTTTTTGTTTGTCTGGGCAGAAAGACAACCTCCCTGAGCACACTGAGTACCGACCGGTGTGAGCAACATCGTCATTGCTAGCTATGGGCACACACCAGTATCACACCTGCCATAAGCAGGTGTATGTCTACTACACATAAATGATTTAGTAATAATAAAATGTAATGATTAATATCTATGAATGGGCGGCCCGGCGGATGAGTCGTTCGTGCGTCGGCCTCACAACAAAAAAAAGTGATTTTATTTTGTGCGCTCCATATGATTTGCTGTGCGCAGAGAAGACGAGAGTAGTGCGCAATTGCGCATGCGCGCAGCTTAGAGGGAACATTGCCCAGGACCCCAGAGCTGTGAGGCCGATGTGCTAACCACTTGCTCCAGATAAATAAGTGGTCAACAAAATAAATAAGTAGTATAATTAGTCTAGGTGCAGAACTCGAGTTAAGACAGCTCTTGGGAAGAAACTGTCCTTGAGTCTGTTTGTCTTGGCTGTTATGGCTCTGTAGCACCTTCCAGAGGGCAGCATGTTGGAGTGTTGGAAGCCGGGATGTGTATTGTCTTTTATAATGCTCTCCGCCCTTCTAAGCCCCCCGGGACGAATTCTACAGTAAATTGTCTAGTTCGTTCCACGGTCTTTAATATATACTACCAACTAAACTCTTTAGATATGATCCAAGACTGCCAACTTTGCACGGAAAATATGAAAAACACACAAAAAGACAAACAAGATAAACCGTTAAAAAGAATAACAAACACGGAAACAAACATTTTCTCAAAATGAACAACTTCAAATTATTCTCTCTCTCTCTCTCTCTCTCTCTCTCTCTCTCTCCCTCCCTCTCTCTCACTCTCTCTCATCCCCTCTCTCTTTCTTTCACTCTCTCTCACCCTCTCTCTCTCTCTTTCTCTCTCTTTCTCTCACTCTCTCTCTCATCCCCCCTCTCTCTCTCTTTCTTTCACTCTCACACCCTCTTTCTCTCTCTCTCTCTCTCTCTCTCTCTCTCTCTCTCTCTCTCTCTCTCTCTCTCTCACCCCCTCTCTCTCTCCCCCCCTCTCTCTCTCAACAAATATTAGTGAAAACATAATAACTTGAACTACTGATGTAGCATTTTTCCATCTTCACGGCACTCGGGGCGCTTTGACGCTTTATGACTGTTTTTGTTTTTGTTATTTTTGCGGATGACTTTTTTTTGCCAACTACGTGTATCGTGATGTTGTGATATTATTATTGTTTTTATATATATTTGACACATTTTTGAGTGGGAGGAGACTGCATTCTATCCGTTTCTTCATCCAAAGTAATTTAATGGCATATGGTATACTACATCCACGGACGTGCGCTCGTCTTTGACGTCAGTCGGAGTAGAAGCGGAGCGGAGCGGCGCTGCGCACAAGCCCGGCCAGCAGCAGCTCATCTGTCTTGGAAGCAAGAAGCGCAATACCACGGGCAAAGATTACCATTTAGGTACGTTTTACACCTCTACGCATTGATTTTCACGCCTTTTATGAATTCACAATACAAAGTGAAGGTGCGTGACATCCGTATGTGAACCCACGATGCAGCTTGCTTAGCTTGCCACATCCTTGAATGGTGCAGTACTGTACACCCACAGTCATATTTAGCTTTCTATACCATCATGAGAAATATTTAATTTTTGCAAAATTATGCCTTCTGTTTCAGAACTTATTTTTTGCACATCTTTAGAAATGTATTAAAAAATGTAATATGTAATTAATCAAAAATATTGCATTGACTTCACAGTGGAATTATATATATATATATATATATATATATATATATATATATATATATATATATATATATATATATATATATATTCTATTTGTGTTTTCTTATGAGTGTCCCTGAGTTGCCCTAATTCCGGCTGTCATGTTGCCTGTCAGCAAAAGATGGTCCAGAAGGCTTAAAGTATTGTCACACTTACTTGGGTCTCTTGAAATGTGCTTTAGAAATCATGTATGTATTATTAAATTATTTAGGCCCTCTTAGTGGCGGCCCGGTGGAGCGAGTGGTTAGCGCATTGGCTTCACAGCTCCGAGGTCCTGGGATCAGATCCAGGTCGGTCCACCTGTGTGGAGTTTGCATGTCTCTCTGGGCCTGCGTGTGTTTCCTCCGGGTAGTCCAGTTCTCTCACACATTCCAAAAACATGCATGGTAGGCTGATTGGAGACTCTAAATTGCCCCTAGGTATGGGTGTGAGTGTGCATGATTGTCCGTCTGCTTGTGCCCTGCGATCGGCTGGCCACCGATACAGGGTGTCCCCCGCCTCTGGGCTCCTAGCGTGGGTTCTCTCTAGGTACTCAGGCTTCCACCCACATTGCTAAAGTATGCAAGTTAGTTTAACTGAAAATTAATTTCACAATTGGTTTGAATCTGAGGTGGGCCGGTGGTTTGAGTGGTTAGCACGTCAGCCTCACAGTTCTAGGGCCCTGGGTTCAAATCCATGTCGGTCCACCTGTATGGAGTTTGCCTGTTCTCCCTGGGCCTGTGTGGGTTTTCTCCGGCCAGTCTGGTTTCATCCCACATTCCAAAGACATGCACGGTAGGTTGATTGGACACTCTAAATTGCCCCCTAGGTATGAGTGTGGGCGTGAATGGTTGTTTGTCTCCTTGTGCCCTGCGATTGGCTGGCCACCGATTCAGGGTGTCCCCCGCCTCTGGCCCGAAGTCAGCTGGGATTGGCTCCAGCACCATCCATGTTTATGCTAATTGAAAATTTAAATTTTCATAGGTGTCAACGTGAGTGTATGGGGTGTTCTTTAACCTCCTAGGACCTCATTGTGGACATCACATTTTTAGTTGTCACAAGACTATACAGTGGTACCTCGAGATACGAGCTTAATTCATACCGGGACTGGGCTCGTATGTCGATATTTTCGTAACTCGAACGAACGTTTCCAATTGAAATGAACTAAAAACAAATTAATTCGTTCCAACCCTCTGAAAAAACACCAAAAACCGGATATTGGATTGGGAAAAAAAAGTTTTATTTCTTCTAATTCACCATCTATTAACAAAGTAACACATAACTAGTGGTTTAATATTACTAAAATGTGTTTAATAGAACTAGAATTAGACGGATTTCGCGGAGCGTAGAGAGAGAGGGACATAGAGAGGAGCGGGGGAGACTTTTTGCACAGGTGAATTGTAATATAACAAACAAATTTAAATGAACTTGGATTACAATGCAGACACACTCAAAAATAAGTTTAATCTAGCCTTACACTAAACTTAATTCTAATTTTGTTTTACATTTGTATACATTTTTCCCGGCCGAGTTGGGTCTGTTTGCCCCGCCTCCACACTGACTTTCAGTCAATATCGAGGGTTGTTTGAGTTTGTATTCCCTTCAAAATATTCCGAAAATGATGCACACAAATGTCCTCACAATAGGATAACACACGACCACTTGCCAACGAGAAGTAGTCTTGAATAAGCGATCGCTCCGCCAACGGGAGCTAACAGGCTAAGGGGGAAAACACTGAAAAAATGCAATGCTCCAACCAGTGCTCGCAGAGACATTACAAAGAGGGAGTTGCGACCAGAGACATTACAAAGAGGTAGTTATGACCTGAGACATTACACGAGAGAGTTGCGGGGAGAGAGCCAGTGCCCCTGATGTTCTTATGAGCAGCCAACGAGAAGTAATATATACTCCTAAATATACATGAACAAATAAAAATACATGCCTTGCAAGAGTCTGGTTCTTAGGAGGTTAAATGACCAGAAATTAGCTGGGCATTTATGGGATACTATAGAAAATGGATGGATGTCATTTTTGACTGTCATTCAATGGACTCAAAGCAGAGTTGCACTGAGCATTCATCACAACAGGTTTAGTCAAGTAATGGATCTATTTTTAAAGAGTACCTAGAGCATACTCTCTGCGGTCCAAATATAATTATGAATATTGAATGCCACAACACAATTCAAGTAGAAACCCAATTCTTAGTCCAGCCTATACCACAATGCTTAAGTGGTATAAGACAGAAAGTCAGCATTTCAGTGATTGCTTTGTTTTGGGAAAGGCTAACAACTGAATTGAGCACGCTGCTTTTCTTGTCTCCTTGCAGCGGTACTGTGGCAAATCAAATCAGTGCGACAGGATGCCTCTAGGAGAGGACGGCAATGGGTGGAAGAAGAAGACAGTCGACATTAAAGAGCATTATGACTTCAAAGAAGTACTCGGCACGTAAGTTGGAAAGCCCGAATCATATCATAGCTTGCAAAGTGTGTTGTTGCTTAAAAAGTGTAGTTGTGTAGCCCACTTGGTTTTGTTTTAGACTCCACCTAGGACTTTTTGGTAATGCTGGCAAACACTGTGACCAAAATGATAGGTGTTATGCATCTTAGTCTTCGTAAATTGGCATAGAATGACAGTCGACTATTTAGCAGGTATTTTATCGAGTTTCTCTAGTGTCGCGGGGGGTGCTGGAGCCTATCCCAGCTGACTTTCGGCCACGAGATGGGGCGACACCCTGAATCGGAGGCCAGCCGATCGCAGGGCACGAGAAGACGAACAACCAGTCACGCTCATACTCATACCTAGGGTGTCCAAACAGCCTATGATGCATGTTTTTGGAATGTGGGAGGAAAGTGCAGTACCCGGAGAAAACCCCCATACACACATACACATACACATACACATACACATACACATTCACATACACATACACATACACACACACACACACACACACACACACACCCACACCCACACACCCACACACAGGTAAGCGCAGTACCCGGAGAAAACCCACATACACACATACACATATGTATTCAGTACATAGTATAGTATTTTGCAATGGATATATATTTATTTATTTATATTTTGCAGTGAGGCCTATGACATCTTAACTAGAAATGCCTCCGATTCGATCACATTATTTTTCAGGGGTTTGGAATCAGGTAAAAAAGTTAGGAGTTTTATAAAGTTTTTGTTTACAATTTGATTGGGAGGTCTCGCTGTGATGAAATGATCCCTCCATTCAATCTAAATGCATTTTAAAACCCAATCTTTTTTTTACCTGATGTCCCAACACATGATCGTATCTGAGACATCGCTAATTAGGAAGGCCACCAGCAGGCATTCTAAATAAATGTGGTTTTGCCACCCAAATAGCCAATTCAATTTTAATGACAATGCAATACAATACAAATTGATTTGATTCTCCCACAATTCGATTTGATTTGATAATACGTATATATTTAACACAATTATGCATTATATTATATCATATTTATTGCATGTAGCAATAAAAAAATAAGCACTTTTGATGCTTTTGAGAATTTTGTTGCTTAAAAGTTTCAGATATTTCAATGAAAACTTTCTTTTTTTTTAAGAAAATGTCATATCCTAAAGATGACGATAATCAATGATGTTTAAAAATTTGATACTTTCAATTTATTTGGCCTTAATCAATATACCTGTCCAAATAAATGCATTGTATTCCCCAAAACAGGAAAAATCGTTAGGGTGCACCTTTAACTTGGGACGCAAATAATTCCCTTAAAAGACGCTAGCATTGTTGTTCTGTTTCATGAACTAATAAAGCCTGCTCAAACTAGGGACGAAACGTCTAATGACAACCAAAACAGTCCAGTTGCCATCGTATCAATTGCCTATTGAATGAAGTGAATTGGATAATTGAGACTTGGTAGCAGTCAGCCCGGTGGAGCGAGTGGTTAGTGCATCGACCTCACAGCTCTGGGGTCCTGGGTTCAAATCCAGGTCATGTCCGTCTGTGTGGAGTTTGCATGTTCTCCCCGGGCCTGCATGGGTTTCCTCTGGGTACTCCGGTTTTCTCCCACATTCCAAAATCGTGCATGGTAGGCTGATTGGACACTCTAAATTGCCCCTAGGTATGGATGTGAGTGTGTATGGTTGTCCGTCTCATTGTGCCCTGTGATCAGCTGGCCATCGATTCAAGGTGTCCCCCGCCTCTGGCCCGGATACAGCTGGGATTGGCTCCAGCACACCCCGCGACCCAAATGAAGATAAAGGAGTCCAGAAAATTAGATGAGATGAGACTTGGTAGCTTCGCCACTCAGTTAAATAGCACAGTTAGTGGGTGAGTTAAGTAGTTAACAAGCTTGTGCCTACTGTGTGCTACTATTTTACTTCATTTATTGATAGTGATGTCACATTATCACTTTTAGTTCTCACAAACCTTTTACTTTTACTGTAACATTATTCTTGATTATACAATGCACATAGGTTGAATGTGGAGTCATATTGTTAATATTGCTGGACCTGGTGCAAACATGTCTATGAAAAGCTTCTTACGGGCTTGGAAAGAAGATTACAGAGAAGCTTTCAGTGCATGAGGTTAATTGATTTATGTTGAAATATTATATTCAATTCTGGCTAATCCTCACAGTTTGAAACTCAGTCGGTGTCAGGTCGAAGTGTCCTCATTCAAGTGGATGAGACAGGAAGGTGCTTGTTTCGTGTTTTCCTAGTGACACAAACAGACACTGCAGTAAAAGACATAATGCATATAATGATTAGTGTTGATAAAATGCTTGTGTCTCTTTTGGCTTGAAGCATCTTAAACCACTATTAGAGAGAGCTACATTGTGCTCAGTTCAATTGGTAATGTTGAGAGAGCCATTGCATTCGATACTAAAGATTAGTTGTCTGCTACTCACACAGTCAATCATTTAGCTTGTACATTTGTAAAAGTTCTACTGTCGGTAATTTAGCAGATTAATTTCTATTATTAGTATTGTCAGTCCTATAGTAAAGTTAATTAGGCAGACATTTTGCAGAATAGAATGCTGCAACTACAAAATAAAGTACAATCATTTGCAGTCTTTTCAATTTTCCTGACTTTTTCCATAGAATTGACAGTGCAGTTTATAATCCACTGTATGCATTCTTAATGACCTCAAAGCTGTTTTGTTGGAGCACAACTGTATTTTACTGTTTCAGTAAAGTGCTCAAGACACCCATTCAACAAACTCATAAATAAAACAAATAATTAAAAATATATAAATAAAAAATAAATTAATAACTAACTAAAACTATCACTGATGAAAAGATAAAAACAAATAACGTCTATGATGTGTGCATACAAATAAATCCTTCACTAAAATATATGATTGGTAACTTGTCACCAGTGGCAAAACGTTTCTTGTTAAGAACAGGAATTTGTTTTTTTTGCATGTTTTTATTCACATGAAAAATGAATGTGTACATTTTGAACCGTAAATATTCAGCTTTGCTTCACTGTTATTTGCAAGAGGGGTACATTGACAAAGTGAAAATAGTCATACATACTTTTTGCTTTCTCTATCATATTTTTCCCATTTAGTTACACGCACATATAGACCTATAAGGTGCATCATAATACAATATCTCATAAACTGTTTTGTAATGAACAAAGTAATTTATATTTACTGTATTATGATACAATTGTCATGTATAACATTGTTATGTTGGGAATACACTTTAGTTGAATCTAAGGATTGTATTTTTTGCCACACTAAATGCCATAATGTGGCTACCAACAAAAAAAGAGAAACAAACATATATAAGTCACAAGTATAATTTTTCAATGAGAAAATCCCCTCCCAAAAAACAGACATGCCATTTTGAAAGGCATTTAAAATGTAAAAAACTTAAAATAAAAAAAGTAAAATAATAATAAAAATAACAATAGAGGTAACAACAGGCTAAATATGTATTTTTTTTCTTTTTTTTTTTACAAAAAGAAAGGGAAAAGCGATTCTGTAGGCCTAGCAGCTTAGTGGTTAGCGCATCAGCCTCACAGCTCTGGGGCCCTGGGTTCAAATCCAGGTCGGTCCACCTTTGTGGAGTTTGCATGTTCTCCCGGGGACTCTGGTTTCCTCCCACATTCCAAAAAATGCATGGTAGGCTGATTGGACACTCTAAATTGCCCCTAGGTATGATTGTGACTGTGTCGATGCTTGTCCGTCTCTGGGATAGGCTTCAGCAACACCCGCGACCCTTGTGAGGATAAAGCGGTTCAGAAAATTAATGATGAAGGCAATTCTATGCTAAGAGGATAAACCAGAAGTCCACCTACAGTCTTGCGGTTCAGTGTATAAATAACATGTGAGCTGATATGATAATGTGTGAATAATTTCAGACATGCTGCCTCGTGGTGTAGTGGTTCACTCACCTGACTTTGGTGCTGGCAGGCATGGGCTCAATTCCTGCTGGTGGCGGTATGATTGGGGTGCGGGTGGTCGTTTGTCTCTCTGTGTGCCCTACAACTGACTGATGACCAGTCTAGGGTGTAGTCTGCCTTTTGCCCGAAGACAGCTGGGTTAGGCTCCAGCAACCCCCGCAACCCTTTCGAGGATGGTATGGAAGATGAAGATGACGAATAATTTCAGACATAAGTCAAACTGGAGTAAAACTCGCATCCCCAACAAAACTATAAAAAACTGTGATTTATTGACCGGAAAATACAGTATATTTTACAATGGGCAAAAAGAGTACTATACACATGCTTTTCGCAGCTTTTTGTAACTATTCTCATGATATTTATTGCTGTTCAGGAAGATACTAGTTGAGTGTACAAAATCGATAACATCAATTATAATGCCTCTATTTAGCCATGCTTTGAGAGGCTCTATGTTAGGCTCTTAAGAAAATCTCAACCAAGCCAAATGCTCAGAGGCAACCCCGCAGAGAGCGAAGTCTCTTGAGAGGAATGAGCAAGTTGATGTTTAATTACACGTGTCTCACAGCAACAGTAGCACAATGTGACTTGGCACATGCTCTCAAAGCATGTTTTGGTTTTATGGTGGGAGAGCATTCATTCTGGAATGTTCCTGTAATCTGGGTGTCCACCTGTGAGGCGTTCAGATACACCTGATGGTCACTCAGCCCCTTTCTGGTCTCACAGCTTTCCTATGGTTGCCCTCCAGACGCTGTGTAAATACACGCCATTCTCCCCCTCGACATAGTGCATAATGCAGAATAGTCTCTTTCAGTAAACAGCTATGCTAGATTTGCATTATCTATTATTGAACGGGTTAAATATAGCTTTTTCTTTCTTTTTTAAGGCAGCTGTTCCGGTAAAGTGGCCTCATCTCTTGAGCTTTCTTAGTCCCTACCAACCCATTGCTTTTTCAGTATTGTAGCCATTTTGAATTTTTCATCCAATATTTAACACGCAAGCCACATACAAAAAGTACAACCAAATTACCAGTAAAGCATGCTGCTTTGTTGAATCATCACACTACTCATCTAAAAATTAATTCTGTTCAGCTCACGGCATCTTGCACGAATGCCTCATCATAACGCTTGGAACAAATAATATATGCAACATTTTGTTTTTGATCCCATATATGAAAGACTCATAAACTAAAGAAAATTCCACTTGCACAAAATATACATATATGCAATGTTCCCTCTAATTTTTAGTTTGTCTGGACAGAAAGACAACCTCCCTGAGCACACTGAGTACCGGTGTGAGCAACATCATCATTGCTCGCTATGGGCACACATAAATTTTATTTTGTGCGCTCCATATGATCTGCTGTGCACAGAGAAGACGAGAGTAGTGCTCAATTGCGCACGCGCGCAGCTTAGAGGGAACATTGCATATATGTACTCAAATATTATTCACAAAAGATCGAAATCTGTGATATTCATGGGAATTCAGGCGCCATCTCACGATAACGTGAGTGCCACAGAAACATGAAAATGGCACATCCCACCGTGACTACCACCTGTGAATAAATGATGAATAAGTAGACTCATTGTTTTGATGGTTTTGTCAGAAAACAAATAATTACATTAAAATTGTCGTATGAGTTTGTCTTTTTTCTGCATGAGGACGTTACAAGCTCACAAAAAAAGGAAATAAATATAGTGTTCATGAAAATGGAAACTGTAGACAGATTCCGCGATCCTCGTTGACACGAGTGTTTATTTTGGAAGGAAACCGAAAGTTTTATTTAGTATCAGTGCGAGGTAATTGTGTCAATCTCAGGGATTCCAGCACCCCCTGCGATGCTTCTGAGGAAAAGCGGTACGGCAAATGAATGAATGAATGAATGAATGAAAAGATCATCTCAGTGGCACTAGAGTTAGTATGAAGTCTTGCCAATCCTGTTAAATGCAAGGATTTTGTCAATCCCTGTAGCCATTCATGTGCTATACTACTGCATATCTTAACTAAGGTAAGGGAAATGCTGACCAAGGAACTGAATTGCTTGCCCACACGCCTCTGGAGTCCATCCGCGTGAAAGGAGGCAAATCAGCATGTTTCAGTGTCTTCCCTGTTTTCTGCTGTTTTTTTATGGCGCTGCTGAATTGCTATCTCAAAAGTCAAGTAGTTAGAGAAGGCAGGACCCTGGATCATTCAGCCAAACAAAAAAGAAATGATTCTGAAATCTGTTAACTTTGAACACAACTACACTAAAGTTATAAAAGGGGATGCAATTACATAATTTTAGTTATACTAGGCATGCACATGTTTGTATACTCAGTCCAATATGCCCAACAAATTGAGAGACACAATATTTTTCCGGCTATATTGATAAAAACTTGACACTACATGTAAACCTTTAAGTTTTAACTTCTGAAAAGCTCTTAAAACTGGAGAGGCAAATGGTTGCAATGCCATGAAGTAGTATCATCCTAAACTTCCCTAGAATTGCTAATCTTTGATATCTCTTCAGTTTCCTTAATTTCCCTTTCTCAGATATTTTCCCAACATTTTCCTCCTTCATTTGTCCACTGCTTGATGTTTTTTCCACCCAGGGGAGCTTTCTCTGAGGTGATTCTCGCCGAGGAAAGAAGGACCCAGAGGCTGGTGGCCATCAAGTGCATACCCAAGAAAGCTCTGGAAGGCAAAGAGAACAATGTAGAGAATGAGATTGCAGTACTGCACAGGTGAGCAGACCCCACCCCCGAAAGTTTCTCCCATTGTCCGGTTGAAGCGACGTGTCATTCTCATGGCTTAAACTGAAGCAGATTATATGTGAGAGGTCAAGTAAAAGGGCAACCAAATGCATGGTGTCTGTAGAAACAGTGGGATTGTGCACCGGAAATGTCAGGAGTAAAGAAGATAGACCTATTTTTAGTGCCCCTGTTGCCAGGGCAACAGCACACAGAGACGATGATGGTGTGGAGTTCCCTGCAGCAATGTATTGAAAAGAAGGAGACATAGCGGGTGGATAAGAAGGAATGGGGGTTGGGAAGATATAGACTCAAATTTGAAGTCACTATTAAGCCAATAAAAGAGCATTAGGTGGGAAAGCAACAATCTGGAAGAGCGCAGTTGCTCACCCTGCAATATCCTCCATCATCTGCCACAGTGTTAAGTGACATATTCCCACATGCTGACAAGAGATCGTATGCTGAATGCTTCACACTGCATTTTTAACACTTCCTGCCATTTAATGAAAATCCACGCAATAGTACATTCATCAGCACAACACTGCTGTGTCCTTGCTTTATCGTACACTTGAGGCGTTTCAGTAGTGTCATAGCAAAGCAATACTGTAATGCCATCTGGTGACCACTTTAGTGCAAGCACTGGAGAGATGTTCTATAAAGTATAGTAATTATCCTTTCACAACATTTCCAGAATCAAGCACCCCAATATTGTCACGCTGGAGGACATCTTCGAAAGCACGTCTCATCTGTACCTTGTCATGCAGCTGTGAGTTTTCTCTGTAAATTCATTTCAGTTAAAGGAGGGGAACATTTTGATTTCATTGAATATATTGCTGTGAGAGGCGGCCCGGCGGTAGAGTGGTCGGCGCGTCGGCCTCACCGTAGGGGTCCTGGGTTCAAATCCAGGTCGCTCCACCTGTGTGGAGTTTGCATGTTCTCCTGGGCACTCTGGTTTTCTCCCAAATTCCAAAAACATACATGGTAGGTTGATTGGACACTCTAAATTTCCCTTCGGTATGAGCGTGAATGCTTGTCCATCTCCTTCCTCGTGCCCTGTGATCGGCTGGCCTGAAGTCAGCTGGGATAGGCTCCACCAGGGACAACCGACCATATGCATTCACAATCATTCCGCCACCAGCGGGAATCGAGCCTGCACCTGCCCGCACCAAAGTCAGACGAGTGAACCGCTACACCTTGAGGCGGCTATTCACCAACATTAATCAACTTCTATGGAATGTAATTTTATTAGTCAATACTGGTTCTTACCTGCTTGGATTTAACTTTCCCTTCTGCAGTGCTGGTTGACTGAGATTTTGAAAAAAAAACCTAGCCAAAGACGATTGACTTTGACGACTTTTAATAATGTTTCTATTAGTGCAACAAACAAATGTCACCAAAATGGGCGATTGCACGACCAGTGAAGACTTTCGGGATGTGTTTTTTCGACAAAGACAGAAAGTTCCTGAAATTTCTCCAGCATCTTTTTTATTTACGCTGTTGGAATGCTTGCTGCTCCTTCCTCGTTTGCTTTATTGTTGTATTGCTCCTGGAGTGCCAAGTTTGATTTTATGCACCTCGCTGACTACTTCTTTTCATTCGTGCTGGTAATTTACTACTAGAATATACCTAGCTCCAATCAGCCTAACATGCATGTCTTTGGAATGTGGAAGGAAACCGAAGCACCCAGCCATTCCCGCCGAGGACATACAAACGCCACACAGGTGGAAAGACCAGGACCCCAGAGCTGTGAGGCCGACGGGCTAAACACTTGTACTTAGGTAACATTTTGTGTGTTAAACCCTGCCTATCATGCGTATTTTTTTGGCATGTGGGAGGAAACCAAAGTACTCAAAGAAAACCTACGCAAGGGACCCACCTGGTTTTGAATTCTCGATCCCATAACAGTAAGGCCGACGCGCTAACCAGTTGTCAAGCGGGCCGCCTCCATAGACTATTTGCGTTCAACTTGTCATTTTTGCCTTCAGGTTCTATACCAAAAAGAGACTGTCACTCAGTTACGATCAACATCAGTGTTACTTTTATCGTGCAGTGTATCAGGGGGCGAGCTGTTTGACAGGATTGTGGAGAAAGGCTTCTACACAGAGAGAGATGCCAGCCAGCTCATCCATCAGATCTTGGATGCGGTCAAATATCTCCATGACATGGGGATTGTGCACAGAGACCTGAAGGTAGAAATGGAAAGAACGGAAGCAAAACTGCCTACATTCATTTTACTATCTGGTCTCATAATACCTTTCTATGCAGCCAGAGAATTTGCTGTATTATAGCATGGAAGAAGACTCGAAGATCATGATCAGTGACTTTGGCCTGTCCAAGATTGAGGGAGCAGGCAGCGTTATGTCCACAGCCTGTGGAACTCCCGGATATGTTGGTGAGGCATATACTTACCGGGTGAGCCACCCTTCTCTTTTGTAAGCTCAGCTGTCGCTGGCTCAGCCAACATCTGCTTGTACACATACCCTCCAGAGTGCCTCTCTCATTTACTACTGAGTCAAGTACAAGCGATCCATAAGTACTCTCTACTCTGTTGAACGACACCCGGCAGCTGGTGGAGGTCAAGATGACTTTGAATACAACCCTTACCGATGCGCTATATTTGCATGTGTTGCACAGCTCCTGAGGTGCTTGCCCAGAAGCCATACAGCAAAGCAGTGGATTGCTGGTCCATAGGAGTCATTTCATATATTTTGTGAGTTTTAACTTTTTAAAAAACTTTTTAACAATAAACTGCAGTTTTATTTTAGTTTTGGAAGAAAAGACTACAATATTATTAACAACTTTTGAATGAAGAGGTGGTAATGCTTTGGAATATATATACTTTATATAACGTCTGATATTCAGAAACAAAAGTACACGTCCGGTAGGGTGATTTCTATGAATATGCAGGCAAAGATTTTCCTCCGCCTCTCCAGTATTGTCACCAATGAGCAAATAAGTGTGATAATGACAATGCAAAACATATCACACTTAAAACAAATAACTAAAGGATGCCAGTTATTAGGTCCTCCGGCTCTTCCAACGACGTCTGCTTCACAATAACAATATATCTATTATGAAAATTTAAAGTATTTTTCTGAGTGTCTTATGCAAATGTGCAATCTAAATATTTTCTATTAATATGGGGAAAATGTCCATTTATTTGTTAGTAAAATAATTCTAAACAATTCTAGATCAGTTTACCACACATGATAAAATTTGTGCCCTTGGGAGTTTTCAAAATTGTGATGTTAAGATGCACGATTATAATGTATAATTGATTAAACTTTCAGTCCTAATTATGATAGTATATATTGAATTGTTTGAGAAATGGTGTTGGACAAATTGTGTCTAAAAATAACAATTATGAAAAAATTTAGCACAGAAGAAAAAAATGATTGAACCAGATTATTTCAGACTGCATTTATCAAACCTGGCCATACATAATTTTCCCTGAGCCAATTCATTTGTAGTGCAGGTTTACCTTAAGTTGGTGTTTTATTATTGTATTTGTAATTTTTTTTCAAAACATATTTTCAGACTTTGCGGGTATCCTCCCTTCTATGACGAGAATGACGCCAAGTTGTTTGAGCAGATCCTGAAAGCCGAGTATGAATTTGACTCTCCATACTGGGACGACATCTCTGATTCAGGTACCCCTTGAGTTAATATCGGCAGAAAACAAAATGCTTCAACACATCATTATTGCGAATATAACATTCATTTTTAGCCAAAGACTTCATCTGCCACATGATGGAGAAAGATCATTCCAAAAGGTACACGTGTGAACAGGCCCTGCAGCACCCATGGTAAGAACATTTGATATAGCGTATTTTCTTGCATATATGCCATATTTGTCACAAAAAAATGATGATTGAATTGAGGTTACTGCTTATTGCACACAAATTAGACTTGACATGCACGAAATCCCATAACGCATGACATAACAACATAACAACAATACGGCCGATACGGTCATTTATTTCAAAATAGAGAAAAGATAAACAGATAAAATGCTTAAGAAAATTAATTTTGATGTCAAGAAAAAAAAACGTATAAAACGTGAAAAAAACTCACTTGTGCCTGCCATTGCTCGCTCAGGGCGCCGCCATCTTACCTAGGGCTGACAAACGCGACCGCTACGGACACACTTCCTGGTTGTATTGCTCACGTGACTTCCTTTTGAATTTGTCTACGTGAAGGCAACACCCTTTAGGAATGTGCAATGCAACACACGATCCTTTCGATTTATAGATAATCTCAGAAATACCACGTGCCATGAATTGAAGATTTTCCCTTCAAAGTAACACATTTGCACTCCCTATTAAAACCATGAATATGGAGGTCTCTCATCTCATCTCATTTTCTGAACCGCTTTATCCTAACTAGGGTCGGAAAATTGTGAATCAGGGGGTGTCTTATATGAGAAAAATTGTAAAATTCTGGGAATTTACGGCAATTTTAAGGGTGTGGCTTAAACGCAGAGGCGGCTAATGTGCGAGAAAATACGGTACTACATATGCCTATTCATTCGGGGCAGTCCGAGTGGATAGTGGTTTCTTTCACTTTCCGCACCGCTTATCCTCACAAAGGGCACGTAGAGTACTACCCAGTCAATCGGAAGGGACAATGAAACCACTGGGCCGCCCATATCGTATTTGTCAGTTTATATTTTATTTTGTTCATATATGATTCTTCTTTATGCTTATTATTTATTTTGTTTCATTTGGTTAAAATTAAGACGGCCCGGCAGCTTGAGTGGTTACTGTGTCGGCCTCACAACTCTGGGTTCCTGGGTCCAGGTCGGTCCACCTGTTTGGAGTTTGCATGTTTGCCCCGGGCCTGCGTGGGTTTTCTCTGGGTACTCCGGTTTCCTCCCAAATTCCAAAAACATGCATGGTAGGCTGATTGGACACCCTAAATTGCCCCTAGGCATGAGTGAATGGTTGTCCGTCTCCTCGTGCCCTGCGATCGCCTGGCCACCATTTCAGGGTGTCCCCCGCTTCTGGCCCGAAGTCATCTGGGAGATGTTCCAGCACCCCCCACAACCCTAGTGAGGATAGAGCGATTAAAAAAATGATTCAATGGTTATTATTATTTATCTATATTGTTGTTAATGAATAAATAGGTGTCTATGCAAAATCCTGCATAAATACTGTATTAAATCCTTAATATCAACATTTTGCTTTTCAAGGATTTGCGGGGACACCGCTCTAGACAAGAACATCCACGAATCTGTCAGTGCTCAAATCAAGAAGAACTTTGCCAAAAGCAAGTGGAAGGTCGGTTATTTGGATCAAAGAATACGGGACCAGAGCATAGTTTTCTTAAATTTGTCCACTTTCTCTTTCCAATGCAGCAAGCGTTTAATGCCACGGCAGTGGTACGCCACATGCGTAGGTTGCAGCTAGGGACGAGTGTGGAAGGACCCAGTCAGATCACCCCCACCAGCCCCTGCCATGGAATCCTCCTGCCTGAGGAGGAGGAGGAAGATGAGTTAGGAAATGGCGAGAATGAGAGCTGTGAGTTTGCAAATATCTTCTTTTACCCCATATTCAAGGTCAAATTATAACCCTTTCCCTTTCTGTGTAAATTGAAGTAAATTTACTAACATGTGATGCGAACATCAACATTACAAAAATAAACAGACACCAGCCAAAACATAGCAAAAAAAATGTCTCACATTTTGAATTCTTATTTAAAATAATATGCACGCTATCAGATGGCAGGGTGAAAAAAAGTTGCTGCTGGTCATACGTACACAACCATTCGGGTGAATTTTAAACTGTCCTTTACAAAACTGTTGTAGTATAAATATATCTGGTAAGTACATCTAGAGTGAATAGCTCTCTTGAGGTCATGCCACAGCATCAAAATTTGATTATGGTCAGAACAATGGCCACTCCAGAACAGAAATGAAACAAAAGGGACCACCTCCCCGATCTGCCAATCTAGGGGCACCATCCCTAATCTTGACCCAAAGTTTAAAAGTCGTGTCAGCCAAGAGAACCCCACAACATTTATTCATTCATCTTTCGTACCGCTTATCCTGACAAAGGTCATGGGAGGGTCTGGGCCTATACCAACCATGGGCAGCAGGCAGGGGACACCCAGAATTAGATGCCAGCCACTCACAGGGCACACAATGAAAGGGACAACACTGATAATAACACTACTAGCAAGTGGTAATCTTACCCATACCCACACTGAAGTCAGGTGGAAGAACGACTGCGCCATAGGCACATCTATATCACCCCTGAAGCCTTGCCACCAAGGACCTTTTTATTCCTATACCCTTATCTGATTTCGATATCAATAGCTGGATAGTCATCTCTTGGGGACGGTCCCTCATTGGAATCTTTGAGTCCACATGCTCATGTCAGGCAACCACCACAAGATCATCAAATGTCACTTTCTGTATATCATCTTGTTTTCCTTTGATCCCTGGTGGTCATGGTTTCAGGACTGCACTGGATGACAGGGGACATCCTCACGTGGAGCACTTCCTGTCCTCAAGTTTGCCTCTCTCTCAGAACTGTTGGGGGTTCATCCTGAATATGATAATTACAGGGAGGTATGCAGTAAAGCCAGGGCCACGATTCTACCATCTTAGCAACCAAATAACACAGAACGTCTCCCTTGTATTACTCTACTCCTTGTCTGCACGTGAAAAGAGAGATTATGGATATTATAATTAATGCTCCTTTTACTAACAACATCATCCATCTTTGAACCTTTCCTACGGGAGTGGAGTTCGTCTTAGTCGATAAGAAGGAAACTTTGAGGGTATGCACTGAATACAGTATTTACAATAAGATCACCATCAAGAACTGCTACGCTTGAATCTTCCAAGCATTTTAACTTCACCAGGATGTGATTCTCTTCACTAAACTCAACCTCCATAATGCTTACCATCAATTGAGAATCTAGGTTCGTGAGAACTTCACGGTGGTACATGTGGGAGGTGTAGATGGACCCTTAAAAGGCGTATGGAGTCACTTTCTGAAACTCCCGTAAGCAGCTACATCGATTGCTGGGGTTCGCCAACTTCTAACACTGCTTTATTTGTGGCTACAACACCATCTCTGCTTTTTTCACGGCTGCAGTCCCACTGTGCTGTGTAGCTCTGGCTTGGAAGGAACTGTGACAGATGATCTTAAAGTCATTTGAGACATCTCCACTTTATCACCACACTTTTGCTGAGAGATGCTGCGGCATGACCTCGCGTTCGGATATCCCCCAAAATGTTGTTGAACTGATAGAGTTTGATAAGAGGAATAAGTCATGATTAATCCTGACAGGTCTGCACTATAGGCACTATGGAAGACTGGTTGGCGTGCCAGCCTCACAGCTCTGAGATCAAGTGTTTGTTCGAAATTGAGCTCCAGGCTGCCGCTGTTGAGTTTGCATGTTCTCACAGTGCATCCTACATCCTCAAAAATACTTAGTCTCTGTTGTCCATGGATGTGAACTGGCGACCAGTTTAGCGTATAGCCCAGATCTGCGGCTATATTTAAGTTATTTAAGCTACAGTTGTGGTCAAAAGTTTACATACACTTGTGAAGAACATGGCTCTCTTGAGTTTCCAGTTATTTCTACAACTCAGATTTTTCTCTGATACAGTGATTAGAACAGATACTTCTTTGTCACAAAAAACATTCATGAAGTTTGGTTCTTTTATGACTTTATTATGGGTTAACAGAAAAAGTGATCAAATATGCTGGGTCAAAAATATACATACAGCAACACGAATTAGCAATTTTGGTGACTTAGAAAGTTGTGTCAGTGAAATTAGCTTCATAGCATGGCCTCTTAACATCTTGTGAGTGATTATGAGTGACTACAGCTGGTGACTTCTTTGAGGCCATTTAAATAGGGCTCATTAGATGCAAACGCCCACAAACGCTACAATGGGAAAATCAAAGGAGCTCAGCATGGATATGAAAAAGCGAATCCTTCACTTGAACAAGTCAGGAAAGTCACTTGGAGCCATTTCAAAGCAGCTGCAGGTCCCAAGAGCAACAGTGCAAACAATTGTTTGTAAGTATAAAGTGCATGGCACTGTTTTGTCACTGCCACGATCAGGAAGAAAATGCAAGCCATCACCTGCTGCTGAGATAAAATAGGTCAGGAGGGTGAAGATTCAACCGAGAATCACCAAAAAGCAGATCTGCCAAGAATTAGAGGCTGGAGCCTATCCCAGCTGACTCCAGGCCAGAGGCGGGGGACACCCTGAGTCGGAGGCCAGACGAACACAGGGCACAAGGAGACGAATGATGCATGTTTTTGGAGTGTGGGAGGAAACCAGAGTACCTGGAGGAAACCCACGCAGGCCCGGAGAGAACATGCCAACTCTACACAAATGGACATGACCTGGATTTGAACCCAGGACCCCAGAGCTGTGAGGCTGACACGCTAACCACTCGGGCCGCCTGCAGACCATTGTATTTTTTTCAATTTATATTTAACTGTGTCAATCAATAAAAGTGGGGTGTAGGTCAGCGTTTCAGGCAACGGGAGAGTGTTAGAAGTGTTGTACTGTTATCAAATGTTGGAATGAATAAATGCATATGTATCTGGCGCCTCTCACGTGCAGTGTCCCACTTCAGCGATGACCGCCGTGGAAGCGCTGATGGCAGCACGGATCGGGACAGCCTGAGGAGCTGTACTTACTGCTGCAGACCAGCCAGTCGCATCTGAGCACAACATCTCACAACAGTTATTTTTATTTTTATTATTATTCTTTGTTTTTCTCTAAATAGTGACATTGAGATCCTCTGGAGCACAAAAAGAGCAATTGTCCATCCAGTCTGGCCAGAAAGGCAGAGTAGGGATCAGCTGGCAGCATTATTACTAGCATTTTTGGAAAAATGTCCTAAAATAGTTCACAAATGACATTGTCATGTGTGTCCTTTTTGTTGTCACATTTACCACAGGTTGCAACTGGTCAGTTTCAAACCCCAAGTGAAGCAGGAATTGTTACAATCAAGTCAATTTACCTTTAAAATAAATACAGGAAATGGACTTGTGATGATAGTTTTATTGAACCAAGGCATTGACAGTAGAGCACCTATAAAAAGTTAAGTTGCTGGTTTTGGGTGAAAATGTAGAATTCTAAATTGGTTTGTCTTTTTGTTTCAGGGATTTTTCATCCAAATTTGCTATTTAGCTCCTTGTAAAGAGCAGCTGCATGAAATAAAAGTTAGATGAAAAATACATTGATCTACTAGACACAAGTTTAGAGGTTAAATTAATTTCACCTGTAAAGTTTACATATAGAGCATTTTAGGTTAATCATGAAATTTCATCCAAAAGCCAAATATCCACACTTTTAGTTATTTGTGTATTTTACCTATTGACTACAGAAAAATCACTCAGCACTACCGGACATAAAATCTCATACAGTAGAGTATAGAGAAATAACAAAATAATGACTACTTTTGCAACTAATTAAGTTCAAATGGATAATTTCCTGAAGTATAGCTAATGATCCCACAGTGCAGTTAATTTAACTGACCGACTGAGTGTTTTGTTGCCATATTAAATTTAAAGGGTTGTTCAAAACTCCTCGTGCTCTGGCTCAGACTGGTCTGGCTCACGAGTGGTTCTAACTTGAAAAGTATTTGCGTGTCAGGGGAGAGACTATCTGAAAAGCTACGGAGATTGTATTTTTTAAGGATTTGTTTTATGGCTGTTCTATTTTTAGAGGCTCACACTAAGATCCTTGAGTAGCAAAGGCAGAAAAAGTCCCAAAATATTAATTCCTCTACTTTTCACACGCATTCTGCTCAGAGTTGGGGGGAGATGTAGTCTTATCTGATTTTGGCGAGTGACAAGTTACATTGTGAGTTAAGTTAAAAACGTCATTAACATTAATATGGGAAGGTATCTAAACAATACTTTCAGGGATCTCAGTGTGGGCACTCATCTGCCTGCTCTGTGCTGTGCATCCTCTAGTTGAAGTTGGTCTACTGTTTGCATGACCTGGTTAAATATTTTTACATAAATGAAGATTAATTAGTATACACACACACATCATGAAGACGATTATGATTATCATTATTAACATGATTAATATTGCTACTCTGTTGTGTTGAAAATGATGTACCGCTGTTTTTTGTATTTATTGATTTACCTATAATGTGAAGTGATTAACACCAAAATTAATGTTGAGAAAGTACAAAAACAGCACAGTAGACGTATTGTAAGTCAATTCTTGAAAACTCTCATTTAGTCTGTGCTTTCACCGGGGAACTACTCAATGGACAAAAGTATAAAAATCTAGACATTGCTCTTTCAAGAAGTAAAAATGTAAGAAAATACAGAATTGGTTCACAATTGTAGCTTTAATAGCCCTCTTTACTCAGAAATCCTTCAAAATTCCTGAATCTCAGCTCCAAGAGAATAGCTGCTTTAGCTTTCTATACAGATTTTAATGAAATAGAATGCCGTGGTGTTTTGAGGTAGGAAGGAAATGCCATATGAGGTTTTTACAGAAAGAAAGCAACAAATCTTTTCCTGTCCCTTGCAAACACTTGAGCTCAACTATAGCTCAAGTGTTTGCAGTGCTTCTTAATTATTTAAATTTTTGTTTGCTCACTCCAGCTGCTAGAGTGAGCTCAACTCACTCCACTACAGCCAGCTGTTGACAGAGTGAACAACTCTTTAAATAAGAGGCAACTAATATGGACTAGTAGGAATTCTGGGTAGTGTAAGGAGATTAGAGCTCAATTAAATTAGACTTAACCATATGAGTGGTCCTTTTTAAAGATGGGTCTCCATACTTTTGTCTTTGTCTAATTCATCTCGATGTCTTCTCACTTGTATTAAGATTAGAATTATACATATCCTGATTGGACAGAAGTGGCAACTATAAAAAAAGTATCTAATATATATATATATATATATATATATATATATATATATATATATATATATATATATATATATATATATTTTTTTTTTTGTGTTGTGGTAATGACGACATGGCCTATGTCCGATTATTATTATTATTATATATATATATATATATGCATCTTATAAAAGAAATAGGGTTAAAGGGAAAAATCACTTGAACTTCAGGCCCAAAGCCATACTTATGAAATAGGAAATATTGGGTACATTTTCATCTTTTATTATTTGACTGGGGAAAATATGTTTTCCACAGTCAGAAAAGTAGAAGAAAACATGGGAATGGTGAAATGAAGTCACACAGTCATCACATTTTTCCAGATCGAGTCCCACGTTTTGTTTTATGTTGACCTATGCGTAAAACAATTTAACCATAGAGGTCAGTGAAATAATTTAAAAAAAAAAGCAATCACTCTGTATTTCTACAACTTGTGGAAAATATGCAAACTCTGTGTGAAGGGCTTCATTCAATGTCGAATAGGAATCTTAGGACCACTTTGATATTTACCATTATTATATGTTGTTGATTCTTATTTTACTCATCGTCCACATCCAAAATGCATAAAAGAAGCACTTGTATATTACATATAAATATATATAGTAAATACAAGTATATATTGTATATCTTTTTTGTAAAGCTGTTTTGATCTACAAACATATGGATGCAATGCATCATGGGTTATGGAACAAAATGTATGAGAATACAATGATTTGTAACCACCGTAAGAAAGAACTCAAATAAATATTCCTTGTCTATGCATACAGTGTGCATTTATATGGGGGTCACTGAGTGCTATCAAAATAGCAAATAATAAACACATCAACAATCAAAACACTACTACTACTGTGAATTCTTTAAAATAGACTTTATCAATCTAAAGACAACATTTCTTCCATTGATTTTAGAACAGTTTTAATTGTTAACTACAGTGTAATGTAAAAAAATATCCCAAGTGAAACCCAACAATTTGAAGACCTTTTTGCACTAGAAGGAGCCAAGTGTGAGCACGACCAAATTTGGTTTTGCCAACAGCAGCATATCAGAGTTAGGGATAGCCAGGATTTTTGTTTAGAAATACAAAGTAGAAGTTGCACTAGAAAGTTACTACATCTTTGGACAAAGGGGATCATGCAAGAACGTGGATCGTTTAACCTCGATTTTAAGCAACAGTTTAAAAGCCTTTTAGGTGAACTGAAGCACAGTTAAACGTAAGATAAAAAAAATGCATTTACCAAGCCTTACTCCATTGTCCTTATGGCATTACTTGTGAATATGCCCACCAAAATAGCAATCCAAATCTCTCCAACTGTCCTTCTAGTATTGGACTTACCATCTGCTGTTTTTACCACACTGCCCCAAATGCCCACCAATGCACCTATGTGCTGGTACTGACCCCTTACTATGTACACAATTAATGGTTGGACGGGGTTGGCGAAAAGACAGGCAGGGGATCCGACTTGGGGCACGCATACATACTTCCTGGGACTTAAGCAAAGGGTCATGAGTCAGAGAACAAAATCTATAATCATGTACGGGACACCAGATATACAACTAATGGAATAAACCAGATGAGTTGATTGGGTGACGTGGTGGTGCGTCCTTTGGACCTTTATAAGGGTGACTCATGATGGTGATTGCTGTCACCTGTGGCCGTTCCACCTGTCTGACGTTCGGCCTGCAATCAAATAAAAACACTTCCACTTGCTCTGGGTTAGGTAGGTCTCAGCAGGGAGGGGCACAGGCTGTTGCTTGTGTTAGTGTGAAAAGGCCTTCTGATTGGATTAGTCAAGGCTTGAGGCTAACCTCCAGTTAACACTTCTTAGGCGCTTGTGAGTAGTTTAACCTTGCCTCATCACAATTTACCGAGTTGTCTTTCATTTCAAAACCCCAAAAAATACACATTGTAGTTTTATCAGATTACTTTTTTGGGGGAATAAGACATTTTGCAAAAAATCATATTGGCCTGACACAATGCCACACAGGGCCTTGTTAGCTTTTCGGACCAACATGTGGAAAAACAGAAATTATTATATTGCTAGATGGGACTAGCGGCCTATCGCTAGGAATTAGAAGTCGGGTTGGGCCTAAAATGTCAATCATTACTTTGTGTTCGGGTCGGGCTTCTCAGAAAAAAAAATGTTTACTAGAACGATGTGTGGTCTCTCTCTTGCAGACTTTGCACGTTCATGCATGTCAAGTCAATTTATGTGCATATAAGCCGTACACTGGATTCAGTCACCATTTTTTGGAGTGACAAATACGGCTTATATGCGAGAAAATACGGTACATATTTTGGCAGTTAGTGTGCCTTACGAATGACTGGCGACCAGTCTAGGGTGTAGTCTGCCTTTCCCCCGAAGACAGCTGGGTTAGGCTCCAGCAACACCGCGGCCCAACCAGCTGACCCACAATGCGTTGAGTTATTGTGCATAATGCAACCTCTGTTCGTAGACGTCTGCCGTTAGTGTCATTTTTTTGTTGTGGTTTTGTGGTTTAGGTGTTTTCACTTGTGGGTCCTATCCATGTGATTAGCTATTAGTTTCATTTTCTGTGTCTTTCCTGCTTGCATTCCTTCGTGTGACCCAGGTGTTTCTGATTGTCTTGTCAACCCCTGTCAGTGTGTTTAAATCCAGTGTCTCCATCAACCTGGTTTGGTTGGTATTGTTTGCGTTTGGCGTGTGTTATGTTAGTGAACACCTGTCAGTGTGTTTAAATGCAGTGTCTCCATCAACCTGGGTCGGTTGGTATTGTTTGCGTTTGGCGTGTGTTATGTTTGTGTGGTTTGAGTTCCCCCCACTGAGTTAGTTTTGTTGTCTTCTTACCTTTTCCCGGTTTGTTTTTATTTGAGGCTTCATTTTGTGAAGTTGTTATTCAATTTTATGTTAGTGCACCCGATCTCGCCTGTGCTCGCTTGATTACTTGCGTTTGTCACCAACTTTGCTTCACTCACCACGAGATTCATAACAGTTAGCTATGTTTACTGACTGTTTTTTTTTTATATTGAGAACTATATTAACCCTCAATTATGGGTCCAAAGAAGGGAAGTTGAAATAGTAAGGATGACTTTTCTGAAAAAAAGGAAAGTTGTGAGGGAAACTGTCGATTTTTTTACAGCCCATTTATTTATACTTGGAATGCATTAATTCTTTTTCCATTAATTGTAATGGGAAAAGAAATTCAGATTTGAACAAATGACTTCTTGAACAGCCTTCTGAAATGGATTGTGATCGAGAACCGAGGTACCATTCATTACTACATAGCTTCTCGATTTACGAAGAGTCGATTTGCAAATATTCGGAGATACAAACACTAGCTGACTTGTATATTTTCATGTACCGTATTTTCATGCCTATAGGGCAGACTTAAATTTTTCTCTAAAATGGACGGGGAGCCCAATCAGTCAATGCGCAATGTGAATGCAATAAATTCCAAGTTCTGTAGATGTCTCTTGATCGTCTGGGTTCATTTCTTGTCGACACGGCCTGACGTGAAAGGGGTTGCAAGAAAAGAGACACGTACCAATAGGAACGGATGTAGATTTGAAAATAATATCGGTTTGACCCCCAAAAGACACTTACAACGCACGTGCTATGCGGAGGAAAATGGAAATGGAGCTTCATCGAGGCACCTCAACAAAGACGAGTCCATGGTTTGCAAGTAGGGGGAGCTGGAAAATCAGCTTTGACAAGTAAAAAGGACAATGCTAAGTTTCCGTGGATGTGAGACCAGCGGCTTGGGAGCGATATGATTGATATTGATTGTGTTCATTCTTACTGTGCCACAGACCTCCCCGATTTTTATAGGCTTGCCCTTGTCTGTGAGATTACCACCATCTGGTACAACACACTAGGCGAAGATTTATGCCACGCTGGGTTTATGCCACTCACAAAACTAGAGCGCTAGATTTGATCGATGTGCACTTCTGAATCCTTTCATCTACTTGAATTTCTTTCATCTTTGAAAGCCAACCCTTGTTCTGTCTTGGGATCTGTCTACTTGGTTGGTATCTCGCTCTGGTTCAACTGTTCAGACCCCCCCATTAAGATGAGACAAGTGTGGGAAGATTTTTTCAGCGATGACTTTACTACTGTACATATAGGTGGGAGTTTATCTGCCAAAAACTGGGAGGGTGGAAGCAGCGTAAAAAAATTACAGTAAAGTTTTTCAGCTATTAATGGAAAGTTGTAATAGAGACAAAACACATGAAAACAAGATGCTTATGATATATTTAGTATTCCAATCTTCATGTTTATGGAGAATGTCCTTCATGTGCTTCTGGGAAAACAGCCGCCCACCTCTACCACCTTAGGCCATCCCTCATAAATGTTGCTTGTCTCATTATTAGCAGCTCGCTGGCAGGTGGAAAGGCAAGAAGACGTTTGGTTTTCAAAGCTCTTCCTTTTCATGTGCAGAAATAGAAGAAATGTGGGCAGCGTCACTGACCTTCTCAAAGGTGCTTCTCATTCCTATCCCGCCTCTTCCGGCAAACACCCAGTTGTCGCGGTAACTTACAGACTGGATCAAAGTGCTGCCCATACCAACAAAAATGTCTCTCATTTCACTTGTCATCCTGACGCCCGAGAAGTGAAGGGCGAAAAAAAAATGAAAGAGGATTTTTGTAGAGCAGGAAATCGTTTTAACAGATGAATGTCTGAGAATTGGACCTACTTTGTTGTCATTTCGTCAAAGGAGGCCACAATGACAATCTCTCCAGATTTAATCTCTTTCAGGTATGCCAAGATGTCCTCTGAGACTTTGACAGCCAAGGGTTTGATATAAATTTAAATAAATGTAAATAAACTAAAGCTTTATTAAACACGTTCTTACCTCCATTTATCATATTCAGATAGGCGCATCTGTCCACAGCTCCGGTCTCACCTGAGATGAAGCAGACAAAGAAATATGAATGTTTATTCATCATCACCTCTTCCCGAGCAGATAACTGTTGGCCCCTTTAAAATAAACACATTTTACATTCGTATTTTATTTTTTATTTTTTTATGCTACAATTGTTGCCTGTTACTTCTATGTATCAAAAGCCACTTTGCTGATCAAAAGACAAAATGTCTACAAGGTAGCATAGTGGAAATAACAGTTGAAAATATATTGGAAGCAGAAAAAAAAAAAAAAAAAAACAACAACAACATCAACCCGCATGAATATTTAATCTCAGCAGGGGTCATTTCTAAGAGATGAACAATGTGCAGATTGAAAATTGAGTCCAGTGTAACCCTTAACGAGGAGTATGTGCATATCAATTTTAAACTCTGACTTCAGCTACTTGAAAACACAATTAGAATAAGACGGTGTCAATTCTCAGTCATCTTGATAATGATGAGTCGCAAAAATTAGATTGAGGCAACTTTCTCAGTCATCTTGTTAATGATGAATCAATTGAGGAAACTTGGCTGTCCGTTTTTAAACACGTTCTTCCTTTTGTCACAACCAAGGATGGATTTATAGTTATAGGTTGAAATCTGATAGAGTGACTACATGAAACAACCTTCATGCACAGATATCCAAATTGAATATTGAAATGGCATCAAAATCTGAGTAAGTAAATCATTTTCAAACTACGCAAAATTTACTAAATGATCTAGCGAAACTCAAGATACAAAGCAAAACTGATCTATGAAAATAATTTAAAGTTATCCTCAAAAAACATCTATTAATTATCCTTTTCAACTTACTGTTTACAATTACGATGTTGAGCCCAGGTCCCACGTTATTCAATATATGACTCATGATACTGCAGACACACAACCCATGAAGAAGAGAAATCATTACAGTAGAGTGGTAAAAGTCTTCTTACGTGCAGATGTCTTACATTTTACCATCAAAGCAGATCTTGGGCCCAACGACATTAGCTGCTCCACTACGTACGTGCATTGCAAAGTGATCATGCGGGCATCTTCTTGAGAGATCGCACTTTAGGGATGGCAAAATCGTTGCTGCAATATTATTGTATTTGTTGAAATATGGATTTTTTGGGAGAATGCCTAAAATATTAAAATGCATAAGTCAAAGTAATGAGAATACCATTAACATAATTACAATAATAAGTTACATTCATTCATTTTTCCATGAAAAAAGATAAATTAATACATACAAATTATGAGAAGGCAAAATTTTAGACTGTCATACTATATATATAGTGTTAGATTACAATAAAGTTTTTACAATTTGAAAACATTTTGTTTGTATTTAAAATTCAGAATTCGGACAGCAAAAAGTTAATCTACAAAGAAAACTGTATAAGAAAAAAAATAACACTTTCTCACAAAAACAGAAATTTATGGAAATTTCCAAATGTTGAGAACTGCTTTATACCTGAGGACCTCAATACAATACCAACACTTACAATGAACAGAAACCACTTAATTCATATAGGATCACAGCATACAATAGTTGAGGAATGGTCTAACGAAAATACTCACGTAGTAGTACTTGCTGCAAACCTTTCATTCCTACAATTAGAAAGAAGAAACAAAATCAAACAAAGTATACACAGTGGAACCTATACTTACGAATGCTTCTACATACGAAATATTAAAGTTACGAAAAGCTTCAATGGGCAACCTTTCAACAATCCAAGTTACGAAACGTCAAATGAAATCAAACATCCCACCAGATTTTGGCTGCCAGTCTGGACAAGTCCTAGAGGGAATGCATTGGGCAGGTGAACCTATACTTACGAATGCTTCTACATTCAAAATATTAAAGTTACAAAAAGCTTCAATGGGCAACCTTTCAAGAATCCAAGTTACGAAACGTCAAATGAAATCAAACATCCACCAGATTTTGGCCGCCAGTCTGAACAAGTCCTAGAGGAATTGCATTTGGCAGGTGTTGAACAGTGCTTAACCTGCTTACTACTTAGAATTAATACCAAAAGGATCAATACTGGTCTCATCAGAGCAGAGAATCGTATATCTCATCATCTGGGAGTCCTTCGTGTGGTTTTCTTGCACTGAAGAGAGGCTTCCATTGGGCCACTCTGCCAGAAAAGCCCTGACTGGTGGAGGGCTGCGCTAACAGTTGACTTTGTGGAACTTTCTCCCATCTGTCTTCTGCATCTCAGGAGCTCGGTTACAGTTCTTTGGTACTCGGACGTTTCGTCGAAAGACGTTTGGTCCCCGGACGTTTGGTACCCGGACGTTTGGTCGACCGGACGTTTGGTCGACCGGACGTTTGGTAGAACGGACGTTTGGTAAAACGGACGTTTTTGGTCGCCGGGTTGTTACTGTTGAAACCAGCTCTCAAAATTATAATGAGAGAGAGAGTTTAATATCTAAATATCTAATATCAAAATATCAACAGTAAACTCTCTGTCATAATTTGACAGCGAGCGAACCCGGCGACCAAACATCCGTTCTACCAAACGTCTGTTCTACCAAACGTCCGGTCGACCAAACGTCCGGTCGACCAAACGTCCGGTCGACCAAACGTCCGGGGACCAAACGTCTTTCGACGAAACGTCCGGTCACGCATTTGGTACGGTTTCTTTATCCCCCTCATCACGGCTCTTCTCCCACAACCATTTAGTTTGGGTGCATGTCCAGGACTGGGAAGTTGTTGTTATTCCATCTTTTTCCATTTGAGGATTATGGAGGCTACTGTTCTCTTATAGTCCCTAAATGCTCCAGAAATTATTTTGTTACTTTTGGCAGATCTGTGCCTTGCCACAATTCTGTCGCTGGACTCCTTGGGCCGATCCTTAGACCCAATTATTCTCATTTGCTCTAACATGCAGGGTGAGCCACAAGGTCAATATATACATATAATCGATTTCGATCACTTTACTTGAAGACAGCTGGACTCCAATAAAGGAGCAGAACCCATTCAAAGGGGATCAGAAGAAATGAAGAGCATGCGAGTTAAATATTAAGATGAATGCAAAGGGTCCTAATTCTATAATATATTTCAGTTGATTTTTTTTAAAAATAAATTTGCAAATATGTCGACATGGGCTGATGAATGCATATTAATGAGAAAATACAATGAACTTTTTCTGATTTTGGCAAACGGCTGCACGGTACAGTCAAAGAGTGGTTAGCATGTCCGCCCCAGAGTTACAGTTGTGGTCAAAAGTTTACATACACTTGTGAAGAACATAATGTCATGGCACTCTTGAGTTTCCAGTTATTTCTATAACTCTGATTTTTCTCTGATAGAGTGATTGGAAGAGATACTTCTTTGTCACAAAAAACATTCATGAAGTTTGGTTCTTTTATGATTTTATTATGGGTGAACAGAAAAAAGTGATCAAAATGTCAATTTGAATGAGGACTTCAGTTATGCTGCAAAGCTGTGATTCACTGGGCCTTCACCAGCTGTTGTCTACATTAAAATGTTCATACAGTTAGTTAAACATACATTCTCGCAGTCGCATGGGGTATACGCAGAGAACATGAACATAAGATGAAAAAAATCAATGTCCAAGTTTTATGATGAATTCCACACATGCGCAGTAGCTATTCATAGAAACAGAGGGAAACCAGGTTTTTGCTTCCATGCATTTAACCGCTTCAATGAATATGAATGTCAATGCAATATCACAGATTTTTTGATGAACAGGGAACTCTCAAAGGCACCTTTTGGGGTCACTGACACTCATACAACTGAAAATTTGAATAAAACTCACCCATAAGGTCTCTTGCTGTCTGCTGTATGCGTATGGAATCATGCGATATGGCCCATGTGACCACAAGAACAACGATTACAGCAGTATAGGGAGCAACTGTCAACCACAAAGAGCAAGTAAACACGAGTAAACGCAGCATGTGGTCCATGAAATGTACATCACCGAGCAAAACCTCACTTCGATGCCTCATGTCTCCAACAAATGACTTGGTTCTGTTCCTGATGTATTATTTTCTGTCAACACCACAGCTGGTAGGTGTCATGTCATCCGTTCAGGCAGCCTCACCACACATATTCATGGAAGGGACCTTTGGACAGTCAAAAGCACTCATCCTTGTGCTGTGAAAACGAACAGGATGTGACATTGTATTTGCACACACCCTCAGTGAACAACATGATCAAATTTCTCCGACTCACAATGTCTAATATGGCATAGCATCCATTCATAGGTCAATCATAGAGTGTAAAGCAAACAAAAGCCTGAGCTTTGTTTGAACACTCATCACAAAAAAAGTTACAATCCAGTGTCATGAAACAAAGGATGAGAAAAAGGATACACATATTGGTTTATGTGCAAGAAATAGTGTTAATGTAGTTTATGTTCCCTACAAAACCAGATTTTTTTGGTTTGTTAAATAATCTAGTCACATTTAATATCTTAAAAGAGAATAAATATCCAATCTGCATGTATAACACATTTTAGTACACACTGTCCATCTTCTTATGAATGTTTAACATTTCTATCTATCTCTTGCAATTTCCTTCACCAGATTACATATCACTTTCGGAGGGATATACAGTTTTTGGTAATGTCACCATATATTTTCCTCATTTGATGACTGTTTTTCCTGTGTTTTGGGTTACGTACATGCAAATTCTTTTGCCTCATTGCCCTGACCCTGACTGAAAAGTGTGAGGAAAAGCTTACGGGGGTCATTTCGGCATCAACATTTCGTGGGCCCCTTTAGGTGATTGCAGCAGAGATATATAAAAATTAAACCCTATATTATAGCTCTGCACATCATCTTACGTTTGCTTTAGACACTCCCTTTGACTGACCACATCCTCTTTACACCAACAAACCGGGTCACCGGATATAGCCTCCCCTCCAGCACCCCTTTAAGCTCTGATCCTGCTGATTTATGTGTTATTCACATTTGAAAAATGAGCTCTCTTTGATTCTGTGGAGTCGTTCTGCTCTAAGCTTGAGTGGTAAGAAAAGAAAAAGTTATATAAAATGTAGGTCACATTAATGCTGAAAAGAATTATTGATCCTGGTCTCATTTTCTCTTATGATCACAAAAACATTTTATTATAGGAAGGGTGAGTGAAGGCCGACGCGGTAACCACCCATCCGGCGGGATGCCACTCATCATTTAGTAAAAGCTATATACTGGTTCAAACTTTCACCAATGCTTTCATGATATGCCCAAGGAATGGTATGGTCAGGGCTAATGACATTTAATACAGCTGACTTTGAACAAAAACTTAAGTTTGCTTTCATAAGACTAATATAGAGAGATTTAACTGCCCCCAGGCTGTGCGCTGTCTCCGCCCCTTTGCAAAGCATTGGTGTAATTAGAGTAGAACAAACTCTGAATCATATTTCAGAAATAGCATCACTACTTTGATCGTATAGAAAATGGTTAGATATGACTAAGTATAAAAGGGGAACATTAGAAGATTTACATTATTTTGTATATTTAAAACTATATAAGTGGCTCGATGATAAGCGATTAATACACAGGCGCAACAGCTCTGAGATTGAGGGGTCGATCCAAGGTCCGGACCTTCCTGTGGGCAGTTTGCATATTCTTCCTGGGCTTGCGTGGGTTTTCTCCACGTACTCTGGTTTCCTCCCATATTCCAAAAACATGCATGGTAGGCTGAACACTCTAAATTGCCCCTAGGTACGAGTGTGAGTGCGAATAATTGTTCGTCTCCTTGTGCCCTGTGATGGGCTGGCCACCAAACTATTCAGATTAAAACAACAGAATAGACTGATAATTACTGGTGGTGTGTCCAATGATTAGGTACATCCTTCGTCGAATGGAAAAAAATAGTTAGTTTTTCCGATTTTCTACACAGCAGTTACAAACCATTTTCTGATAAAATAAATTGAATTGCTCTGACAAAAATAACTTAAACGCTGGCTGACAATAATGAAACTAAATGGAAGAGGATGGCATGTGCAAAAACGTCATACTTTCATGCTGTAGTACTTTTAGGGTAATTTTTTCAAAACCTCAAAATGGGAATAAAGCTCTTTTGTTGCACCTTTTGGTTTATTTTACAAAGAAAAGGACTATGGGTTGTGTCTTAGCAAAGTCCCATTTATCGAATTCAATAAAGTACCCTCCCACATGATATTGTGCCTTTAAGGCTCAATTTTATGATAGAGGTCTTCTTTATATCTACCAGAGCTACAATTGAACTACAAAAGATCTTGAAAAAGAACCCAAGAGAGAATGATTTCTTTCTTGTAACACATAGTTCGTCCTTATCCGAGAAAGAAATATTACAAAGGTCATTTCAATTTCGCTGTGTCCCTGACAGACCCTTGTGAAAAATTAATACGACTCTTGCGTTGACAGAGCATTTTCACATTGAGTTACAAAGGAGTCATTTCTCAACACACAGTATAATTTAAACCTCCATAATTTTGAGACCTCAATATTGACCTGTGAGTTATTGTTAAAGAAAATAGGATTATCTCCTAAGGAGTAGTGCATCTGTGAAGGTTTAAGAAAAAGTCAGAAATAGCATAAATAGCAAGGTTGGCTTTATGAAATATGATTTTGTCATAATGCATGACAATATGGACCATCTGTGTGCTCATTAAAATCATCTGCCTCCAGCAATAATAAACGACAGCAGCCATGTCACGACTAATGCTTCTATGAACACCGAAGGGTATGCCCTAAAACAGGGGTAGGGAACCTATGGCTCGGGAACCATATGTGGCTCTTTCCATGCGAGCATATGGCTCTCCACTAACCTGTGAGGTAAAATATGGAAATCACTGGTGAGGGGGCTGAGTCCAGAACGCGCTAATAGGAGCGTCACTGTGGCGTTGACACCACCTCTACCACCACTTTAATCATAATTCTGTTTTTATTACTCTTCTGCATGCATGATATCAATAATACTGATTTATTAGCAACAGCATAACAATGTTGTCAAAAGAATTCAGAGACTTTTTGTACTTTAAAAGTGGTGAAATGACAAAAAAATCATAAATTTTCATATATTTTTACTTTTCAATTCTGAGAATGGCTCTTAAGAAATCACATTAGAAAATATGAATTGTTTAGGGCTCTCTCTGTCAAAAAGGTTCCCGACCCCTGCCCTAAAATAATTAGTATGGAAATGGTTAGTGTTATATATATAGTTTTCAAAGATTCTAATTAATAAGCATGTTTTTGGAAGGTGTACTATGTAAATCTCACACACAAGGTCTGACAGGCTCACTCTAAGGGCCCCAGACTAGTGAGGCAGATATGCTATCCACTAATAAAAGGCACTCACCTTTATCGATATACTGGACTGCTTTTAATCACTTCATTAAATACTGTCAAGCATCACTGGGTCCCTTCAAAAATTCTCATAGGCCTATTCTGTAAATCAAGTTTTTATTATTGAGTTGTTAGTTGAGTGTTATTGTTAAAAATGATATGGATCAAAAAGGACTAAATTGCTCATACTGTTATATTGGATTATTTGCATGTATGTGCCACTATAACAGGATTTGCTCACCATCATCCCACCCAAGTCACACAACAATCCAAATGTGAACAGATCGCATACTGTTACTAGGCCTGAAATTATGGCCGCATTTTACAGTCTAGTACATATATAGTAGTACAAACACACACAAATCTTGAGCAAAAATTAAAAAATGATTTGTAAAGAGTTTGTAAACACTTGAATGTGCTCATGTAAACATAAAGAGCTGCTATGAAATTTAAATAAGAAAGCGCAAGGTGACACAATAGACTATAACAGTATAAAACATGTATGCGTTTTTTAAACGGTCAGAGATGTTAAAAGAATTATCATGATTAAGGTCAGCTGATGTAATACAAAACATAGCCAGTAAAGGGCGTATTTGCACTGCAATTCACACATGACATTTATATGAATTTTTACATAAAATAAAATCAGAGGCCTCCCATCATTTAGAACAGGCATATTCTACCTCTATGATGTTGAATGACTACAATGCAGTATAATACAGTACATTTCATTTATTTTGTGGAATTACTAGAACGTATGTATTTTGTCTTAAGGGGGCAGAAAGAAAATAACATTGTGAACAGCCTTAGTTCCATTTAGAAGCATATCATCATATGTACAAAGAAAGTCCATGGAAAATTGGTGGGTGGCTAGTTCTAAGTTCATATATCATCAGCCACAATACAAAGTAACACATGTTAAAATATTATTTGACTTCTGCAATGCAAGCTTAATAACGAGCCTATTCAAGCTTTGAACCAGCCTCCTTGCAGTGAACGCGATAGTTTTTCCTTGACTTCTTGTGAAGCTGCAGAGTCAAAAAGCGGCACGATTCCTTCAAGTCAGCGTATGTTTTTGCAGTAAAAAGCAAAATACAGCTAGAGAAGAAAAGTGGGTCTGCTCACAGACATAGGCAGACTATTTTTAGAAGTCAATTATGGCGTTTGAGACATCCAAAATGTCAACTCGCCACGTGATCCCACTTATTTCTTAACAGGATATCGTTATATATTCACAATGGCAAAGAGACCATTTCCAGACCACCAATAGAAATGAAAATCCCAACTTGCCAATTAGTGACCTTAACTGATGTTGAATGAAATAATGTTTCTTTTTTTTCCAAATGTATTTTTGCTTCTTAGTTCCTTTCCCCTTTTTTCAACTGTCACATTAATTGAGCAGTAAGGAAACAGTGAATCAACTACAGAAGCTGCAATTTTGCATCTTATTTTTCCTCTTCTGTGAATGTGTTTCAAGACAGCTACGGCTTTTAACAATTTGTAGCATGGATTTTTCGTTGTTTGTTTAGTTCACCCAAAACACACAGAAAAAATGGTGATTTGACTTCACATTTTACACATGTAACAATGAATTTGCTTAACTTGCCATTATGTTTTAAATGTTCTAGCAGTCTTGATATGCTTCTTCAGCAGACATTGAGCAGCAATAAGGCCATCAATCAATTCTCCAAAATACTGTCACAGCCAAGAAAAAAAAGATGACTTTATGTGGCAATGGAGACGGCATTTTCTCGTATTATAATAAAATAGACTTGTGAGAACACAGACATGTAATCTCACCAGACAGACTAGTAAAACTTCAAACTGATTTGATCGTCGTGGCTGTCCCAAAAAATGCCAAGATCAATGATTTTAGAAGTGTTGTTTTTCAGTTCAAACTCAAACTACTAATAGAAAAGTCAATGGGAATTAGCCTCTTTCATTATGCACCTGTGTTTTGGGGTGTTCAGTGGTTCAAATTGCCTCGGGCTACATGTCTGTATTTGGTAATTATTTTAATGCTACCCTAGTAGTTTAGATGAGTGTTTTTCAACGATTTATGAGCTGACACTCTTTTTCCTTTATATTCACAATATAAAGTAATTCTCATCAAAGTTTTAACAACAGGAATCAAAGAAACACACAAAATATGTATTCCAAATGTCTAATTTTCATTTCTAATTTTTCACATCAACCTTATGTCACCAAAAAACAAACTCTGCGGACCCCGAACAACTTCACGTGATGTAAAAATACATAAGGTACCAATTTTATTCCCATCATTTTATCTTTTTTTTTCTCCCAAGATTACTTTAATCTCTTAATTTGACTAGAAAAGCAGTTTTGTGGTCACACAGACTACGTTGACAAATGTTGATGCCTGTGAAACCGAACAAATCTCCGATTCGTGGTACATTAAAAATAAGCAACAAAACGCCTCTAATCTTGTAACATTACAATTCCAATCTTGAAATATTACAATATGGATTCATTGTTTGTCATATTTCAGTTTTAATCTCATTCATTAATCTTCCAAACCGCCCATCCTCGAAAGGGTTCCGGGGGTTGCTGGAGCCTAACCCAGCTAGCGTCTTTGGGCGAAAGGCAGACTACACCCTAGACTGGTCGCCAGTCAGTCGTAGGGAACACAGAGAGACAAACAACCATCCACACTCCCAATCATATTGCCACCAGCGAGAATCGAGTCTATGCTTGTCCACACCGAAGTCAGGCGAGTGAACCTCTACACCAAAAGGCGGCAATTTTAATCTCGGTATATTAAAAAGATTTCTCTCAGAATATTACAATGTATCACTTCTTGGGAGGTAATTTCCCTAGAAACACCTGACCATCAGTGTGCCATGCTTCATTTTCCAAATCCGTCATCCTAACAAGGGTTGCAGGGGGTGCTGGAGCCAAACTCAGCTCACTATGGCCACCAAGTAGTGGACACCCTGAATTGGTGGCCAGCCAATCGCAGGGCACATTGAGAGACAAGCATTCAAGATCAAACTAATACCTATGGGCTATTTAGAGTGTTCAACCAGCCTACCCTGGAAAATCCCATTGAAGCCCAGTGAGAACATGCAAACTCCACACAGTGAGGACCCACCTGGGATGGAACACTCAACCCCAGCACTGGGAGGCCGATGCGCTAACCACTCATCCACTGGGCTGCCGTGACACAGTGGTTGGGAAACACTGGTTTTGATGTGATTGATGTAGGTACGAAGGAAAGCCCTAGCTTCACTTATAATTAGAAGGAAGAAGTAAAATATGTGTTGAGATGCCACATCTTTCAAAAAGCTACCAGCCATATTTCTAGTCTTGCATATATTTAAAGCACACATTTGAAAAAAATAAAATAAGTGAACTTTATGGTCCATTATGCTTCTAAAAGAGGGGCTTCAAATGTATTCCCCGCTGCCCGGAAGTGATGCACCTGGACGTCCTAGCCGACCCGAGAGGTTGTCTGGTGAGACAGCTGCACTTTATTCTGGTAATTTCACGCTTTAATTTGAAGAGTGTGGTCAGTCAAGTAGAAATTGTCACAGCCAGTCACAGAAATACCACAGATCAAAGTACATAGTAGATACAAAATGAATAACATCAGTAATAATGTACAATAGTGCCTTGCGACAGCAAAGTGCGTACTATTTTTAAGTTGTGTGCAATGGTTCCTTGATATATATATATATATATATATATATATATATATATATATATATATATATATATATATATATATATACATATATACATACACATATATACATACATATATACATATACATATATATATATATATACATACACATATATACATACATATATACATATACATATATATATATATATATATATATATATATATATATATATATATATATATACATATATATATATATATATATATATATATATATATATATATATATATATATATATATATATATATATATATATAGCTGGTCAGCACGTAGCTTGAGATACGAGCTTACCGAGCTCGATGAGCTGCGCAGTGTACAGCGACAAGTAAAGAAAGCGGCAACTCAAGGGTGAAATTAAAGAATTAAATTCTCTATCTGCCTATTTCGGAAAATGTATGCCTGAGCTGCTCCATGTTCACCCAAACATTATGTAACACTGAGCCAAATTTACTGAATAATCACCCGGCACCGGGCTTTTCTGCTCAACTTTCCAGCCACGGCCCACTGCCTGAAACACTATTATGCAGAGCCACTATCATGCACAAACACCCATATCCTCTAGTGGTGCGACGCCACTGCTGTCATGTCAAAGCCAAAAGGTGAGCACAGCTACAGTGCATTTTGTTGGATGCAGATTTAGAAAAAAAGTCCCTGTAATGTTAGGTTTTTTTTTTTAAAGAAGAATGAAGAATTCATATATACCTTTTATGCCATAAGTTATTGTGACAAATTCCCTGTGGTTATATATATTGCAATTTATTGGAAAATGGGTTGAAGGGGCAGGCAGATGAAAGAAAACACCCCCCCCTCAAAACAAAAAAAAACAAGAATAGTAGTATATGATGACAGACAGGTAGGGGTGCCCTGAGTGTTGCAGCACAGTAAGGAAAATTTAATGGTTTAATGCAGTGTTTCCAAACCATTGTGCCGCGGCCTACTGGTGTGCCATGAGCGATGGTTAGGCATGTCATAGGAAAGTCCCTGTTAAGAAGTTATACTACATTGTAATATTCAGAGAAAAAAAATGAAATATGATGAGATTAAAATTGAAATAAGATGAACAATCAGTCAATCATTTACTCATTCATTCATTGATTTTCTGAACTGCTTTATCCTCAGTAGGGTCGCGGGGGATGCTGGAGCCGGTACTCGGACGTTTGGTCGCCGGACGTTCGGTCGCCGGACGTTTGGTCACCGGACGTTTGGTCGCCCGGACATTCGGTCGCCGGACGTTTGGTCGCCGGACGTTTGGTCGCCGGACGTTTGACAACATGACAGAGTTTACTGTTGAAACCAGCTCTCAAAATTATATTCATGAGAGAGACAGTTTAATATCTAAATATCTACTGTTGAAACCAGCTCTCAAAATTATATTCACCCGGGCAACCAAAACGTCCGGGCGACCAAACGTCCGGGCGACCAAACGTCCGGCGACCAAACGTCCGGCGACCAAACGTCCGACGACCAAACGTCCGGCGACCAAACGTCCGACGACCAAACGTCCGGTCACGGCTGGACAAGGAGACGGACAACCATTCACGCTCACACTCATATTTAGAGTGTCCAATCAGCCTACCATGCATGTTTTTGGAATGTGGGAGGAAACAAAGGTACCCGGAGAAAACCCACACAGGCCCTGGGAGAACATGCAAACTCCACACTGGTGGATCGACCTGGATTTGAATCCAGGACGCCGGAACCGTGAGGCTGACATGCTAACCACTCAAGCCGCCAGGCTTCCCAAACAATTAGTCCATATTAGAATATTACAAGATACAAATTGTAACATTACAAGATAATATCATTTTGTTGATTATCTTTACATCACATGAACCGGAAGTTGTGTACAGACGATCCCCTACTTACGAACGAGTTATGTTCCGAGCGATTGTTCGTAGGTTAATTTGTTCGTAAGTTGCTTCAGTGCTATATTTTGTATTATAATTTACAAGAGTTTATATAAGTGCATGTTTAAGGCTTGTATAAGTAACCTGCATTGGTTTGTACTGAAAAAAAACATTTAATAAAATGGAGAGAATATGTACAGTACTGTATACATACTACCGACGGTCGAACGATTCAAGTTGTTTGCCCATGCAACGCTCACCATTTTCTCACCCGCATCAAGCTTCTTTATTATTGCCACTTTCGTTTCAAATGAAATGGCTTGCCTCTTCCTTGCACTACCACCCTCACTAGAAGCCTTGAGCTTTTCACCAGCCATATTGAATAATGGATGCACGAGATATTTAATGATAAAAATGAAAAAAGTTCTTTGCGCACTGGAGATACGTTCACGCACTTACGCACTGCAACGAACTGGGCAGAGGAAGGTGGATGCTGGGTGAGCTCTCACAGCGCCAGGCGTCGGTATTAGCGGCGGAAAGAAGCACTACTCGGAAAAAGGCGCGCAATACAAAATCGAACTTACAGCATCTCTTTCCGAACATTTTTCGACATATGCCATATGCGCAGACATGTTCGTATGTACCGTTGTTCGTAACTCGAATGTTCGTAAGTAGGGGAGCGTCTGTATAGACTTCAATTTTTAGCGACACAAGGTCGGTGTGAAAAACCTGTTGATAGAATTTTGATGAGAATGGCTTTATATTATAAATAGAGGTGACAGTTTTAAATATTTTCAGATGGTGGTGTGCCTTGGGATTTTTGCAAAAGCTAAAAGTATGCCGCAGCTAAAAAGTTGGGAAACAATGGTTCAAGAGCCACTTTATAACCACACTAGTGCCAGACCTTTGTTCAAGACTATTTCTACTTTATACTCCTTGCTTGGGATGTTGAGTGACAAAGATGGAATTTGAGCTAGAATGCCCAGAAAGCCTTGCAGTGGCAAGTGTAAAATCTTATAAATTAGGCTGATCCTTTCTAAACATAGTAGTAGTTGCATTAAATATTAAATTACACAGTGTTCTATTTGAACAACATTTTGACTCCATGGACTTATCGCTAGCTGATCTTTTTAAAATCCTTACCCTACTTAAATTGTGTTTCCCAGCAGTTATGTAAATATTCATAACATTTATAGCATTCAAGGCCTCTACTTTTAAGCTAACTGGGATAACCCTTAACGCTTTGCCATAACATTACGCTCTGATTTGTTGAGCATGTCAGCACTTACATATGCATGAGAGCCAAGCAGGCTGTGGATACGAAAATAATATATATTCGGCGGTGCAACTTTATCTATAGGCGCTACTCTCAGTTTCAGTTGAATTATTTGTTAATTTGACTAGGGAGGGGGAGCCCGTCTCTCCAAAGTGCCGCAACTCGTCTCTGAAGGGCTCCAGCCCACTTTAACCCCTTGACTAGGACAATTGCCATCTGTAGAAACTGAGTACCATCGAGAGACTGTGAAGTTAACGTAAACCCGTGGTTTGAGTGTATAATAAATAAGGAGTGATCCCACAACAACCAACTAAACTCCATCCTGTTTTTAGCACAATGTTAGTGAATATTTAGTGGTGAAGTAAATACGTAAGGGTATTAATATATACATTAAAAAAAGAGGGCACTGATATTAACTCTTAAATTCTTTGATTGCTTGTCTCTGTTTTGAGCCACTTGAAAATTTAGTGCATCACAAACCTGCATGAACATGAATCAATTACGTAGTTGAATTTCATTTTAGCCTTCCCTGGAAAAAATAAAAATAAAAATAGTAACACTCCACCTGAATCTTGTGCCGTCATTTGTTCTATAATTCCCTATCTATTTATGTCTACAATGCCTTTCCTATTTCTGCATCCTCACCCTCTTGCTACTGAAATTTCCCGAATACGGGATGAATAAAGTTATCCAATCCAATCCAATAATGATGGTCCTTGTGTTGTCGTCATCCTCCACCCATCCTCTGGACACCCCTTGCGTTGTGAAACAGCACGAGGAGTCAAAGAAACACAACAATGGCTCTATCAGAAGCACATCCTGATCATGGCATGGACTAGTGAATTCCTCTAATAGAAAATTCAAAGAGAGAGCTGAAGCCTGGAGTTTCCAAACACCAGCTTTAACACCTCCGGGATTGGAAATTATCAGCAGAGTAATTGGACTCGCATCATTGTCAGACTGAAGTCGCAACTACAAGAAAACAGACTGATTTGCCAAACAAGGATTTTGTCAATAGGTATTAAATCAATTTCTACTTGGTGGTAAAATATTTGTATCTACAATGAAATGCATTTCTTTTTTGTCATTTGGTCATTCTCCACTCTGTTAGCGTATATCACAAAGGAATACAGATACAATACTATTTTCCTTAAACGTTTTTACAGTACAGTAATACCTTGACATACGAGAGCCCCAACATATGAGGAATTTGACATATGGGTAAAATTCCGAGCAAATATTTGCCTTCACAAATTTTGAGATACGAGCATACGAGACAGCCAGTTGGCCGAGAAGCGAGAGGCTGCTTATGGTTTTAGCGCACTGTCTTTCTTGCCGCATCTCCCTCATTCAAAGATCTCTACGAGCACTGGGCAGAGCATTGCATTTTTTTGCGTTAGTTAGTGCAGAATTAAGGGAAACACAGTGGGTCCAGAGCAAGCCGGTGCAATGAAGGGTAGTGCGAAGAAAAGGCGTATGATGATAATCAATATTAAGCACGAAATAATCGAAAAACATGAGTAGTGTATGCGTGACTGAGCTGGCTCGCCAATACATATAGAGTAGCAGGAAGTTCACCTCGAAAGCTGCGGTGGAATACATTAACGTCTTTGCCTTGGTTATTGCACAAGAAGGTTTAAATGTTAAGATGAAAACTTTTTAAGGGTGTGTGTATAGGAATCCAAGTTCATTTAAGTTGAATTTAAAGTTTATTATATTCCGTCAAGTCTCTCTCTCTCCCTTCCGCGTTGTACTGACTAATGTCTCATTTTAGTATTAAACATCATAACCACTAGTTATTTCTTACTCTGTTAGTAGATGGTGAATTACAACCAATACAAATATGTTTTTCCTTTGTAATATCCTGTTTTTTGGAGGTTTTTTCAGATGGTGGGAACGATTTAATTTGTATTTAGTTCATTTCTATGGGAAACGTTGATTTGAGATACGAGTAAATAGACATACGAGCTCAGTCCCGGAATGCATTAAGCTCAAGGTATGACTGTACTGTTTTTTATGCATTTAAATTACCAGTTTAATGATAGTTCGACAATGATTCTTCTGTGGCAATCTACTATGACCTGTTTAAATTTGATTCATACGTTTGATTCATTCAGTATTGTCAATATGCATTGTACACATCAGGCATCAGCAGAACCAGTTCAATTTCACCAAAGCCAAGGGCTCCTATGGGTCCGTTTTTTTTTTCCAACCAATCCAGCAAAGACAGTTTAACCAATGATATTTTGTCCCAGTTTTTGTATGATTATTTTTCATTAAAATCCTGAGTTGTGCACCAGCACTTTCAACACTTTTTTCCTGCCTCTCGCATTCTGGGTTCTGTTCTCGCTGCGCACCCGAGGTAGTCATGACACTTTGCCCATTTTGGAATAGTTTGCAGACTCGTAAACTTTAACAATTATAAATTGAAGAAGTCAATTTTGATCGATTTGACCATTTTTTTCTGAAGGATTTCAGACATTTCAATGAAAATTGTTTTTATCACCATAATCCTCACCATACCAAACATATTCAAATGATGACGATATTGATCAATGTTTTGCATCTATTTGACTGTGCGCAACAAATTGACATTCAGCTCTAAAACAATTACTTGTTGGACCCCTACTGTTTTATTGCAACATTACCGGGCGAGTACAATTTTGTACAAATGGGGCTCAGAGAATTAATATGAATACATCCCCATAATATACTTACTAACTTTCCTCACGATCTGTCCGTGAAAAACGGTGGAGTAGCGATCGAAAGTGAGTGAGCTTTTGAGACTGCCCACAAATGTTCTAAAAATAAATGTGTGCCTGTTTTCACACATAAAAATAATCAGCCGTATATTTGTTCAAGTTCAATACGCAGTATGGTTGGATAACCATGAAAGCAGCTGCCAACAACCAAAGTGATGATTACACGGTGATAGCTCATCCCCACCTAAAGACAAATAAATCCAACAAGTTTTAACCATGGGTTAGTATAAGAGCCAGTAAATCCAACTGCTCACTTTCATGGCTTGTGCCTCAAATAAAAAGAAATTATGACAGGGGTGTTTGTGATTCATATACACGTGTGAAACGTAAAAAGCCCAACAGAGAGCTATGCTTTTTTCTCCAGGCAGTTTGCACCTCCAACAGGCTTTAACAGCCTTTTTGTCCAAATCCTGAAATTCCAAAAGGAGGTTTCTGGGGTATTCTTGGAACCATTTCTACACCCGTTTAGCTCTCCAAGAAAGACATCTGACAGCCTCAAGTGAGCAATGGTATTCTGTTCATTTCAAAGCTCAGCAGAAATACGGTGAAAACCTGAATCATAAAAAAAGGGTGAATCGCTCATTAAGCTGTTCTTTTCGCTTAGTGTCAGTTGATGCCCATGAATCTACACATGGTTTGTGATAGTAAAGACAGGGGTATACGATATAGCTATCTTTCTAGAACCCAGATACATCACAGTTCTAAGGTGGAGGGTCAATATTCGGCGGTTTTCATCCTTCTTGTGTGGAGTTTGAATGTTCTCTCCGCGCCTGCATGGGTTTTATCCGTGTACACAGTTTTCCCCCCACGTCCCCAAAACATGCATGGTAGGTTGGTTGAACACTATAAATTGCCCGTAGGTATGAATGTGAGCATGAATCTCCTTGTGCTCTGCAATTGGCTGGCAACCAATTCAGGTTGTACCTTGCCTGCTGGCCATAGTTGGCTGCAATAGGCTCCAGCACCCCGACGACCCTTGTGAGAAAGATACTCAGTATCGACACCCAGTACAACTAATTTTGGAGTATCGGACGGATTAGATTTTGTCACAAAATCAAATACGATCCAGTTGATGCCTGCTTATAGTATCATAATACTGTGCTGATCAACGGCTGCAGTAAATCAAACCACCAGGCAAATGTGTCCGCTGAGTGGGACTACTCTCTTTAGAAACTAATTGATAGGTTTATTAATAGGTATACTCTAATATAATGTAAACAATACAAGGTGGGCATCGGGCACATCTCTGGCATTATCTTGCAAGTGAGAATCAGTCCTGGCTCGTCCTCGCCACTGGAATATTCTAAAAGACCGAATTCATCGCCTGCCAATTTAAGACATCGAATCAAAACAATTACAAGGTTATCTATTCAATCCAATTGAATAGGCGAATAACACAATTACAATTGCATATCCGGTGTACCGAGCGACACTATTTCAAAAACAATATGCCAGTATTTTCGGAAGTTGATTCGATTATCGCCATTTGCTCCAGAATCCAAGTCAAAGCAATTTAAGAATCCTTTGCAGATCTTCATTGCGAACTTGCATCTGGGTAAAGGGTCGAGGTGTATCTCCCAGTAAACAGTCCTCGGAGCCAAGGACCCGGTGAGGTGTTAAGTCAACAAGCTGGAGCCAGCTGCCATGGGGAGTGACCTCGAGCTTGCTCGGTCCCAAATTGAAATAAAGCTCATACACATATAATGAATAATATTCACATATATAATAATATTCCAGAATAACCCCAACACTAATGATAGTTATACATATCAGTAACCAAATCATTTGTTGAGGAAGATCCAGTTGGGCTCATTTTAATGCAACAAAATGAATTGTCATTTAGTGGGTCACATTATTTTTGTATTATTTTTACTGCACTAAAAATAAAGTTATCAGATTGGTATCGGAAAAAAATCTTGAAAAAAAAAGAAATCACCATCAGGACTGATTAGAGCGTCGGCCTCACAGTTCTGGGGTACTGGGTTCAAATCCAGGTCATGTCCATCTGTGTGGAGTTTGCATGTTCTAACCGTTCCTGCATGGGTTTCCTCCGGGTACTCCGATTTCCTCCCACATTCCAAACACATGCATGGTAGGCTGATTGGCCACTTTAAATTGCCCCTAGGTATGGGTGTGAGTGTGCATGGTTGTCCGTCTCCTTGTGCCCAGCGATCGGCTGCCCACCTCGCCTCCGGCCCGGAGTCAGATGGGATAGGCTCCAGCACCCCCCGCGACTCTAATGAGAATAAAGCGATTCAGAAAATGAGGTGAGATGAGACCATCAGGACATCCCTTGATAGAGGAATGGAAAAGCATTTTTTCCCACAAAAAAATTATCACGGGTAAATATAAAACAAACCAAAAAAAGGTGCAAATAGAAAAAAATACTATCTTAATTGAAATGCTTGAGTAATTACTGATTGAAATGAAATATTTTACATGCAGCCATTTAGGTGAAATAACATGTAGGCTTCTTTTACTGGCAGTTTTCTCTTGCTCAGAGCTCGGTGACATGACCAAAACTCTTTTATGGACTCTGCTTTCCTGAGTGTTTTTTCCCATGGGTCTTGTCTTTTTGGATAGACTTGCATTAGTCCCAGCGACCCTCGTGAGAAGTGTCTTTGTGGGGTCATCCTGAAAAGGGGAATCGCTGGATTCTATGGTTTGTTCTCAAGATTTGTTAAGAGTATTTATATTTTACAGAGTGAAGCCTGTCAAGTTGCCGCTCTTTGTTGTTGTTGGTGTTTTAAAAAAAAAAGTATTTATTTTTCTATTTTAAATTTATTCCGCCAATATTCGCCAGCACATCCCAATGAAAATTCTATTGGGACAGTATATACTTGGGTTGAATACGCATGGATCCTTGGAGCCTAATTTTTTTTCCCTCTTAGGACTCATTAGATTGATTGTGGAATTAAATTTGCTATTCATCCATTATTCGTGCACGGAGGATATGCTCGGCAAGTGTATGCATCGATCCTGTGTAAATTAACGACTTGATTCAGAGTGCACCCATGTAAATACAATGCATTTGTGGTGTAAACTTCAAACCCTAACTATCACATCAAAAAATATTTTAATATTTTCAAAGGGGTGCTTTAGAGCCAATTAGATATTTACAGATAGGAAATAATATAAAAAAAATCAATGGCAGTTATATTTTCCAGGGCAAAAATACATCAACTGATGTTGGTTGTGAAAGACAGACCCTCTCAATGCTCTGTCATTCAGCCAACATACATTTGTGCGGTGGTACAGATAGACAATATAAAAAGATTCACAGCCATATATACTTTTTTTTAAATCCACATAGAACAACTTGTATTATTTCTATTTACAATACATCCTTGGTTACTCCTGGAGAAAAAAAATACAACAAAAACAGATCAACTCTGGCATCTTAAGTATTTCATTGCGGAACTGTGTTTCTATGTATGAAGTCATTCTGTATGAAGGACACTTACATTTTATCTTCATCAAAATAAACATCTCAACAAAAATGATAGGGTAAGGCTAAAAACAACTGAATTTTCATTCATTTCAGTAGGATATATTGATATAAAAGCCTTTTATACAAACCTGGTTATGAAGCAATTAACAAACTAAGTTAATTTGCTGAGGGTATCACAACAGATGCTATACGACGCAACTGGAGAACATTCATATGAATCATGACCATGAATCATACTTGTTTATCAACATCTGATCATTCAGTTTACAGTATATCTTAAATTTACTAGCAAACTTCAGAACTATGAGACAACATGAGATAACAATGTTAAAAAAGGTTCAATGATTTCTATTTCACACAGAACCGTGAATGTCATGAATTATTTTGATGACAAGCCAAAATAGGAAGTGGGTTCAAGCCCAGGTGCAAGATTCTTATCAAGCTGGGACACTAAGCTTAGTTGAAGAAAACAAATTTCAACACTTTAAATGAGGCTTTTGCTTGAATGCCACATTTATCAATGGGCGGACACTTCCAGTTCAAACCCATTTTGGTTGTTTGCCTCTCGTTAAGACTGGAGGCAGTGTCAAGTTCATCACCTCAGACGTGTTGTACACAAACAAATGAGTATTTTGCTTGGCTCTGGCTGCTCTCATTATGTCGCTTACCCCTCAGAAAAAATTCCTGTTATGAGCCACATTTCGAGTTGGTAAACACGCTCCCCTTCCCCTCCCACCTCATAGATTACCTACCTCACATCTATCTGTTAGTATAAATGAGACAAAATGCATCTTAACCCACAAAACATTAGTAAAACTTACTGCCTTTTCAGTGACCTCAACAAAGTTTCATGGGATTTAACACAAGAGATGAATAGCAGTGTGTTGTTATATTGCAGTATGTAAATATCTAGCACAGTGAATTTAGTGGTTGGCAAGCCTGCCTCATAGTTGTGTGTTTATAGCTTCAAGTATCTTTTATAAATTATATTTTGCAAATAATATTTGTGAAATGAATAAATATTAAGTAATTGAAAGCTGATTTGTGAATAGCATTTATTGGTGATGGTTAGCACGTCTAAAAGACTGTTTTAATGATATGGGGTCACATTTTTGCTCTAATCTTGGGTATACTCAAATTTGAGCTCTTATCTTGGGTATGGACTCAAATTTTAGCTCTAATCTTGTGTATGGACTCAGCTAGTCAGATGGGCTATGGACTCAAATTTTAGCTATAATCTTGGGTATGGACTCAGATTTTAGCTGTAATCTTGGGTATGGACTCAACTTTTAGCTCTAATCTTGGGTATGGACTCAAATTTTAGCTCTAATCTTGGGTATGGACTCAAAATCTCAGATCTAATAACGTTGGGTACAGTTTGCCTGTTCTCCATTTGCTAGTCTGCCCTAAATGATAATATGGGCATTAATTGCCAGTCAGATGGGTTAGATTCCAATTCACAAGTAATCCCAGATTGGTGGAAAGGTTTCCTCTTATGGGTTGCAACGAAAACCTGCACCCACTGTGGCCCTTTGTGGAATTAATATCCCAGGTCTGTCGTAATCCATCCATTTATTGTAGGACTTCTCATTAGAGTCACAAGTGAGGGGGGGAGCCTACCCAAGAGGTAGAGGAATTCAACATACACCATAATCACATAGATACATGAGCATTAAACTTTATTCGCTACTGAGCTAAGATCTCATCTTATTTTCTGAACCGCTTTATTCTCACTAGGGTGGTGGGGGGTGCTGGAGCCTATCCCAGCTGACTTTGGGCCAGAGGCTGAATTGGTGGCCAGCCAATCACAGGGCACAATGAGACAAACAACCATTCATGCTCACACTCATACCAAGGAGCAATTTAGAGTGTCCAATCAACCAACCATACATGTCTTTGGAATGTGCGAGGAAACCGGAGTACCCGGGAACAACCCACGCAGGCCAGGGATAACATGCAAAATCCACACGTGTGGACAGAGATGGTTTTGAACCCAGGTCCCCAACTGTGAGGCCGACGCGCCAACCACTCATCCGCCAGGGCCACCTGAGCTAAGATGCATGATTTAATTTATGTGTTTGATTGTGTGTGTAGGAAGGGGTAGCCATAATCAACAAAGGTCAGCTGGATTTGATCGCAAAACCTTAAAACTGTTAGACAGAAATGCTAACTTCTTCTTTGCTTCACTTTTGAAATAATTACAGAAAAATCATCCATGAATATTGCTCACATGAAAGGTTTTATTAATCGGCAATACAATAATATAGAGGATAATCTTGTATTGAACACAATTTAACACATATTTAACAATTGAAATCAATTTATTGTTGTTTTTAGGAATAAGGTATTTTTGTTCAACATTGCCACATTAAAACTCATTTGATATGATTTCAGCTAATGTACGTACGTACACAGGCAGCTCTTTGCAGAATCAAATTCGAATCCTAATCAGTTTGAATAATAAGAATAAAAAAAAAAACACTTTCCCGGATGTTCGTACAAATAGTTTACCATATTTCCGCTTTAGAGATTTCACCACCAGATGTGCACATAAAGTTAATGACTCAAAAGAACCCCCCTTAAGTCTGCTTCTCTTTTACATGTTAACAAGACCACAAATGACATCATTAGTTAGAATCACAAAAAACGACAAAATGCAAAACCTTCTCGCAAGCAGGATATTAATTGCCAATCACTAAGCAGACTGCTGCCATTTAGTCACTGTCAATGTCCTCTAATTTATCGGCTAAGAATCTTGCAACATTACAAGCTTTTCAAACTGTCAAGCTAGTTCATAGTATTTCTCTGTCCTGGATCAAAATAGCAGTTGAGGCAAGGATCATAGAGCAGATTTAAATGCTCGTCTTCCATCTTTTCTTCATTTAGAGACTCTTTCCCCCCTGCAGTGAAGCAAGAACATCATTCGGCAATTTTTTTTTCATGCAATTCTCAAAGTAATGAATAAAAGCAGCACGCTCACCAACAGAGTAAAAGATGCCTACTATGCGCAATATTAGCCACACCTGCATAATATAATAAAACGCCAAAATAGACGATGAAAAAAAAAGAAGCACACACTGATTTTTTTTCTTTTAAACACCTTTAAATTTCTGTTAAAATACTGGAAGTTGTGGTTGGTAGATTAAAAACAAAAGTGAAAATCATAAAATATATGTAAAAAATGGCTTACTGATACAATAACCATAGGTCGATTTTTCTTTACTGAAAATTCATGGTAGTATAATTTTAAATACGGTTGCATATTTCTTGAAAATGGTGACGTGTCACACCATTACCAACGTCGACTATATTTTTCAGTTCTTCTCCTATAGCAAAATAAGTCATTGTTGTTCAATCAACTGAACTAATTAAACAGACGTGTCCATCTTTTTCCCTCTTGGGAAAAGAAAAGCAGGTTGTTTGCAACAATGAATGAAGTTTGATAAATATGGTGTTTGTATAAATGTGGCAAAACATTTCAATACTAACACAAATTAATTCCAAATTTGATGTGTGTTGAGGGTGGACACTTACCTTGAAATGAACACATTGTTTGGGAGAAAAGTGTTATGGTGAATAATATTGTTTTAATTGTGTCGGCCTGTTTTGGCAGGTCACTATGTGCTGTGGCTCTTTGATTCTCAGTTTAAAATGTTTGCTCTTTGAGTCTAACTTTTTCGTCAGCCTTGTGGTAGAGGTTCACTCGCCTGACTTCGGTCAGCTGAGATAGGCTCCAGCAGCCCCCGCAACCCATACGAGGATGCGTGGTATGACGGATAAATGAATGAAAATTCAAATACTGTGATCCTACACCACTTCACAGCTTCAACATTCGCGGCTTCAGTAGATTGTGTTTTTTTTATAACTTAAGTACAAAAAAAGTTCATAAAAATGTCAAAATCCACGCTGAAACTCACAAGAGAAGACAGGAGGTGAAAAACAGCAGTGAAAAGTGGCGGAAGTCTGAGCACCGCTTCTTCTGCACTGAAATGGGTGGCACTCAGCGCAGAAAAAGCGAAATTTCACCGTAGAAGAACGACGCATCAATAATACAAACAGTTTCATGCCTTTTCTTCGGATCACATTACATGCATTTCACATCACGCACAGAGACTACGCCGAGCCTCTTACATCATTTTATGGATTTTTCGATGTTGAAAATGCATCTTAAATGTCCCGCAGATTGTCAAAAATCACACTGAAACTTGCAAGCGGAAGACAAGAGATGAAAAATGGCCGAAGTCAGGGCAGTGCTTCTTTTCCGCTGAAATGGGTGGCACTCGGGGCTGGGTGCGTATCCAGAAGAAGAATGGCGCACCAAATAAAGCAAACAAGACAGACGCCGTGACTTTTCTTTGGATTCCTCTTTAAGATAGAGAATGATCTATCAGGAGACGATGATTCCTCTAGATACCAACATGATTACAACCAAAGCCAATACTTTTTATGATAGCTTAGCTTCTGCCGAAGACAATGAAGATGAACCTCAGGCTCCTTCCAGTGGCGTGAGTGAGCCTCCTCGGCCGGCAGACCGGGATTCAGTGACGCTAGGTCGAAGAAGAGTTCCCTCACATAATTCAAGAGAATGGTTGGTTATCTTCCAGAGCAAGTTGGCTTTTTTGGAAGAGGAAGCCTTCACAGACATTCTTATTCAAAGATGAACTAAAAGTGCCGGGGGGTTCACACGGATCGCCCGATGCCCATTATGTGTGGCGATGCTGCTGGCTGGTTTTATGGTAAATCCAGCCTTAATCTACAAGCTTGACCGTCCTCATGCTTTAACAAACAAGAGCAAAGTCTTGCTGCCTGTCTACTGGATGAGCAACCGGAAAGCCTGGATCACAAAACCCTTCAACAAACGGTTTCTTTCCAAACGTGAAGCTGTACGTTGCTGAAAGGGGGCTGCCCTTCAAGATCTGGACTGTGCAGGAGCAGTTGGACTAAATTGAATTTTTGGAGATGAAAAAATGAGGCATACTGAGAAAAGTTCACTGTCACCACTAGTTTGGCAAGCCAGCTTGAATTTGCCGTGCACAAGATACAATGCAAGACAGTCTGGGATTCTGTAGTTTGGGTCGGATTTCAAAACTGAAGTTGAAGACTGAATCGGAAAGAACCAATCACAGATGTGACGTAAACAGATTGCAACCAACACTGTCGGTTATAGTCAATTTGTAGTTGTCAAAATGCAACCAGGAGAATTGTTGTTTCTGTGAAAAATCTAAGAATAAATTATGGATTGTTGTTTCCCGAGACATCACAAAGTCCGACATTGCGTGCTCTGATTTTTGGGTCGATATTAGACCAGAGTGGAAATCTATAATTGACACCACAGAAAACCAAACAGGCTGGTTTGCCAGTCTATGGTTTCACTTAAAACACGAAAGGCTTGTTATGTTCTCGGGATGCTACTCCAATTGACAAAGGTTGTCTTGGATCGTCAAAAAGCCTCTCAAAACTATTAATGATCTGTCACACATCATTGCCCAAAAACAGAAAACACAACTTAAAAAAAGGTCCTGAACAAATACATTTGAGAAAACAAAAGGCAAAATAAACAGAGAAAAGAGCCAATGATGTCTAAGAGAAACATCTTGATGCATTCACAAGTGGATATATCTATGTTAAATATTTATGGAAGGAAGGGAAACAATCTGTAGACAGCACCATTCAAACCTTTGACATGGAGAAGTTTGCTTTTAAAAAGTGGGACAACACGCGCACAGAGAGGTGCATTTTTCTTGAAACAAAGTCAATTGAAAGATATGGATGTTTCAAAAAACTAAGTGAAAGTGACTGAAAACACCTGTATCATGTACATACGAGCATAATTGACTGACAGTTGTTTTTTTCCATCATGGGTCACCACAGAAAAAACAGTCAATTCGCATGATATAATCTTGTGAAATGAATTGAAAAAATTCAGAATTTCATTTCCCTGGTGTGTAATATTGGAGAAAAAAAAACATGACAAAAAGTGGCCACCCTTAAATAAGGCAGACTATAATTAGATGTGCATTTTTTTACCTTATATTTAAATAAATCCATGACTTGGATCCTTACTTTTGAGCAACCTTCTTTAACATGATTATTTATACTAGATGTTGTCAGTCCCTTTAAGGCACTATTATTTCTGTCCAGGGTGGTTCAAGTACACTGTTAAAATCCTTGAAAAACAATTGGTTAAAACTGTTATATAGGGTGTACAAATGATGAACCATGATACAGTGAGGTAACACTATAATGCAGTTGTACCTATTCCATGTGTGGTTTGCACTATATTTTCCAGACACGTTTAGGTGATAATGATGGTGAGTAGACTCTCCCAGCGGAATAAAGGGAGAGCCTTGCGGGGTGACCTTCCGACTCAGGTAGATTTAAAAGTTTTCTGCCATTTTTTTCATGAGTCAAGAGTTGAGATGCGAGTGACGATCACCTTATGAAGCTGTAAAGAGCTCCCCCCCACCCTGTAATCCTCAATACTTTAAAGCACACCAATTTGGCTGTTAAATTGACAGGCAGTTAAATGCTAAAAAGGTTAGGGAAGGCTCCGGGTGGAACATTTTATCTTATCAGAACTTGGGTGACGATAATGAAAACTAATTATGAGACACATTGTGTAAAAAAAAATGTTGTAAACTGGAAAGGTTCCATTAATTAACCTTGTTGGTGTGTCTTGTCGGGGGGGTTAAAGACCTGTAAAGAGTCGCGTCTCTTTTGACCTACACAGGACAGAGTGTCACTCTTGTGGAGTTTTCACTCCTAATTACAATCCCATATGCATTCCAATCATCGTTTACTGCTTGCTTTGGTGTCTTTAGTCTTTCCGTTAGCTCATTGTGTGTGTGTGGTGACACGATAGAGGATGGAATGTGCTTTCTCTCCCTAACCTCAAGAGACATAAGAGTCACAGGGGCAGAACGACCAACCTTAAGGTTTACTATACCTTGGATTTGATCTTGATGATGGTTACTTGTGTTGTCTGACCTTCTCTGGCTGCTGGAAGGCAGAATAGGGGGGCTGAGCACATTCATCCAATCCCTGGGAAGAGAACATATAGCCATGACATCACGTGCCATTATGGTCTGCTGCAGGCCAGAACATTAAAATTGCCTCTATGACATGTTAACAATGAAGGTCCTATCATCATACGCTGTCACAGGCACTAACTAGTGGTCCGCTGTCCTTGGGCACTTCCAAATACACACTTAGCCTCGCTGCATTAGCCCAACTATCATTTTTTCTGTCCCAACTCATGCTGCGAATTGAATCTGACAACATTCTGACCCAGATAGCTCTTCTCAACCATGCCCATCTTTTGTGAGTTCTTTCTCTTTGTGATCGTGCTCTCCCAGGTTTCAATTATACATAAGTCACTACACAGTATTTCAACACAACGCGTCTCCAGAGGAAATGTGACGGCAGAGATTAATCTTTTGAAACATAATTCACATGAGTTGCATAATCACCCATTTACATCTTTTGCCTCTGGACAAAGCCACTGATAAAATCACATCATAGCATCTTTAATGAGGAAATGATAACCTCTGAATGTTTTAATATTCATCCGGCTGCAGGCAAATAAAACATCCATCTCATCAAAAAACAACAGCAAGGATGGGTGCTGCCACTCATTTTGATCTACTTTGTGTTTTCATATTAAACTTAAATCACGATGGGAAAAAGAATACAACTTTTTAACACCAGATCTTAACTTGACGGCATCAATAGTCCAATCTAATCATATTCTAATACAAGAAGTTGAGCTGTGGATAGTAATGCCTGGATTGACATTGCTAATTTGACACTTTCAATGTTTGACGTTTCAAAAAAAAATACTTGTGACGGTAAATAAAGGTTGGTCCACCTGTGTGGAGTTTGCATGTTTTCCCCGGGCCTGCGTGGGTCTCCTCCAGGTACTCCGGTTTCCTCCCACATTCCAAAAACATGCATGGTAGGATGATTAGACACTCTAAATTGCCCCTAGCAATGGGTGTGAGTGTGCATGATTGTCCGTCTCCTTGTGCCCTGCGATCAGCTGGCCACCGATTCAAGGTGTCCCCCACCTCTGGCCCGGGGTCAGCTGGGATAGGCTCCAGCACCCCCCACGACCTTAAAGAGGATAAAGTGGTTCAGAAAATGAATGAATTATTAAAGGCATAAATATCTTACAGTATAACACTGAATAATTTCTGGAAATAAAAAATGGTCATAAGAAAAAAAAAAACAACCAAAACGATTTTGGAAATTGTGACAGCCCAAAACCAAGAAGTTATGTGTGGGACAGTGAAAAGAAAACACAGGTGTGTTTTTTATATTGAATTTGTGTCCTCTAATTGCCATATTATCCGGACTACAAATTGCACATTTTTTCATAGTTTGGCAAGGCCCCGCATCTTTTACTTTAATGCGATTTTTTTTTCTCTGACCACCGACAGCCTGTTATGTTGTTTTTCGTTTAGGCTATAATTAGCTGAAAAAAATATTTTAAAAGGTGCACCTTTACGATTGTTACTTTAATGTTTGTTCTTGGTTTCTGATCAATATATTTGTTTCCTCTTTTCTTCTTCATTGTGTAATCTTCGGCTGGTGCGACTTATATTCTCCTCATCTCATTTTCTGAACCGCTTTATCCTCACTAGGGTCGTAGGTATCCCAGCTGACTTCGGGCCATAGGCAGGGGACACGCTGAATTGGTGGCCAGCCAATGGCAGGGCACAATGAGACAAACAACCATTTACGCTCACACTCAACACTAGGGGCAATTTAGAGTGTTCAATCAGCCTACCATGCATGTTTTTGGAATGTGGTAGGAAACCAGAATACCTGGAGAAAAGCCACGCAGGCCCGGGGAGAAGATGCAAACTCCACACAGGTGGACCGACACGCTAACCCCTCAGCCGCCAGGCCACCCATGAATTATATTATTTCCCAAATTGAAGATTGGGATTCAAGTTATTTTCAGATGAGGTTTTATAGCAGGGGTCTCCAAACTATTAAAATGCTGCAGTGGGTGCAGGATTTTATTCCAACCAATCAAGACTACACCTTTTCACCAATGTAGTATCTGACAAGTGTAATCAATTGATTGCAGTGAGGTGCTGCTTGTTTTGGCAGAAAACTCATGGGTCAAACTGTCTATGCTAGGTCTGTTGGAACAAAAACGAGGACCGACAGAGGCCCTTGAGGAATGATGTTCTGATGAAATGTCCAACTCGTGCAAAACAACTTACTGGATGTGAATTTCACAGCCAATGACGTACAATCAGTGTACATTTAGCTTGTTTTAGATGCATAAAGGGAAAATGTACTTAAAAAATAGAAGAAAATTCTGACATGTAGCAATGACAAACAATTGTGCTATAAATACATTGTGACAAATGTGATCAACAGATCAAGACTTTGCTTTAAGGCTACTACAAGAAAACAAACAATGCTTAAAAGCTATGGCATGACAACAGGTAGGAGGAAAATGCAGAACACCAGTTTAGAGACCTTGGTTTTACAGTGTCTTTAATTGTATTATAAGTATTGTCTTGATTGGATCGCACTTCTTTATTTTGGGGGAAGAAATAATTGTTTCTTTGTGTGTTGGCAACCCTGGAATAGATTTTCTGTATGGACTTAATGGAGTGTCCTTTGAGAATATATTGCGTGATTATGTGAGTAATTATGGTGGGATTATGGTCAAATCTAACTCAAAGGTGTCATCTGACTTTTCTGCTAGCGCAACCTAAACTTGGACTTCAAAATGTCCCCTATGACTTGGCAGAAATGATTGAGTAAGCTCTTCCAAATCTCAACAAATGAAAAGCTACCAAGGCAACTCTGTAGCCCTGACAATTATACTTCATCACACCCAGGAGGAATAAGAAGCATTTTAGGAATGTTTTTTAAAATAAATAAAAACAAGGCAGCACGAAAAACAGCAACAAGATTACTTCAACTGCTTGTAAAACTCTCCTCGAAAAAAGAATGCCTTGCAGGACGCTGCAAAAGCCACGCATGACAGATCTCCACAGCAGAGCAGTGTCAGCATGTGACGCCAAAAAAAAAGGAATGAAAACCATCCACGGAAGCTTTTCATCAATATGTAAATCAAGGCCCGCTTCAAAGTAAAAGAGAAACAACAAGCTCGAGACTGGAAAGTGTTTGAGGTCCTTGTCAACAGCAAATATTCAATCTGGTGAGGAGAATTCCTGGCCCACTGGGTATTCAAACAACCCAGGGACAAATAAGATAAGAAAGATACTGAGGAAACCATCTAAGCCAATACATCATTGGACTGCCTTTCATCAATAAATCAAAAGTAGTTCAGCACAGAGGGATGAATTTGTCCATAATGTAATACCTTTGCCTACTTGTGTAGATTAGATTAGAACTTTATTTCATCTCCTAATCTGTAGATTAGATTAGAATTTTATTTCATCCCGTATTCAGGAAATTTCGTTGGTTGCAGTAGCAAGACAGTAGCAAGCACAGACACAGAAGATATTGTAGACCTAGGTAAAAAAAAACTGGAGCCACACACAGGAAGTCCACAAGGAGGGGTGACCTTCTACAGACTGAGACTGGGGTTAAATATGCAGAATCACTCTTCCAGCTGTTGTAACATGCTTATACTCACTGGACAGATGAGGTGAGGGGAAAAAAGTATTAAGCAGGCTCTTTAACTATAGTTATAAAACACATCTCTTGAATATGGAGGATAATGTAGACCAGACATTGTCGCGATAATCGATAAAACGTGAAGTAGGATTACCCCTGTTATTACTACCATACATCTTTTCACGCCTATACAGAAATGCAAGTAGACAAGTACAATTATCAAGAAGTTTATTTGTTAAATATTACATTCATAAGGATATGAAAAGACTAATGTATTAATATCTAAATATAATCTATTTATAAAAAAAGTAAATCCTTAAAGTACTGTACTCACAGGGAAAATAGTTCCTCTCTGCTTGATTTAAATAAAAACAGGTTATTGGGAGCTTTAGTCTAAGTCCTCTTTGTCAGATTCGAGAGGCATTGGATCATCGATGGAATCTTCAGGGGGTGCTGTAAATTTCTTAAGATTTCTGAAAGTACTAAGACCTCTTTATTACCACCATTGTTTTGGGGGAAATTAAACTTCCACTTTGCTACTCCGCAGCGTCCAGCCATCTTAGCCAACCAAAGGGCACTATTTTCGGCATCCGGCGCAACATCGCCCAGAGTTTGCACTTTGAAACAATTCTGGGAAATTCCACTATCAACTCCATGAGGCTTTGGGAGTCCGCTGTATTTTCTCTTTAGGACCACGGCGTCTGCCGCAATTTCGCCTGGGACTTGCATTTCTGAAAAAATCCAGCATCGCTCAGGCTCTCTGCTGTCCAGTTCACCGGCCAAGCTCTATTTGTAAATATGCGCCATGCATTTCTGATGAAAAAAATTAACCATCACAGAGGCTCCCGGCCACTCAGAAAGCTCTATTTTTGGATAAAAATGATGGCCACTCCCGCTTCCCTATCTGCGAGTTTCAGCGTGAATTTTGACATTTTTAAGAATTCTTTTGGACTTAATATAAAAAATGCAATGTAATGAAGGCGCGAATATTGAGGCCGCAAATTGGTGAAGGATCACATTATGCTGCTATGGTGAAGCCATAAGGTGCATTATTCATACTAGCTTTGGCCGCATTGTGGGAGATTGTCTCATCTCATTTTCTAATTTTATGAACCGCTTCATCCTCATTAGGGTCGCGGGGGTGCTGGAGCCTATTCCGGCTGACTCCGAGCCAGAGGCAAGAGACACCCTGAATCGGCCGATCGCAGGGCACAAGGAGAAGGACATCCGTGCACACTCACACCCATACATATTGGCAATTTAGAGTGTCCAATCAGCCTACCATGCATGTTTTTGGAATGTGGGAGGGACTGCCCGGAGGAAATCCACGCAGGCCTGGGAAGAACATGCAAACTTCACACAGGTGGCCCGACCTGGATTTGAACCCAGGACCCCAGAGCTGTGTGGCCGACACGCTAACTACTCCCTCTACCGAGCCGCCTAGACATTGTTTAAAATCAATAATTGTTCTCTACTCCTCCGAAGATGTACGTCACGCTAATGATGCTAATTATTATTTTTCACTTGACTTTTAATGAAGATGATAGCCAACGTCATTCACATCCACGCTGAATTGAAATTTGTAAATGGGCAAGTTGGTAAATAGTCAATCAGGATTTGATTGCTGATTAATCATATTATTAGTGATGCAGAAGAATGAATTGCAATATTTGGCTGTAGAGGAATGTATTTTAACAAAAGTAGTTTATGGGTTGAAGAAGAATGGTGAATGGAAAGGACTTGACAGTAGGCAGCACCTTTGTCTACATTCATGGTTCTCAAAGTAGTATGGTGTGAGTAACACATCTTCCAGACTATAAGGCGGAAAAAGTCTTCACTTTTCTCAAAAACGGCAGTGCGCCTTATAATCGAATGGGCTTTATATAACAATGAAGTTCCTTTTACCACAGCCCCATCGAGTTGATCTATAACACAGCTCCTAAGCACTGCTACTTTTACTACTACAGCTCCATCTTTTGGATGTATAACACAACTACTACTACCACCGGTACCACCTCTACTATGCAATCCAGTACACAGTGAGAGCTATTTAGAGGTCTTGCACAGATACTACTTCCACAGTGGGCAGTTAAAGCAGAGATCACCAGCAGGAATCGAGCCCGCGCCTGTCTGCACCAAAGTCAGGCGAGTGAACATCTACACTACCAGGCGGATGTGCAATAATTACTTAAACAAAAGTAGGCAGGTTTGCACGAACAACCCGCTTTAAATCTCACCACAGATTTTCAATAATATTCAGGGCTGGGGACTTAGTTGGCCATTCCAGAATGTTGTACTAGTTCCTCTGCATGAAAGCCTGAGTAAATTTGACCAGTGTTTAGAGTTGCTGTCTAGTTGAAGAATCCAGCCCCGGTGCAAGTTCAACTTTGTCACTGATTCATTGTTCTAAACATTGTTTGTAAGTATCTGCTGATACTGACTGGAATTCATGCCACCCTGCCCCTTGTTATGTCCAAATAACAAATTTTTAGTTTCATCAGTCCACATCACCTTATTCCAAAATGAAGCTGGCTTGTTCAAATGTGCTTAAGCATACCTCAAGCGACTCTTGTGCGCAGAAAAGGCTTCTGCCGCTTTACTCTCTCATACAGCATCTCTTTGTGCAAAGTGCGCTAAATAGTCGATTGATGCACAGTGACCCAATCTCCAGCAATATCATGTTGTAGGTCTTTGGAGATAGTCTGTTGTTTGAGTTTGACTGTTCTCACCATCCTGCTACTCTGCTTATCGGAGATTTTTCTTGGCCTGCTCTGCTTATCGGAGATTTTTCTTGGCCTGCTCTGCTTATCGGAGATTTTTCTTGGCCTGGCACACCGTGCCTCAACTAGAACTGTGCCTGTGGTCTTACTTGAAACTGACAGTTGAAATTTGAGCTAGCTTTTTGTATCCTTCCCCTAAACCCGGGGTCTCAAACCGATTCTGCAAATGTAAGCAGTGGGTCCTGGTCTTTGTTTCATCTGATCCAGTGTCGACAGTTTAACCAATGAGGGGTCCCTTAAAATAAGTAGCACCTGGCTGGAATCAAATGATTACACTTGCAAAAGGTGTTCGCTTGTTTGGTTTGAATGAAAACCTGCACCCCTTGCGGCCTTTGGGGACCGGTTTGAGACCGCTGCCCTAAACCATTGGTGTAAACCTCCTTCCATAAAGGGGCAATTGGGTGCAGGTTTTCGTTCCAACCCACCAAGACGACACCTTTTCACCAATCTGTTCTCTTACAACGCTAATCAGTTGAGTGCAGTCAGGTGCTCCTTCTTCCAGCAGACCTCCTCATCGGCCTAACTGTCTGCGCTGTTTCAGTAGGGAGGAAAACCCCACTTGGCCCTTTCCGGAATCATTTTGACACCTGTGCCCTAAACCATGATTTTGAAGAATCGTTGTTTTCAGGTCATCTGACTGTTGTTTTGAGGCTCCCATGTTGCCACTCTTCAGAGAAGATGCAACGAGGAGAACAACTTGCAACTGGCCACCCTTTCTCATGATTAGCTTCACTTGTGTGTGTAGGTCAAGGGTTAATGAGCTTACCAAACTAATTTTGTGTTCCAATAATTAGTGCTAAAGGTATTTAAAAAACAAAAAAAACCAAGGGTTCCCAAATTTCTGCACTTATGTTTAAGTAATTATTGCACTCTGTAAATTCTATGAACTTCATTTCACTTCTCAAATATCACTGTATTCGTCTGCTATATAATATACTCGTTCATTCATTCATCCATTCATTTTCCATACCGCCCATCCTCAAAAGGGCTACGGGGGTTGCTGGAGCCTAATTCAACTGTCTTTGGGCGAAAGGCAGACTACACTTTTAACTGGTTGCCAGTCGGCCGTAGGGCACACAGAGAGACAGACACCCACTGGGAATCAAACGAGACTGCCCGCACCAAAGTCAGGCAGAAGAACCACTGCACCATCAGGTGGCCTATGTGATATATTTAACTTAAAATTGCTGATCCGAAAAACTAATGATTTTTAAAGGAAAATCTTGAAAATCATTAGGGGTGCCCAAACTTTTTCATACGACTGTATATGGAGATAACACGTTGGATCATATAGGCCACACTTCCATACCAAATAATAATTGTAGCACCTTTTTATAACAAATGTTGATGTTATTATCTACATGAGCTAAAATGTTATGTCCATGTTATGTTGTGTTTGATCATGCGTAAATGCAAGCCATGTCTCACAGCTACAGCAACCTTAAATGCTCAGATATAGTATTCCCGCTATGGCCTTCTAGTGTAAACTTTTGGATGTTGTAAAACTCTCGGCAGTGATTTCATGATTATTTAAATGGTATTGTAGCTGCCTGCGATCAGGTTTGTGTGGCACAGAAGAAAACGGAAAGATTATAATGTGCAATTGTGAAAAGAGACAAACAGCAGTTAAAGGAGAAAAAACACACACAAAAGGCATTTATTTGCCCTCATCTGTGAGGGAGATGAGCCTCCATCTGCAGCTGACAGCTGACATTTAGCCTTAATTCTGCAGTCAGTTATTATGTGTTTCATTTCGGCTGCAATAAAACACAAATACAGAACCCATCAAGAGAAGGAAAGAGATTTATCTGCATGAATTGTATTTTTTCCCCATTGTAAACAAATACCGTATTTTTCGGACTATAATAGCACCTGAGTAGAGTATAAGTCACACTGCCCAAAAATGCTAAATCAAAGGAGATAAAAAACAAGTCACACTGGAGAAATTTAAAACAAAGAACAGACATATCATAAAATATCTATATTGTAGGAACAATAAAACAAACTTGATATCTAGCTCACTGCCTTCCCTTGCGTCACGGGGCTTTTTAAAGATATATTTTACAGCATGAACCTCCCTAAAATGCATTTTACCCCTTGTTCCTCTTCGCGCTCAGTTAGTGTCCAAGGTATAGGCCTCCAGCTCTCCAAGGTACCATGGGAGTTTGCATACGGAAGGACAATAGACGTGTGGAAGTGTTGGACGGCGATTCGTGTTCTGCGCGTCAGCTATGGCGGACAGTACTTGTGTTGTTTTTGAAATCCAAATAATCTATTGAAAACCTGACAAAGTTGGTGCCTCCTTTGTCAATGTTACAATATATTTTAAAGTTGCTCATCTCTGCGCTCGCTACTGTCCATCTATCACACAGTGCGAATCGTTTCACGCCTGCTATGCCTCAGAAACGTATGGTTACTTACTGTAAACAACGGGGAACGATAACGCTCGACGGGAAGGTGCCAGTTCTCGATATGGCAAAGAAAGAAAACACTTATGCTGCCACCACACTCAATTTTAGAGTAGATGAGTCTATGATTCACTCTATCAAGAAGGAAGAGGTTAACAATAGTAAGACACCATGTCACTTTTAGTAAGTCACCAAGCAGGATTGTTACGTCTCATAATAAGACTGTTGTCTTATTATATTGTCTTATTACTAGGCACTATTGTCGAAGCTACTTTGGCCATAGAACGAAAGAAGAATATAGCTGTAGATCTTCGAACCTATTTACTGCTATCGTTTAGGTATCAATGTGCATTAAAAGTTCACTCCAATCTGATGTAAATTATCAACACAGGCCTGGAGCGCATTCATGCATTTCAGTGTAACTGAATAAACTACAGACGCTCCCCTACTAACGAACGAGTTACGTTCCGAGCGATCGTTCGTTGAGTGAATTTGTCCGTAAGTTAAAATTAAGTTTAACTTACTTTTGGAAGATGTACTCGATGCTTAAGGAGATGATGGAGGAGGAGGAGGAGGAGGAGGAGGAAGAGGAGGATTTTATATCATGAGAGGGTCTTCGTCGTCGCTGGAATGGGCTTCAAAAGTTACTTCCTCCTCCGTAACTTCAATATAGGAAGAAGTTGAGGGTCGAGGAGAAGATGAGGGTTGATAAGTATCTTCCTTGGAGGATTTACTAGTAACTGGCCGAAAGAATCGATCTAACGACGATTGCACAGTTTTCTTTTTTTCATCATAAATGATGAGGTAGCACTGTATGGCATCATTCAATTGATTTGCAACCTTTGTGCAACGTTCAATATTTGGGTCTTGCTGCTCGAAGAGTGCGATGGCTTTATTTAGTTTCGTCTCGAATTTCTTCATGGGGACAGGCGTTTCTTCCTCCTCCTCCTCCTCCTCCTCCCAGAGGAAGGTGGATGCTGCTGGGTGAGCTCTCACAGCGCCAAGCGTCGGTATTAGCAGCGGAAAGAAGCACTACTCGGAAAAAGGCGCGCAATACAAAATCTAACTTACAGCATCTCTTTCTGAACATTTTTCGACATATGCCATATGCGCAGACATGTTCGTATGTACCGTTGTTCACAACTCGAATGTTCGTAAGTAGGGGAGCGTCTGTAAAGAAAAAAAATAAAACAACAACTGCAACTTATAGTCCGGAAATTTCAGTATAGGTATAGAACAATACTTTTTTTCATAGTGCACTGAGAATGTACAGCAGTGGGGATTAATAAATAACTTAATACTTTCTGAATTTGATTTATTTGTCATATTTTAAGGTAGGAGCCGCCACGTGTCGTAGGGGTTCAGTCGCCTGACTTCTGTGCGGGCAGGCGCAGGCTCAATTCCCGCTGGTGGCGGTATGATTGGGAGTGCGGATGTTCGTTTGTCTTTCTGTGTGCCTTACGACTAACTGGCGACCAGTTTAGGGTGTAGTCAAACCAAGCAAAAACTTAAATACTCACACCATGGTATATTTATGACCTACATACAAGTAATCAATATATGTGAGATCACATCCAGTATCACAATGACAAATGCAGACACTCAACAACAGTGTGAATTTTTTTGGTGGATGCGAAAAATAAATACATAAATAAATCTGTTTCTGTTCCAGTATCAGACAAACACATCCTCCTACTCGAAACATTAACACATTCCCTTCTTCATTTTGTCAGAGCGAAGGAGAATATAATAATATTAATAAAATCTGTCAAACTGAAGTTAGAGACCACAATATATTTGAGTCTATTTAGGTTAACAGCATGCCCTGATGCCTTATTTAAATGTGTGTATTGTCCCAAAAGGGTGGCCTGTGGAATTGTCCTAGTATTATGTAATGATGAAGCTCAATTCCCCGTAAAGGTAATGCATGGAGACAGCTCTTCTCGGTATGGTGTCGATAACCGGAGATGCTACATACAGTTTGTTTCAAAAATGGCCTTTTTAAAAAAAATAGGCTGATGCCAAAAATTAATAGGAAAAAAAAAACTGTGTGCAGAGGACATAACCAACATATGCCAGAATAATTAGAATACACTACAGACTTGCCAGATGGTTTGTCAAAAAAATACCTTGAAAAGGGCAATAAATACATATGTTGTGTTCTGATTTTTTTTTTAAGCGTATTCAAAAGCTAAAAATCTCATTTAGGACCACAAATGTGCTAGTGATTTATTATGTAAGTGTAAAAGTGTCTTGCACACTGTGACTTAGTTACATACTATTGTTTCAACATTTGAGTATCAGGGCACATAGTACCAAAATGCAAATGAATAATGATACAAATGAATAATGTATCCTTGACTATAGTCACACCTGTGGTTCAATCTTGGCTCCATATGGAATTTATATATTCATTCGGTGAACAAAATGTTAGAATTTCCTTCTGCTTCCACATCATGGAGAAACAAATTCTATTCATTTTATGAGAGATTTCCACATTTGTAGAGGTGAATAGTGTTTTCTTGTCTTATGAAGTGTCATGATATCAGTTATGTAAGTCAAGTCTGTATTTGAAATCGTACATTAAACATTTGCTTTCCCGTGTATACCTATAAAAGCAGGTGCATTGCCAGGATTCTAAATGAGGACATCACTATTGACAGTCATATTTACTTAAGGCTTGACACTCATGCATATTGTCTATGTTGATTCATGGAAAGACACGTTTCACTGTTGTCTCAAACATAGTGATCTCTAGTTAGTGGCTCAGAGCAACCGAATACAGCAACATGGCAGTCAAGCCATATCTAGTTCATTTAGGAAACTGCCTCTAATATATTTGCGGAGCCATTCCAAAACAGGGTCATTTAAAGTGCTAATACCTGAAACTCAACCACTATCAGATACCTGCGGTATATGTAGTTGAACGGTAACAGATTCATAAAATTAGCATCCATAATGACTGCATTCCCTGGGAATCATACAGAGGAGCCATTTGGGTTTCGAAGGATCTGCACTCTCCCTTCCTAAGTGCAATGTGCTTATGCTAATGCACAATATATCCAAATGACCTTCACCAGCCTCTATACCATCTTTGAATTCTAAAAAGACCACAGAGGATAATTTCAAATGACCTCAATATTTTTAGTCATGTGGGGGAAATGGTGGCTATTGTGCCAGTGAATCTTTTAAAGCAAGAGACCAATTAGTGTGTTTCTATCTCCATAATCTTTTGTAATGCAGGAAACACACCAGAGAAAGAGGTGTGTTAGTACTTTGCAATGCCGTAGATAGGGAGCTTGAAATGTAAATGAGCAAGTGTGCAGGTCAGCGACGGTCAGTAAAATTATTCCAGACGGGAGATAGAGGGTCAGTGTAGTCATCATTACCAATGGTAAGTGCACACCTGCACAATGCTTACTGGGATTAAAGTATCTGAGTAGAATCTGGTACAAACCATGGAGATGTGTGCCCAGGTAGACATTTCTTCACTGCTCAGGCTTGTGCTGACGTTACACTGGCGGATCTGTGATGTAGTAGAGCCTAAGGCTTTGTGTTCATCGTCCTCCTGCTCCCTTTTTAGACTTGTAAGCATCTGGAGCTCATCATTACCCCCCATGTATGATTGTAGACTGCTGGTTGGGTTTAAGTGCCAATCACCAGAAACACCAGGCTGGCTTGCGTTATCTTCCTCCTTTGAAAGAGTTTACACAGCAAAAAAATAAATCACTTATCAGACCACAAGAACTCAAAATCAAAGGCAAATATTTTCTCATCATAATCAATGAGTATTATTTACATTCATTCGGCACAGCAGTGCAAAACTGTTAGGAGAAACTTTAATAACATAAACTTGTTCACTAAAATAAAAAGTTAAACCAAAAACCAGGGACAGGACAGGAATGAGAAGACATGACCAGAACATAGCAAACGATGTGACAAGGGGCTAATAAAGACTAAGGGTTTATATAAACAGAAGGGGTTGGTGAGACAATCAGACAGCTGGGTGAAACGAGAAGCACCGACTAAGGAGAGACACCACGGGTGGGAAACAACAGGTGAAACCAATGGGTAATCACAAAGACAAGTAACAAAGGGAAAAAGCCCAGAATGCAAAAAAAACCTAACTAAATCCCCCCAAAACCTACCGTATCTTCTCGCATATAAGCCACCCAGTGTATAAGCCACACCCTTAAAATTGCCTTAAAATCGTTGAATTTTACAATTTCTAGGGTATAACCGCCCTCTGATTCACAATTTTCACCTCCATATTCATGTTTTTAATAGAAAGTACAAATGTTTTACTTTGAAGGGACAATCTCAAGAAAAATCATCGCCTGTGGTATTTCTGAGATACTGTATGAATCAAAAGCACATTACACATTTCTTGTATCTTTGTTACATGGCCCTTAGCCTTGCGCTTTTTCTTGCCAATAAATTGAATTGAAAAAAAAAAATTAAGGTTAATATCATAAGTAAGTTAGTAATTCATCCAGTTATGGTTGTTTTCTTACTGCACAGAAAATAACCAACAAATAGTAAATGTCAATTTGCCAACATCTACTGGTGAAAAAGAGTATAGCAACGCCTTGTGCGCATATAAGCCGTACCCTTGATTCAGTCATCATGTTTCTTTGTTACAAATACGGCTTATATGCGAGAAAATACGGTATATACCCAACACAAAATGACTCATGCCTGGCCCTGGTGTCTGCGGCGAGTCAGTGAATTAATACTAATAAATAATAAACCGAGGCCTGGGGAGAACAAACTCGATAGTTACATTTCTATGACAACCTTTCACTCAGAGGGGTCACTGCATGTTGCGTGTCAGGAGTTGCTACAAATCATGATCATGCACTACAGCCATGATGTGGGATGCAAATATGTGTCACAACACTTGCGCAAACTGAGAAAAAACAACAACAACCGTGAAACATAACTCCCTTGGGCAGTAACATCACCCTAGCTTACTTTGTTCATATCTTACATTCCTGCCGTAAGCATGTGATCATACAATATAGTCTCATCTTTTTTTTCATGACTTTACAATCCTTAAAATAAAATGAATGCATTATTCTAGATTCAATTGTTTACAACCCTTCCACTGCTTTGTCTTTCCGAAACCTCTCTTCTCAGTGTAAGCCCAAATAATGTGCCAATATAAATTCACAAGATCAGGGTAAAAACGCAATGAAAAAGGATTAGGTTACATTGGGTTTCATCGTTTAAAGCAACATATTATCCAACCCTGTGAGCACACTGTTTGGAATCGAATTTAAAGTATTGAAATACCTGTGTTCTTTTTACTATCCGGCTGTTTATTTTATCTGCAGAGTGAGTTCAGTTTATGCTTAGCAATGGAATGCAATTTTCCGAGCTACAAATCACGGTTAGAGGGGAATAAAAAAGGTGAAAATACCTGGCCTTACCTTCAGCGGGTTATTCCAAACGTCTTCTTGAAGATGACTTTTTAACAGGGTTATGCTGTTCTTTCCATCCACCATGTGGTTTCTTTCTTCTGCTTCAACTGCCTCACACCTCTCGTCTGGTCTGTTCCCACAGGGTGAGTGACAATGTCTGGGAGCCATTCCATCTATTTCAGCTTTCTTGCTGAATGGAAGCTGAGGGTCCAGAACATTTGCAGTTGGACAACGATCTAATGTTGTTTCCTCAGTATTTTGATCCTCCACAACTTTGAGTTCCAAATTTAGATCAAGACATTTGGAAAAGTCAGAATTGGAGCCTGCTTTTAATGTCAGATGTGGGAATGCCTTGTAGCTCTTTTCCTGGAAGAAGACCAGAAATATGCTGTATAAAGATTGATGCTCTATTGAAAGCATCTCTCTGTTAGTCACAGATTATCAAGGTGGTGAGCCAGAGTCCATCCTTGCTTGCTCTGGGCATATCATACATACGCAACATAATGCCTTAGGCTTTCAAATTATATAGTGACAAATGCACATATTGAATTTATTTAGTTAGTATTTACTACAGTGGAGTGGAAGTAAATTGTCATTACAGCTCCAAGCTGAGCCGAGGGGTATTCTAATTTTTGCAGCGATTCAAACAGAAATCTATGTGACATACATTTATTCATTTTCTGAACCGCTTATCCTCACAAGGGTACTGGAGCCTATCCCAGCTAACTATGGGCACCAGGCTGCGGGGACACCCTGAATCAGTGGTCAGCTAATCACAGGGTACAAGGAGAAAGACAACCATTCATGCTCACACTCATGCCTAGGGCCAATTTAGATTGTTCAAGGTATTCAGGGTGTCCCCCGCCTGTGGCCCGGAGTCAGCTGGGATTGGCTCCAGAACCCCCCGCGCCCCTAATGAGGATAAATCGGTTCAGAAAATGAGATGAGATGAGATAAAATTGCCTTTAGCGTACGTGTTGATGGAAAAATTGCAAATGCGAAGAACATCAAGATATGCCTATGGTTTATTATTATTTAACTTTTCTGAAATCTAAATATCTGTTTATTATTACATTACATTCTGTCCAGATGGCAGATTACTTTTAATAGATTTTTTAAAAATGTTTTTGCTGGACACTGGAAGAAAATGAACCACTATTTGTTGCATATGAGTCAATTCCATAAAATTGTGGGGATATGAAATACCACAGAGCCACTGCTGATCACAAAGAAACATAAATTTAATGTAATTTGTAATTACAACTCCCCACCAACGCACATTTATGTGCAGATGACAACTGTAAAAAATTGCAAATACTATTCATGATCCTCACAAGGGTCGCAGGTGGTCGGAACATATCCCAGCCAATCACAGGCAACAGGCAGGGAACATCCTAAATTGGTTGCCAGCCATTCGCATGGCGTAATGAAAGAGACGATCACTTATGCGCACAATCACATCGCCATTGAGTGGGAATCAAATTCATATTGCCTGCACCGAAGTCGGACGAAAGAACGACTGCACCATTGAGTGCTGTTTCACACACTACCCATTCACAATATAAACATGTAAAGAGTATGAGCCGAGAACTATTTATAAATGCTGCCGAACAAGGCAAATTATGCTACTGATCTAATTGATACTTCAAAAGACAAATTATTTTAACAATTATGCATATCTATGTTGGTGGTATCTAGCTCATCTCATCTCTTTTTCTGAACCGCTTTATCCTCATTAGGGGCGCGGGGGGTGCTGTAGCCAATCCCAGCTGTCTCTGGGCCAGAGGCGGGGGACACCCTGAATCGGTGGCCAGACGATCGCAGGGCACAAGGAGACGGACAACTATGCACATTCACACCCATACCTAGGGGCAATTTAGAGTCCAATCAGCCTACCATGCTTGTTTTTGGAATGTGGGAGGAAACCGGAGTACCCAGAGAACATGCAAACTCCACACAGATGGACGTGACCTGGATTTGAATCCAGGACCTAGAGCTGTGAAGCCGACGCACTAACCACTCGCGCCACCGGGCCGCCCTGGAATCTAGCTGAATTAGGCAATTTAAAAAAAAGACACAGCTCAGTCTGATGTAAGACCATTCATTCAGTCATTCATCATCCGTACCACACATCCTTGCAAGCGTTGCGGTGTTTGCTGGAGCCTATCCCAGCTGACCTCAGACAAAAAGCAGACTACACCCCAGACTCATTGTCAGTCAGCGCTAGGGCACACTGAGAGAGAGACAACCACATGCACTCACAATCACACCACCACGGATCAGGAATCGACCCCTTGCCTGCACCGAAATCAGGCGAGTGAACCATTACACCAGGGGTGGCCAACTCCGGTCCTCGAGAGCCGCTATCCTGTGTGTTTTCCATATCTCCCTCTTCTAGCACACCTGAATCAAATGACCAACTCGTCAGCAAGCCATCCAGAAGATTGATACCGATCCTGATTATTTGATTCAGGTGTGTTGGTGGAGGGAGACATGGAAAACAGACCGGATGGCGGCTCTCGAGGACCGGAGTTGGCCACCCCTGCACTACACCATCAGGTGGCTTTTATCCTAGAGCACTACTAAACAAACCACATTGGTCAGTTACACCTTATCTAAAAGTGTCAGTCAAAACTGAGCATTGTATTTATGTGAAAGCAGAATTACTGAGAGGTGGCCTGGCAGTTGCCTTGTTATTGGCTGGCCACCAATTCAGAGCAAAGGAACATGGAGCCACATGTACAAGCAATATGGAGGCAAGTGAGCATTTTTTTTATTTACTTTTAAACCCCAAAATGTAACGACTGTAAGACAGTTGGAAATAATTTCCTATTACATTGGAAGTATAAAACATTTTAAAGAATTGTGCATAAGTAAAAGCAATTCATATTTCTTTGAAGGCTGTAGATTTTAAATTTAACAGAGTCGTCTTTCAATGCTCAGCATAAACTAAATTATATTTTAAATTTTGACACCATTATTATCTGATTTTATAACCCCAATTTCATTTTAAGTTGAAGTACTATATTCCCCACTGTTAAATGAACAGTGTGAAACAGAACTCAGAGTTTCTTCGACATGAAACTGTGCAGTGTGGTAGATGTCATTTCACATTTAGTATTCACTTTGCCTCAGAGGAACTTTCAGAGGGGAATGGCCAACGGGAGGATTTAGACTTAAACAAAAAAAAACTGCAAAACTACTGTTTCTAAAGTATCGAGCATAAACTTCCATTCATCATTTAGGTCACAATGTATACAGTGGTCCTCTACTTACGATTGCTTCTACCTGTGAACTATTAAGGTTACGAAAAGCTTTGATGGGAAATCTTGTGTTCCAAGATACACACACCCAAAAATCTACATGTTATGAAAAATCTAACAAAATATAAATGTAAAAAAATTAAATATAAATACACTTTCTGTATCCATATATTTTTTATTTTTTATTTCCCTCTCCTAAGACCTCGCTGCCCTCCCAGTCGCGAGCAGGAAGCTGCCTCTCCATGATGCCAGGTTAACGTGCTGTAGCTTTTGCAGGTAGTGGCCAGGGAACAGGCAAAGCCAGTGCCAGCCCGACCCGAAAACTGCGCTGCAGATGGTTGCCAGAGCCAAATTGGGGAAGCGGAGTTCTCCAGGCCCATGGACATCAGTTCCATGTGCTATGGTAGTAATACTAGGGGTGATCTTACTCTGCATTTTTTCGATTATCCTGGCCATGTCTGGACTACATTATCCCTGCTATTCGAGGGATTACTGTATTAGCATACTTTTGTTTAGCTTGATTACCAGCAAATCGAGTGTGTGTATTCATTAGTTCATTTGTTCATTCATTCGTTCGTTTCTTCATTCAATCCTTCATCCATTCATTCATTCAGTCCTTCATCCATTCATTCATTCATTCATTTTCTGAACTGCTTTATCCTCACTAGGGTCGCAGGGGGTGCTGAAGCCTTTAGCAGCCTACTTCGGGCCAGAGGTGGGGACACCCTGAATCGGTGGCCATCCGATCGCAGGGGACAAGGAGACGGACAACCATTTACTTTCACACCCATACCTAGGGGCAATTTAGAGTGAGTGGCCAATCAGCCTGCCATGCATGTTTTTGGAATGTCGGAGGGAACCGGAATACCTGGAGGAAACCCACGCAGGCCCAGGGAGAACAAGAAAACTCCACACAGGTGGACCGACCTGGATTTCAACCCAGGACCCCAGAGCTGTGAGGCCGAGGTGCTAATCACTCAAGCCGCCGGGCCGCTGGGCCGCCGGGCCGCCGGGCCGCCGAGTACGTGTATTATAATATAATGGGATTAGTTACTCAGAGATTGAGGGAATGTGACAACCTGACAAAAACACAACAATCCAACTCACTAAATAAATAGGAAATTTGAAGATGAGATTCGAACCCTCATCGTCTCAACTGTGTTGCATGCAATGCGATATTTTGCATTGCTTTCCATGGAGAAAATAGTTTTGTAATTAGAACTAGGTTGTGAACAAGCATAATTAGGAATTGTTTCACTTTGCACTACACATTGTCACATTACCATGATAGAGACTGAATTTGTTCCCCCCAGAGTGAGTGTACCTCATCACTTTCACTGACAGTGAAATCATCTTCGGGCTGGGCAACCCTACGTGTCTCATTTGGGCTTTGAATCTGATCGTCTCTCATCTCCATCTTCTGCTTACGCCAGCCTTGGCCTCTTTCGGGTGAGTGGGGTGGGGACACAAAAGTGAACACCTTCTCCCGCAGTGAAAGCTGTAGCTCTGGCTCCTCATCATTACTCTCCCAGCAGCTCCGGACCTCCAGGTCAGGAGAGGAAGTGGGCCTGGTTGAGCTGGGGAGTGGCTCTGCTAGCCTGGGTGAAGGTGAACTTGTGCCTGGTGAATTTAAATTGGAATCTGCTTAAAAGCTTGTAAGACAAAGGAGAACAAAATACTTTTTTTTTCATGACACAATTTCAAGCAAGCAATATTAAAAGACTTCCACTGTCAATTGACATAGGAAGATTCAAATAAAACATAGTCTTCACTTCGGTAAATCAGCTGAGATAAATGGGAATGTATTATTTGATTAAGTTCAGTCTTAAGAAAAAGCTAAAGCATTCATGTGTGCACATGAGACACGGTGAGCACTCAAACTCCACAGCGGGCCTGAGCTCAAACTTGCAGGACCTCTTGATGTGAATGAGCAAGCACGATTCAACCTCTCGTCAGTATAATCGTTTCCTCTAATTGCCCACAGAGTGGCAATCCCTGGACCCAGGAGATGTCACTCTGACTTTTATTTAACGTGCCACATTACCATTAATGAACTAAGTACTGTGAGCACGGCTGTCCAAAGGAACTTGCAGCTCTGGAGGAATGTCTATAGACTAGAAAATGGGGTGCTCTTTAATATAACAGATAAGAACACTGAAAGATGCAGCTGCCAAGCTGAATGGTCAAAGAAATGAATTGAGAACTGAAATACTAATTAGTGCAGAAATAACCACATTTGAGTGAATAATGTAAAGTGCATAACAATGGGGAAAACATTTGTTTTTAGTTAGCTTTGAAAGCGGAATTCGAAAGCAACTCTGTTATTCCTTTATCATGCCAGTTTTTTGCACTGAATCTGGAAAATAAGGTCAACATATGTGCTTAATCTATCAATAAATCAAATATTGAAATCCAACTAAATATGAAAGAACAGGCATGGTTGCAATGTTCATTTATCACCCAATTTTTGTTTTCTTAAAAAATTCAAGGATATGGGAAGTTGAGTGCATCTAGTTACAACATACAGTAATCCCTCGAATATCGTGGATAATATAGACCTGACATGGCCGTGATAATCGAAAAACCGCGAAGTAGGATAACCCTATGATTGTTATTCCAAGATGGCACCGTTCACGCGGCAGCCAGTGGCAGTAGATGATCTAAGATGGCGGCGCGCACTGACGCTGCGGCTTCAAGCTCTCCAGTTCGGTGTCGTTCGTTATCTTACAGTCGCCAGGATTTACTCACTATCCGAAGGATATGCGATACATCCGATTTCTTAACACACTCTCCGGGATCTCCGTGGCTAGCCAGCCCACCAAAAGCACGTCGAAGGCGGCGAAGGGACAGGAAACAGAAGCGTGGATGCCGTGCGGGCCTTGCTGCTAAGCTGAAACAACAACCACACCGAGCTTCGCTTCCTAGTATCCTTTTGACCAACGCCCGATCCATCACCCACAAAATGGATGAGTTGGAACTTCGTATTGCTACCAACAGCTTTGTTAGAAACTGTAATATTATTATCATCTCAGAAACGTGGCTACACCCGCATATCCCCGACGCGGCGGTATCGCTAGCTAGCCGAACGCTTTTTCGCTTCGACCGTTCAAAAGTATTAACAGGCAAAGGCAAGGGCGGAGGACTGTGCATGTATATACATAATGAATGGTGTTGTGACAGTAAAATTATTGACACTCACTGTTCCCCGGATTTAGAGTTATTAGCAATACGATGTAGGCCCTATTATCTACCAAGAGAGCTTAACGTCGTCATAGCAACGGCTATCTATATACCTCCGAATGCTAACGTTAACACGGCACTTAACCTCCTGCTAGCGGCTGTTAACAAACAACAGCTTGCTCACCCCGATGGAGTTTTTATTGTCGCTGGTGATTTCAACAAGGCGTGTTTAAAGACTGTTTTACCTAAGTTTATTCAATACGTAAATTGTAATACTAGAGGAGACAAAACTCTTGACCATGTCTATTCTAACATCAAACATGCTTATAAAGCCACTTCCCTACCTCACCTAGCTGGATCAGATCACCTCTGCCTATCTCTCACCCCCGCTTACACTCCACTCCGGAGGCAAACAACGCCACAAATAAAGACAATAAAAACTTGGCCCGACAACGCACTCTCTCAGCTGCAGGACTGCTTTTCCCGCACCAACTGGGAACTTTTTGTACACGACAACCTCCAGGACTACACGGACTCTGTTCTTTCTTACATAAAAAACTGCATCGACAACGTCACTATAGATAAACGAATACGGGTTTTTCCTAACCAAAAACCCTGGATGACCAATGAGACACAGGCACTCATCAAATGCCGTAATTCCGCCTTTAGATCAGGGGACAAGATAAAATATAGCGCTGCCAGAGCTGAGCTGAAAAGAGGCATTAAGAAGGCCAAGGCAGCATATACCAAAAAAATTGAGGAGCACTTCACAGAAAATAACCCAAAGAAGATGTGGCAAGGAATACGACATATTACCAACTACAACAACAATACTATGTCTGTTAATGCAGATGCCTCACTAGCGGAGAATTTGAACCGTTTCTTTGCCCGCTTTGAGACTGACAAATCAGGCCCAGTCTCAACACCCCCACCACCACCCTGCAGCAATACACTGACGTTCCGGGAACAGGAAGTGAGACTGGTAATGCGGTCTGTGAACACCAGGAAGGCTGCGGGCCCTGACGGAGTACCTGGGAAGGTGCTCAAAGCCTGTGCTGACCAGCTGGCTGGAGTCTTCACAAATATTTTCAATTGTTCCCTGCAACTATCCATCATTCCATCTTGTCTGAAATCTGCCACCATCATCCCTGTCCCCAAAAAGCCAACCATTGGCAGCATGAATGATTATAGGCCTGTTGCCCTCACGCCGGTGATCATGAAGTGCTTTGAAAAGTTGGTAGCCCGCCATATCAGGAATACAATCTCTCCCTCAATTGACCCTCACCAGTTTGCTTATAGGGCAAACAGGTCCACTGATGATGCTATTGCCATTGCTCTTCATACAGCACTGAGCCATCTGGAACACCCTGGGAACTACGTGAGGATGCTCTTCATTGACTACAGCTCAGCCTTCAATACCATAAAACCGGACATTCTGACTGACAAACTCTCCCACCTTGGACTATCCTCTTCAATCTGCTGCTGGATAAAGGACTTCTTGACCAACCGACCACAGACTGTTAGACTTGGTCCCCACCTCTCTTCCTCCATTACACTAAGCACTGGCTCCCCTCAAGGCTGTGTACTGAGTCCTCTTCTGTACTCCCTGTACACCTACGACTGTGCACCCACCCACCAGTCTAACGCCATCATCAAATTCGCTGACGACACCACTGTGGTCGGACTCATCTCAGGAGGGGATGAGTCGGCTTACAGAGATGAGGTCAACAATTTGTCTTCGTGGTGCTCGGTGAACAATCTCACACTGAACACCACGAAAACTAAAGAAATAATCTTGGACTTTCGCAAACACGGCACAGATCTGGCCCCACTCCTCATAAATGGAGTATGTGTAGACAGGGTCCAGTCCTTTAAATTCCTGGGGGTCCACGTCACGGACAAGCTCTCATGGTCTACAAACACCACGGCAGTGGTGAAGAAGGCTCAGACACGACTCCATTTCCTCAGGGTACTTAGGAAGAACAACTTGGGCTCCAATCTTCTGAGAACCTTCTACAGAACCACTGTAGAGAGCATCCTGGCGTACGGCATCACAGTGTGGTACGCTGGAAGCACGGCGGCAGACAAAAAGGCCATGCAGAAAGTGATTAACACTGCCCAGAGGATTGTCGGCTGCTCTCTGCCCTCACTTGAAGACATTGCCAGCCCGCGTTACCTCAGCAGAGCCAAGCACATCATAGGGGACCCTTACCACCCTGGTCACAATCTGTTCCAGCTGCTGCCCTCTGGCAGACGCTATAGGTCCCACAAAGCTCGGACAAATAGGCTTAAGGACAGTTTTTTCCCCACATCCATCAGACATCTAAACTCGCGCTAACATACACACATTCCCTTCTGCGGCATATGAATAGATGTTTGGTTGGTGATCTGCCTCCTACTAGCTGACTTGAAGGAAGGTAAGTGGCAGACAGTGTGCGGTAATCGAGAGGTAAGCGACCTGTATGTAATCGAGAGGTAAGCGACCTGTATCCACAACAGCGGAATGACAAATTACAAGTCCGTAACTTACACTTATTTAGGTCTTTGCCGATTAAACGTAGCTTATGGAGAAGCACCATCAATTTCGTCACACGCAGTTCTGCGTGTGATGACAAGTAGGCTTTTTGTGTTGTGGTAATGACGACATGGCCTATGTCCGATTATTATTATTATTATTATTATTATTATTATTATTAGCTCTATCCACTCTTATGTTTTTCGTGTTTTACAGCCCTTCTATCTTTTTTTGAATTACTTTTTAAATGTTCTTAATACATTCCTTTTTACTTTACTTTGTACATTATACTTTTTACTTTAATGTTTTTACAACTTTCCTTGTTCTGTTAGCCTGGCTTCTTTCTGCTACTTATTTTTTGGAACCATTCAGCCATGCCTACACTGTCAGACACATGGGACTAGTTGTTACGCAGCTGATACGCAGCAGAAGGAGCAACACCTCAATGCCGCTGGAAATTCAGAGCTGGAAAAAAGTGCCGGGAGAAGAAGCAACACTTCTGACCAACCATTCCATCATGGGATAAGATGGAAGAGCTGTGGGCGCTTACAAGGCCGGAAACGGAGTCGAGAAGTTCTACTCTGCTACTGTTGTCTTCAGCTCCAGACTACTGAGGAAGTGTGCAGATAAGCTTGGAAGAGTGACTCTATATATTCTCTACCTCGGTCACAGTCTGCAGAAGTTCCCCATCTTGTGGAAGACTTCCTGTGTGTGGTTCCAGTTTTTGTCCAACTTTACAACGTCTTTTTGAGTCTGTATCCGTTTTTGCTACCGCAACCAAGATGGCGCCGTTCAAGTGGCAGCCGGTGGCGGTAGCTCCGTCCACTCTTGCTCGTTTTGTGTTTTTGCTGTTTTTCTGTCATAATGATTTGATTTGGTGATTCTTAATGATCCCATTTACTTTGATTTGCTTTGTACTTTGTGCTTTTGCTTTGTTGTTCTGTGGCCTTTGTGACTGTACTGTCTAACTTATAACTATGCCTTTCCTGTATCTGCATTCTCACCCTCTTGCTACTGTCACAATGAAATGTCCCGAATACGGGATGAATAAAGTTATCCAATCCAATACCATACTACATGTATACACTCCTATACAAAAATACAAGTACACTAATACAATTATCAAGAATTGAATTTATTAAACATTACAGTTATAGGAATATGAAAACACTAATGTATTAACATCCGAATATAATCGATAAATTATTTTTTTTTTTAAATACTTTAAGCACTGTAATCACAGTGAAAATAGTTCCTTGCCGCTTGATTTAAATAATATTGAAAATAAACAGGTTATTGTGAGCTTTAGTCCAAGTCTTCTTTGTCAGATTTGAGAGGCATTGGATCATCGATGGAATCTTCAATAGGTTCAGTAGGTTAGCTTTTCAGGAGGTGCTTCTTTCTGTGAGAGGTTTTCGGCACACAATGAACATGGGGACCGCCGTTTCCTTTCTTGTACAAATATGCTTTGGTACAAGGACATGACATTGTCAAGACGATTGCCAAATAGAATACGACCTTGTTGTTATCAATCTCCTGGACACATTGTTACTAAGTGCAAACTTCATCCTCATCCTCATGGTTGTCTGCTTCCTCTTCTTCCTCACGCCCGTGTTGACGTCTACACGTCATGCCAGCTTCACTTATCTACAGTGTAAATCCTTCATAATGCCGGTTAATTAAAAAAAAATCCATATTGGTTACCACTCGCTTAGTGTCCTCTTAAAAGGATATTGTGGCCATCTTCCGAATGTTCACTTCTTTCTTGGTAAAACGCACAGTAGATTCATTTACGCTGCAATGGCGTGCTACGCTTTTACCGTAGCAATGTCACTTTTTCTCGGTCACTGCCATCATGCATCATTTTTTCCTGGGCTCATTGGATGCCAGGATGGCATTTTCAACAGTGACTCAAAATCCAAACTAAGCCAGTTTTCCTCCACAGGTGATGTGCACAATGGGAGCATGGTAGATTCATTCAGCCACAAAGGCGTGCTTTTCCCTTTAGCATGCATGGCAACGTCACTTTTTCTCACTGTAATCATGTCTCTTTTTTTTCTAGGGCTCATTGGATGCCAGAACGCTTAGGAAGTACTTTCAAAGGCGACTCAAAATCCAAACAAAGCTGGAATAGGATCAGCAAAGTCTTTCACAAGCAATGTGCGTGATGGGAAATTCACTCGCAACAAAATAGGAGAAGGCAAGATGTTGGCCTTTTTATATTATTCTTCTTCAATGGTGAAATGTGGCTTTTTCTTCAACACTGAGTGCCACCCAATTTAGCGCCGAAGAAGGAGAGCTCTGACTTCCGCCGTATTTTTTATCCTGTCTTCTGCTTGCGAGTTTCACCATGAATGTTCACATTTTTATGAACTGTTTTTATAAAAAAACGAGATGTTCTGAATCCGTGAATGTTGAACCCGCGAAGTGGTGAAGGATCACAGTACATACTATCCCATTCAACTATGCACACCAGGCGGCGGAGACCCTAAATTGATGGCCAGCCAATTGTAGGGCACAAGAGGAGAACCATTCATGCCCACACTCATACCTAGGGGCAGTTTAGAGTGCTTAATAATAATAAATCCTAAAATGCATTATCGTTGAAATTTTAGGTTGTTGAAAAGTGTGCACTCAATGCATCTTTTAGGTCTCCCTTTGCTTGAATTTTTACATTGTCCCATTGAAAATGAGATGAGATTCGATTCAAGTTTATGATGGGGCTTGACGAAAGACTTCTCTGTTTTGAATCCAGCCTCTGTCGGCCAACTTTGGTACTGCAAGGTTAAATAACATTTCCAAGGGAATCACTGTTTTAAACCTGAATGTTGATCCTTTGACTCAAAGCATCAACTTAAGCCTCATTCCATTAATTGTGAGGCTTGACCATCTTCTAAACTTGATGACTTAGATTATCCTTCTACTAGTACACCATTTATACCACACATCGTTTACCCATTCTTGAATACAGTACGCTGGATACAGCATATATGTGAACAACAACTTTTTTGTTTACTTTTTACAGCATCAGGAATACATTGTTCTTTTAGTGTTAACACACTGACTTAGCTGACAATTCTTTTGTTGTATGTGTGCCAAAAGACTAGGCTAGACTCTGTTGAAAAATCATCAGTAAACGGCCAAAACATGGGTGCTGTAAAAAAATGGAACCAAATAACCTTTGTATACAACATGGGTTGAGGCTCGTCACAACTTTAGCAACATTTCAAACACAAACTGAAATTTGATAAATAAACCCGGTCTGCTCAGTGCAACGTTGGACCAAACTCCCTTAAAATGTCATTTGAATAATTAGTAGAAAATTTGTCGTTATTTTGCCCAGAAGTGCAATCCTGCTGCTTCAACATTCCCAAAAGATGCAAGCCTCACCTTCCTTTAGAACCTGTGTAATTTCTTTCGATGTCAAAGGTTCTTGTCTGCTCCCTACTCCACTGGATGGAGGGCTGTATTTCTCCCTCGACTCATTTCTCCTGCTGTGGCCAACATGAGTACGCTCTTCAGGGGCAGAATAAAATACAATTTTAAAACTCAAGGGGTTTTGTGGCTTTATACATTCTGGCCTTTGTAGTTTACCCCGCAATGCTTGGAGTCTCTCCGGTGCTGTGCTTTGGACTCGTAACTTTCTCCTCTCAAATGCTAGTTTGTCAGGCACTTTGCCCTTTAGAGGGTGCGGCTCCAAGCTGTAGGGTGCTTCTATTTACAGTAAATACCAGTAGACCGTGAAATAAGCTTTAAATTAGGGAATCACAGTAACACATTGGTATTACATTTATTCACAGCAAAGGCTTTATTAGGAATTTAACTGATTCTGCTTTACATTAACCTTAACCCTCTGTTCAAATGCGAGACCGGACGATTCGCCGAAAGACCCTTCGCCAACGGACGTTTGGCCGACGGACAGTTCGCCGAACGGACGTTTCGTCGAAACGGGATTCGCGAGCTCGCCCCGCCCCCGGATCGTGTGTGTACATGTTTTTCAACCTCGACCCGCGGGCCATATAGGGCCCGTTACAGATAACATTCATTTAGGAATGACAAGGGCATGTACTGCCCCCGGTGGACATATTTCTAAATACAAGTACGTACTAAAATATGCTGCCAATTTTTTATATTTTTTATTTTATCCTTGCGTTTAGAGTAGTAGCCATTTGGACACACAATGTAATTTATCAAAGCTGGGGATTGATGTCTGACACTGAGAAAAAACAACACTAGAAGACTTATGTGAAATTCTAAGTGCCTTGGACAGACTAGAGGGCTTAGAAAACAATACCTGAAAGTGCCATGGAACACACTTTTACTTCTAGTTTAATTTTAAATAATTTCCCATTATTTTAGGAAATATATATTCAAAATGATTTGCTGAGAACCTTAATTCAAAGATTAATCTCAACGTTTTCTATGCTGGTGTAAATTTTCTGGGGTAGGATTTCTGGATTTACAATTTCATTACAGTAGTACTTACTGTTACTACTACTTTATTTTCTCTATTTCTTCTGTCACGTACTGTTCTGCGTGATCTCCAAATGGCTACTACTTTAAACACAAGGATAAAAAACAATATACAAAATTGGCAGCACATTGTGGTACGTACTTGTATTTAGAAATATGTCCATGTTATTCCTAAATGAATGTTATCTGTAATGGGCCGTATATGGCCCACGGGCCGAAGTTGAAACACATGTACGCACACGATCCGGGGGCGGGGCGAGCGCACGAATCCCGTTTCGGCGAAATGTCCGTTCGGCCAAACGTTGATTCGGCCAAACGTCCGTCGGCGAAACGTCTTTCGGCGAATCGTCCGAGTATCGTTAAAATGAAGCATAAGGGTATAGTTTCAGCCCACTATTATGGAAGTTGGTCGTCTGCCTCTGTGTCCTACGGCTGTCTGGCAACCAGTCTAGGTTGTAGTCTACCTTTCGCCAGAATTCAGCTGGGTTAGGCTCCCGCAACCCCCGCAATCCTTTCGAGGATGTGCGGAATGGAAGATGAATGAATGGTTTTGAAGCGAAAACTACAATTCCTTTTGAGGAGGAAAAAGTGGGGCAAGGATCAATGCATAAGCCAGACATATCCCTTTATTTTAGAGATTGTATTTGGGGGTTAGGGGTGAGTGGTTAGTACCTGGGCCTCACAGTTCTGGGGTCCTGGGTTCTCCCCGGGCTTGCGTGGGCTTTTCTTCGGAGACTCCGGTTTCCTCCCACATTTTAAAAACATGCAAGGTAGTCTGGTTGAACACTCTAAATTGCCCCTAGTTATGAGCGTGAGCGTGAACGGTTGTCCGTCTCCTTGTGCGCTGCGATTGGCTGGCCACCCAATCAGGGTGACCCGCACCTTGTGGCCTAAGTCAGCTCCGTGGATTTTTCTTCGGGCACTCCAGTTTCCTCCCACATTTTAAAAACATGCAAGGTAGTCTGGTTGAACACTCTAAATTGCCCCTAGTTATGAGCGTTAGCATGAATGGTTGTCCGTCTCCTTGTGCGCTGCGATTGGCTGGCCACCCAATCAGGGTGACCCGCACCTTGTGGCCGAAGTCAGCTGGGATAGGCTCCAGCACCCTCCACAACTCATGTGAGGATAAGCGGTTTGGAAAAATCAAACAAGCAAGCGAATGTAAAATCCAGTTTTTGTTTGAACTGCTTACATGTGCACATCAGGCTGACGTACCATAATACAGTGTGATGCATGTACTGTATGATTACCAAACCACATTCAGTGGTGTGAGAAAGTATTTTCCCCCTTCCTGATTTCTGTGTTTTTTGAATATTTATCACACGTAAAGGTTTCAGATCATCAAACCAATTTTAGTATAACAAAGAGACAACCCAAGGAAATATAAAATGCAGTTTAAATGATGATTTTATTTACCAAGGCAGAAGAAATTACAAACTTGTCTGGCCCTCTGTGAAAAACCTAAAACTAATAACGGGTTGTGCCACCTTTGGCAGCAAAAATTCAAATCAAGTGTTTATGATAATTTGTCCTGAGTCTTTCACAACACTTAGGAGGAATTTTAGCCCACTCTTCTGTGCAGAATTCTTGCAATTCTGCAATATTAGAGGGTTTTCAAGCATGAACAGCCCGTTTTAGATCACAACACAGCATTTCAATAGGATTTAAATCCGGACTTCGACTTTTTGACTCCAAAACCTTAACTAAGTTTTATTTATTTTAGCCATCCAGACGTGCTCGTGTGCTTTGGATTGTTGTCATGCTGCATGCTCCAAGAGTACTGGAGGTTGAGTGCATGAACTGAGGACCTGACGTTCTCCTTCAAAATTTGCTGGTAGACAGGAGAATTCATTGTTCCATCAATTACAGGAAGTCGTCCTGGTCCTGAGGTAGCAAAGCAGCCTCAGACCATCACACTGCCACCACAATGCTTCACTGTTGGTAGTGTTCTTTTGATGGAATGCTGGGCCATTTTGTCGTCAAATGTAATGGGCCGAACACCTTCCAATAACTTCAACTTTTGACTCAAAGTGCAGAGGATAATAAAGATGTTTTTTGGCAAATATAAGATGAGCCTTTATATTCTTTTTGGACAGCAATGGTTTTTGCCTTGGAACTCTGCCATGGATAGCAGTTATGGCCATTTATGTTTTTCTTATAGCAGAGTCATGAACATTTATCTTAACTGAGACCAGCGAGGCCTGCAGTTCTTCTGATGTTCTGTTTTTGTGACCTCCTGGATAAGCCGTCGTTCCACTCTTGGGGTAATTTTAGCTGGCCGACCACTCCGTGGAAGGTTTGCCACTGTTCCCAGTTCTCTCCATTTGTGGGTAATGGCTCTGACAGTGATTTGCTGAAGCCCCAAAGCCTTGGAAATGGCTTTGTAACCTTTTCCAGACTAATAGATGTCCATCACTTTTTTTTCGCATTTCCTCTTGAATTTCTTTAGATCGTGGCATGATGCTCTGATCTTGTAGTCTACTTAACTTTGTCTGACACATTCTGTTTAAGTGTTTTCTTGATTCAACACGTGGTGGTAATCAAGTGTGGGTGTGGACTGTGAAATTGAACTCAGCCTTCCTACAATTGTGATTAGTCACAGTTATTTTGTGAATTAACAAAGGGGGCAATTACTTTTTCAGAGAGGGCCAGAGAAGTTTGTAATTTTTTCTGCCTTCGTAAATAAAATCATCATTTAGAAACTGCATTTTCTCTTTCCCTGGGTTGTCTCTGTGTCATACGAAAATTGATTTGATGGTCTGAAACCTGTGTGTGTGTGTGTGATAAATATGCAAACAACACAGAAATCAGGAAGGGGGCAAATACTTTTTCACGTCAATGTATAAAAAATAATCATTACCTTCTTGATGAAGATATGATCGTTCTGGATTTTCAACTGCCACATTACCCTGCTTGTATGTCCGATTAAAGTATGCCTGCAGGATTATCACAAGGACAAGCATCATTGAAGTTATACATGAAAAGATCGGCCAAATCATAGAGCCTACGTGTTACGATAGAATTGCTGTTTATTACCGTTTTTTCAGCACATGGTTCTCCTTTTTCCATCGCATTTGCGGCTGGGACACCTTTTCTACTGGCATATGTTGTCGATGCTTCGGCTTTCGAGCCTGAGGCTCTGTGTGGAGATGCCTGCGGCTTGCTTCTGTAAGAAGTGGTTGATCTGGCAGCAGGATGTCGGTCAGGTCCTTCACAGACAGTCACATTACTTATTGACAGCTATCGATCTACAACAGCTATCATTTAGAAAGACTGCTCAGGCCTTAAGTAAAGATGCAAGTAATAAGCACTTTATGTAAAGCCGAACATGATGATCAATGATGATAACACTTGAAAGTGTACGATCAATCCACTGTAGCTTTAAAAGGCAAGACAAGCCTATTACATTCTCGGAAATAAATATCTTCAAGTGAGCATCGTATTGACAACCAGTGTTGTTAGTAAGTTACTCTTGAAAAATAAAAAAGTTAGTTATTTCTACTTCTCTGATAAAGTAATCAAGTTATGTTACTAGTTACTCAATTGAGAATGTAATTATGTTACTTTACTTTCAAAAAGGTGGCCCGGTTAAAGTGTGGTTCGCGCATTGGCGCCATAGTTCTGAGATTGAGGGTTTGATTCCAGGTCCGGATCTTACTGTGGGGAGTTTGCATGTTCTCCCTGGGCTTGCACGTGTTTACTCCGGGTTCTCCGGTTTTATCCAACATCCCAAAAACACGCATGGTAGGCTTGTTGAACTGAACTGAAATTATTGAAAGAATGTGGGCAAAATGAACTTGCAGTGACAGATTATTAAATCCGAGAGATTGAAATAAGGACAATCTGTGACCTTGAATCAAAAGTGCATTGCGTGGATTGAGATATTTTGGTTAGTTATTGTGAATTTAAACATACTAACAGTTCCTGACAAGTCACTGAGGCAAGTAGGCAAGGCTGTCGCCGTTTAACTAGATGTCTTCTTTAATAGCAATCCATTTGATTGTGATGAGGGAATGTATGCTAATGATGCTAATCATGATCTGCTTATTCTTGTAGGTGGGCACTCCTGTCTTTTGCGAGCAAAGCCGCTTGAGTCAACACTGAAATGGCTGTCAGAACAAATAAATATGTGCTGATAAACGAGGCCACAGAGGCTGCAGGACTGAATTACTGGTGCATTTCTTTGTATAGTGGGTGATGAAGTACGAACAAATAGCTCGGTGCAAAAGAATGCACAAATAATGTACCTATTTAATTGTAGAAAAACTGTGTGCACTCAATCTTTACAATACTTCTCTATAAGTGTCCCACATTTAAAACAAGTAATCTGGTATGATTAAGTATAAGTATATATAACAATCACAGAGAGGCAGCCCGGCGACTGAGTGGTTAGCGCGTAGGCTTCACAGTTCTGGGTTCGAATCCAGGTCGGCCTCCTGTGTGGAGTTTGCATGTTCTCCCCAGGCCTGTGTGGGTTTTATAGGGGTACTTCAGTTTCCACCCACATCCCAAAGACGTGCATGGCAGGCTGGTTGGACACTCTAAGTTGCCCCTAGGTATGAGCGTGAGCATGAATGGTTGTTTGTCTCCTAATGCCCTGCGATCGGCTGGCCACCAATTCAGGGTGTCCCCCGCCTCTGGCCTGAAGTGAGCTAGGATAGGCTCCAGCACTCCCCATGAACCTTGTGAGATGAAGCAGTTCAGAAAATGAATGGACGAAAATGAACATATACAATGTTGGTCCTTGTGTGTATGTTGCAATCATTTAATGTTACAAAAGAATTCGTGGCATCAATGATTTATTTATTTTATGGTGAATAAACAGTATCGGGCCTTTTTGCGACAAGGCTCACTTCCTTTTAAAATACAATTTGGTGGATAGGCATAGAAAATAGTAGTAAACTATTTAGCATTTGCTATTTAAAGACTCAAATTATTGTCAACCTCTATCTTGCTTTCAATAGTATAATGAGTTTTGAGTTAACCCATGAGATGAAGGTGAATGATTAATGAACTTTGGACCAACTTGAAGCACATTGTAGTAAACAAAAATATTTAGGCATGTAACCACTATTCCTTCACTTATCCATTCGGAATCAAAACATTAGAGCTTACCGCAGTCTGTGTTTGTATCAGTTCTCTTCAAATTGGCCTTCTCTAAGACTGCCATGTTTAAAACCAGATTCTCTTGGCAAAATTTTGGTGGAAACCGGCAGCTGCGAGGGATCGGATCCTCAACACTGGCCTCCTCAACACTGGCCTCACTGGAAAATACATCTAAATTCAAAATAGAATAAATATGGGGCAAAATCAAGCGGTGTAATGCTGGTTAACATGAAAAAAAAGTGAATCCTCCAAAATCAAAAACGGCAAAGTTTCCATGTTTGGCCATTTTCTTCTGCAATAAAATACTGAATCTCTAAGTCAAACATTACTTATTGATGTAGGGAATCTTGTACGAGTTCCCCTTCCTCGGCTTCTCCTCAGTAAAAGAACTTGATGTCAATTATGTTTAATCATTTAAATTTGTAAGTCAAGTTTTAACTTATTGGCTGCCATTGATGGCCATAGACATTGGATTTTTTTTAAACTAACTATCACTATTTCTAATATGATTGAAATGTTTTCTGTTAATTACAGCACTATGTGTGTTTTGTGAAGGCTCTATGATGTTTGTTGCGACAATTATCACCATACCATACGTACAACTCATCCAGTATCATGAAACAATGTGTATTTGACTTTGAAGGAGCCACTGTACAGAGAGTATGAGTTAGGACATTAGGATAAACAGAACTGATAGTATTTACCGGCACTTTCCTTTACAGTTGGCACTGTTTTTACAGTGAAGATTCTCCGCACTTTGCAGTTGGCAAACAAGGTGATGCCATCAAGGGACAAAAACCCAGTGGCCTTGAACAACTCCCCGGTTAATGACACAAGGTCGACAAACAATGTGGTCCACTGAGACGAGAGAGGAAGAATTTCGGATGGTCAAGGGCGCAGCTGACCTAAAAATAACACCAGAATGTCTGGGATGAGTCAGATACTCACAATATTGCGTTTCACTCCTGCCAAAGGTAGTTTGGCATGCCAAAGTGTGGCAGATAACTCTTTATGCACGGTCGATAAGAAGAGTCGCCGTTTAAGGTGACCGGCATCAGTTATTCTATGGCACAGGCACAACAGGGCACCTTGTGAATGGTTCAGTATATGATGCCATAATCACATACGCAGTTGTCAGTACGCTGTAAAATCAGTACTTAACACACAAAAATGCGAAGGCACGTACAAGAAAAAGAGCATTTCACCTGAATCTAAAAATATGACGCATAAGAAGTACCAAAATTAGCAGGTTGGTGTATTCATGAAGTGCTTTCATGTATTACTGGCTTGGTTTTCCTGAATAAATAAACAAGCCAGTCCAATATGGTATTATTGATAATAATGTCTTACATTTAACTACGGCGAGTACATAGTGGAGAAAACATTCAGTTAGTTTATTGTGCTTAAAAAGATTAAATAGGAACTTCATCGCAATTAATTGTTCGTCTTTTTTATAAGATTGTCAGAGATTGGAAGGTGTTATTTTTACTAAGTAACATACTTTTGTAATATGTAAAGAAAACTCTTGATTTTAATTACAGTTAGGACAAGTTGAACCTTGGTGTATGTAATACTTGACAGAATGTGGCATGAATCTTCATTTGACCTACTTACACAAGCTCCATAGAAAAGTCTTTGCCTTCAGGAATAATCAGTTGAATGGCCAGGAATCTTTGAAGAAGTCCCACTAAGGAATATTAGCAACATTTTAATATTTTTGCAATGCAGAATCAAATGTTTTGCAAAAAAAATGAACAATACACAATATATTATGATGTCATAAAGGCATCAAGGATCGCCATGTACGACACGAAAACAGGAAACAAACAGAATGTTATGAAGTATGGTTCTCTTGATAAGGAGCAGCTGAGCTAGATTTTTTATTAGCCAAGATGTATTGCAGCAAGCTACCTCATCTTTGCACCAAGTAGTATTACTGTAAGCCTCAAGTCACTCAAAGCAATTATTAATGACTTAATTTTCTGTGAACCACAGAAGTGCAAAGAGTACAGTTTGAAGCAGATTTGATGTTCCTGAGTTGTCATTTTCTCAAAAGGTCAAAATCAAAACCCCGACCCCCCACCCCCTCGAAAAAACAATTAAAGATATTTAAAAAACTAATAATTATGATACTATAATTAGGGTGAAGTGAGATAGGTACACCATCTGACAAAGGGACGAGTAGGTTTAACCTGCAAAATTGATTGCAAACAAAATTCCACAGCAGGTCAGCTTTAACGTGGTAGTCTGCAGATTGAAACTAAAAAAAATATACTTTAACTTAGTTATCATTTAAATAAAAAAATAGTAAGCTAAACACATTATTTTGTCAAGGTTACTTTAGCAATAGTGTCAACGTACATGACATTTTCTCGTTGTCTGGCATATGCATTTTCACAGACTTGCTGCTCCCCTCCAGACAGTAAACAAAACCTTTGACTTCTTTGTCATACTCCTGGAAAGAGATAAAACATTCATGCAAAAAAAAAAAATATATATATACATATATATATATATATATATATATATATATATATATATATATATATATATATATATATATATATATATATATATTCTCTAGGGTGATTTGCACAAAAATACATGGTTCTGATATTCAGGGTCTCCATATGTCAATGGTGTGATTTTTACTTAAAATCATGGATTTAATTCATAATTGCCAATTCCGGCTATTGTACCAATGGCTGACTGCACCAGTACAATAAGAAAATACAGGTTTGCTCACTTTTCGTATGGCAGACTGGCCTCCATAAAGTTTCCACTTGGCCACAGGATCTTTTCCTTGTCCACTGAAAACCTCCACTCCAGCTCCCCCCTGCAAAATAGGACAAAAACGAAAATTGAAACCACCGTTCTAAGTTTGCCAACGATTGTGTTCGTTTTCTCGACAGGCTCTGATTAAACAAGTGCTATTCGAGAGTTAAATATTTACCTGATAATTGTGTTTAAACATTTTCCCCACCTGTCGCCTGAATAAAAAGTAGTTGATCAATTAAACCTGTATGAGACAACATTAACTGAATATATGTGAGTGACTGAGTGATTAATAAACATGTGCCGTGTATGGCATTCGTCGCCATGGTAATCTCAAACCACTGGTACGACCGGGGGAGGGGGGAGGGAGGTTTCATACCAACCAATGAACAAGCGCTGCTCACCGCCAATCAGATATGTTTTTACAAGACAGATGCAGCCAATCAATAACAGTTTCATGACTTAAAGCACAGATCTTCTTTGGATCAACCGACCAATGTTTTTACGAGAAAAGCTGTCAAACAAATTTTAATTGAAAACAAATTTGAATTGAAAACAAATTTTAATTGAAAACTAATTTTAATTGAAAACAAATTTTAATTTAACTATTTTTAATTATGGAAAAAATAGTGTAGCATTTGACATGTTTGTGTGCTGATGTGACATCACCCTTTATGCTTAAAAGCACCATTGGCTTTTGAGTACATCATACAGAAATACCTTGAGATATGATCTTAATGCGTTCCGGGACCGAGCTTGTATGTCAATTTACTCGGATCTCAAATCAATTTTTCTCATAGAAATGAACTAAATTAAAAAATCATTGGTTCCCACCTTCTGAAAATACAAGATATTACGATGGAAAAACTTATTTTTTTTGGTTCTAATTCACCACCTACTCACAAAGCAACACATCTATCTAGTGGTTATGATCTTCAGTACTAAAAAGTGACATTACTCAGTGCAGAAAGATGGCACGGACGAGAAAGAGTGAGAGTGAGAGAGTGAGAGTGAAAGAGAGAGAGTGAGAGAGAGTGAGAGAGTGAGAGAGAGTGAGAGAGAGTGAGAGAGAGTGAGAGAGAGCGAGAGAGAGCGAGAGAGAGAGTAAGAGAGTGAGAGAGAGTGAGAGAGAGAGTGAGAGAGTGAGAGAGAGAGAGTGAGAGAGAGAGTGAGAGTGAGTGAGAGTGAATGAGAGTGAGTGAGATTGAGTGAGAGTGAGTGAGAGTGAGAGTGAGTGAGAGTGAGTGAGAGTGAGTGAGAGTGAGTGAGAGTGAGTGAGAGTGAGTGAGAGTGAGAGTGAGTGAGAGTGAGTGAGAGTGAGTGAGAAGGAGTGAGAGTGAGTGAGAGTGAGTGAGAGTGAGTGAGAGTGAGTGAGAGTGAGTGAGAGTGAGTGAGAGTGAGTGAGAGTGAGTGAGTGAGAGTGAGAGTGAGAGTGAGTGAGAGTGAGTGAGAGTGAGTGAGAGTGAGTGAGAGTGAGTGAGTGAGAGTGAGTGAGAGTGAGTGAGAGTGAGTGAGAGTGAGTGAGAGTGAGTGAGAGTGAGTGAGAGTGAGTGAGAATGAGAGAGTGAGTGAGAGTGAGTGAGAGTGAGTGAGAGAGAGTGAGTGAGTGAGAGTGAGTGAGAGTGAGTGAGTGAGAGTGAGTGAGAGTGAGTGAGAGTGAGAGTGAGAGTGAGAGTGAGAGTGAGAGTGAGAGTGAGAGTGAGAGTGAGAGTGAGAGTGAGTGAGTGTGAGTGAGAGTGAGTGAGTGAGAGTGAGTGAGTGAGTGAGTGAGAGTGAGTGAGAGTGAGTGAGAGTGAGTGAGAGTGAGTGAGAGTGAGTGAGAGTGAGTGAGAGTGAGTGAGAGTGAGTGAGAGTGAGTGAGAGTGAGTGAGAGTGAGTGAGAGTGAGTGAGAGTGAGTGAGAGTGAGTGAGAGTGAGTGAGAGTGAGTGAGAGTGAGTGAGAGTGAGTGAGAGTGAGTGAGAGTGAGTGAGAGTGAGTGAGAGTGAGTGAGAGTGAGTGAGAGTGAGTGAGAGTGAGTGAGAGTGAGTGAGAGTGAGTGAGAGTGAGTGAGAGTGAGTGAGAGTGAGTGAGTGAGAGTGAGTGAGAGTGAGTGAGAGTGAGTGAGAGTGAGTGAGAGTGAGTGAGAGTGAGTGAGAGTGAGTGAGAGTGAGTGAGAGTGAGTGAGAGTGAGTGAGTGAGAGTGAGTGAGTGAGAGTGAGTGAGAGTGAGTGAGAGTGAGTGAGAGTGAGTGAGAGTGAGTGAGAGTGAGTGAGAGTGAGTGAGAGTGAGTGAGAGAGAGAGAGTGAGAGAGAGAGTGAGAGAGAGAGTGGGAGAGAGAGTGAGAGAGAGTGAGAGTGAGTGAGTGAGAGACAGAAGACAGGAGAGAGACTTGTCGTACGCGCTCATAACATAAATTTCACTTAAATGAATTAAGATTACAATACATACTGTTTTAATCTTACATTACAATAAATTTAAACCTTCTTGTGCAATAACCGAGGAAGTCTCGTATGTTGGGGCACTCATATGTCTGTGTATTACTTTAGTACATTTCTTGCTTGAAGAGGGTCATTAGTATACGTGTTTATACTGTTATGCTGATAGTATGACACGTGACAGTTTTTTTCTTTAATTTTTTACCAATTAATTGTCTTTACTCGTAAAATGTACACAGAGCCCTGTCGCAGTGGCTTTCTCTAGATACCATCATGCCATTGCTCTAATTTTGGATATTTATTTATATAACTTCATCCTGCGTACCATGAATGAAAAGTGCCCAATGTCAGTGGGAACGATGGTTCATTTGTATGTGAACCACACATTACACTAATCAGGGCGGCTGCCATTGAGGATAGATAGACTTCACATAGTGCATTTCTAGATTTACTGCAATGCAGAGTGAGCCAATGCAACCCAGATTTTTTTTAATGATGAGTCTATTCAATTTAATATTCCCACTTTGAGTTTAAAGAGAGAGCAAGCCACAAACTCAACATTGATCTTCATCCAGGCGGAACAACTTAAACACTGAAAACTCACAGTAATGTAATGAGATCCTTTCTTTCCCAATTCCCATGCATTATTTTTTTTTTCTTCTGTTGAGTCAGTCAGAAAGGTAATATCAATACATTATGTTCTTTATTGAACGGGGGTGCACTGGTGTTGTAATGCCGGAGTGCATTAAATTGAAAGGTGTGTTCGATTTATGACTGGATGTTTTAAAGGAATAATCTGATAAAGAGCTTTAAGATTGAAATCCATAGAAGTAAAAAGCAACTTGAAAGGGAGAAAGCATAAATAAAAAGGTCAAATTTTTGAGTTCATAATAAATAATGTAGGAGTACCTGGATTAAAGCTACATTGCTAAATTAAAATTTTGTAAAAAGCTAGATGAAAATTAGCAAATTTAACAATTCAATTTGTGTTTAAGGTAATTATATACATAAGTATTAGCAAAATTGAACTCATTCTTTATCCCACAGGCAAATGTTTTCTGTATATATTTGTTGTAAAAGGTACCAGCATTGTGATATGGGATGGTGGTGAATGTTTTAACCATACCAAGAAATGTAAAGGTTTGTTTGTCATACCCACTAAAGTGATGCCTGGTTTTAAATAGAAACATTTTAAAATTGCCTATTTTTTTTAGAAATGCGAGGTGTGAGTTGATGATTTGTGTACTTAAGTGTGTGAGCTATAATGGGACAAAGAAGGTGTCTCGTGCTAGGTATAATTAGGTTGAGGACAGATGCACGTCGTGGGGAAACATTCACGTTTGCAGCCATCACACTTAAAACACAGTGTGGTTATTTATCGCGATCAACACAGAAAAAAAGCGTTATGCTTGAAAATTAAGAGACTTATTGTTAATTGCATTGTTACATATGTGATGTCACTCATTAGAGCAACCTCAAAAAGCTTTTCAACTGCTGGAATATGTGTGGCTAAAATTAAACATTATTTGTACCACTTTTAGAACTGTAAGTACAAAAATAACTACCATGATAGTAAAAAGCCGATGTTGAAGTGTAAATAAATACATTTTGATCTTATCTTGTCAAAGATTATCTTTCCACCTCCTAGTTTATGGAAAAGAACATACGGAATCAGAAGTGCATGTATTGGTAAGGTTTGTTAGAAACATAAGGACATACATACCATATTGCATTTTAATAGGAAATGACAGAACCAAACAAGGTATACCAATTACCCTTCTCAAAAACAATTTTAACATAGAGCATGGACCAAAAATATAATGAGTACAGTGGTACTTCTACTTACAAAATTAATTGTTTACTGAAGTTATTTGGTGACTTGGATTTTTTGTAAATAGAGGAATGTTTATTTTATGTAAACTCCCTAATTCGTTCCACAGTCCTCAAAGAACTACCAACTAAACCCTTAAAAATAATTTTGTATGAAAGATGTGAGAAACATACAAAAATGTATGAATGATAAGAACATAATTGATGAATGTATTAAATTTAATAACAAGCAAGCCTAAATATTACTATTTATGCAGGCGCATAAGTGTAAGGTGGAAGCCAAAGTTTAGACAACAACTTCAAGTTGCGAATTCAAACGACTAAATAGCTGCTTTTCTCAGAAATAATCGACTCAGTTGCTGTACGTCCTGCAATTTTTTACTCTATTAAAAAAGTAACAGTCTCTCCATCTTATTGTCCAGTGTCAAACTCTTTGTAAATCACAAATAGGCCATACTACGGAGTCTGCTCTTTTATTGATTACTTCTGCTCGATGTAGTGATGCTAGGTAGCTCACGGTCATATTGCCTTGGAATATCAGTCATGGATGACTAACAGGGCCCAGATCTTCAAAAGACAACCAAAGGTAGGCCAGCAGAGTGTAGGAAGATTGTCAAGCAGGACATAATCTCACCGAAATAATTTCAAAATAAAATAACGGATACAGAAATGTATTGACGTTTTGGGGATTTTGTGACATGGATCTTGTTTTCATATATTGGAACAGTAATTTGCATTACAAATGATTTCATAACCTGGAATGATAAGGGTTTAAAATTGCACCGGGTTAAAGTTGTCGCACAAATAAGTATTTTTGTTTTGCCAAGGCATCTGAACGCAAAACTTAAACCAAAACCTTTGTCGTCATACCATTGCTAAAGCTGGGTTAAACTAAGGACACACATGTTTGTAGTATCTCAGTGTGTAAAGGTGGCACTAAATGTTTGTGTTATGTTCATAGAGTGAACATGTTTCACTTTGGTTATTGATCTTCAGCATCTCACATGAAGACTGATAGCATTTTAGTGTTTCCTGACATTGACATGTCTGTCTTCTCACACTGAAGAAGCCACTTAGTAATGGATGGACTAAATGTATTGTATATGTAGGTCATTGCCACTCGCTTGTATTTTTCAGTTTTTTTCAAACGAGCCTGAACTTCTTTTTCTCATCCATCAACATTATAGACGTCTCATTTTATTGCTTTTTACCTTTGCCAAATGGGAAAGTGCGAGGACTATATTTTTTGTGCTGAAAGCTGTTGTTTCAAACAAAAGCTACACACTTGAGTCCTTGGCACGTGAGCAGAAAGCCTTTAAATTTTGGTACAAAGTTAGTTGAAAAATGAGAATATGAATCTATTTTCTCTTCACCAGTTATTTTACAACTTAACAGAAAGTATCCTGTAACTAGAATTTTGTCTATTTGTTTTTAGAATACAATAGTTCCAGATAAGGATTGCATTTTTTCAGTGACTGTACATACCTTATAGTGCAGAATTAAAGTAAAATTAATTAACCTTATTTTACATAATATAAAGTATGAAACATTATATTCATTGATTTTCTGTACCACATATCCTCATAAGGGTTGCAGGGGGTGCTGGAGGCAAACCCAGCTAACTACAGGCACCAAGCAGGGGACAACACTCATCCCTAAGGGCAATTTAGAGTGTCCAATCAGCCTACCATGCATGTTTTTGGAATGTGGGAGGAAACCGGAGTACCCTGAGAAAACCCACAAAGGACCTGGGAGCACATGCAAACTCCACCCAAGTGGACCATCCTGGATTTGAATACAGGACCCCAGAGCTGTGAGGCCAGCGCGCTAGCCTTCCATCCACCGGGCCGTCCAGTTCACTCACCTCCTTGAGGTAATTCATTATTCTCCGCTAACAGCCTTCACATGGTGTAGGGGTTCACTCGCCTGACTTCGGTGTGGGCAGGCGCGGGCTCAATTCCCGCTGGTGGTGATACGATTGGGACTGCGGATGGCCATTTGTCTCTCTGTGTGCCGTACGACTGAGTGGTGACCAGTCTAGGGTGTAGTCTGCCTTTCACCAGAAGACAGGTGGGTTAGGATCCAGCAACCCCCGCAACACTTTGGAGGATGGGCGGTATGGAAGATGAATGAATGAATCAATCAATCAATTATTCTGCGCTAATATTAGTTTCCGTGAGTTCAGTTTATTAAAACAATATAGTGATTTTAGGACAACTTTGCTCTTAAATCACATAAAAAATCAACTGAAAATGTTTTTTTTTTCAACATACGAGCTAATGATTTGAGGGGGGCAAAACGTGTATCTCAAAGCACCCTTGATTTTTTTGTGTAGTTTTATTTAGACCAAAGCCAGTATTACCCATTGCCCTAAAAAATAAGCAGGGTATAAAATATAAACTTGTGGATAATTAATGTTCTTTTCTTACTGTCCAGGCAGCCACCTCTCACTGTAAACGGTTGTGTAGTATGTATGTTGGGCAGAATGTGAGTTACTGACCTGCAATTTTTTTTAGGAGTTGTTATAAAGATGATTGTGGGAAGCTAAGGCTTGCGTAATTTGCCTTAAATTGGGCTTGGTTGCTTTTCCATGGGCATGTTTGTAGGTTGTCTAATTAGACAGTTCACCAATATCTGATTGTGGTTTGGCTTATTCCAAATGTTTGTAGATAACCACCCACCGGGGGCTGGTGGGTCGACATTTACTTGAAACTTTATGCCTCTTAACTCTAATTACATCATAAAATGTCAATGGGCAAACAATCCATTGTGTATTTGAAAAACGCACAGTTAACTAGACTGGAAATGTTTGGCTTAATAGAGAGTGGGATTCATTCAGAAATTATGAGATTACAATTATAACTACTATTTAAGTAACAGAATTCCTTGTGTCATCGCTGAAAATGGAGAATGCCCACTGTATCATTGATTTATTATGGCACTGGAATGCAAATTTTGCAATACAGAGCATGGCACAATGAAAGGTTCATTAGTGATTTTTTTTCTCTACGGGAGTGCGTTGACACTGATTGGGACAGACAGCATCATTAAAATACAGCTTGGCATGCAACAAGCACTGACAAATGTGGTATGGTGAAATCAGTTAATAAATCACGCTTGTTAGCACGCTTGATTGTGATTAATAATTCATTATTTTCAAAATAATCTGTCCATTTGCATCTATCAAAACACATCAATTAGCAAAAGCAATTTGGGTTTCTCGTACAATGTAAATTGACAAAAACCCACATTTTACTTTTCATTAATGAAACTATGCATGTCGTGATGAAATTTGCATAATTGGACTGGCTATAATCAACCAATTTAAATATGTTCAACTACTTTGCTTTTTGTTTGAATAGCTTTGTTTTCATTATTGGGATAGGAATAGTATTCCAAAGCAATCATTTCTTTTCTGCATCTCAGATGATCTCCATCTATTTCAACCTTTTCCTATTTATCTGCTCTTGACTCTCCACGCGGATGATGTTGGTGGGGGGCGGGGGTCACGCACAACACTGCTGACTCCTTAAAAGACCAAGCATAAGTCAAGCCACGTGCCTTTTTTATTTATTTCTAACCGATTGTTTTCCAACCATCTTGTACAGTGAATTATCAGTCAAACATAGGCATTTCCACCTTCTGATTTGAGTTATTATTTTAAAAATAAATGTCCCATATATGCAAAATGTATTCATTTAATTTGATAATGTAGCATTTAAACTAGAATAAAATAACTTAAGTAAGGCTATTCAACCATTGAGTTACCAAAAATGAAAGGTTTCTGCACAATGCTTGATTGTTAGCACACATTTTGCACAAATTGAATATCTGGGGTTGCGTTGTCAGAACAACTGAGAACTTCCACCAAATTTAATTTTAAATGTATATTTCTTTCTGGGTAACTAAGTTCAGAGCTGCCAACTTCGCCGGAAGTTTACCTGAAAAGGCAACGCAAACTCTAGGACTCCGGACAACCTCCCTAAACTCCGGAAATATAATTTTTAAAGAAGTCACCTTTTTTTAAGAAACTTTTTTCGGAAAAGTACAAAATTTCCAAATCAATTGCCTCAAAATTTTCACCATCGCCACAGCTTCCACATCTGATCGAACCGCACTGTAAACTGGATGAATTTGGTAACACGAGTGCATTGTGAATCATCCGAGATACAAGTTGTAACAAATGATTCGTCTTGTCCGACTTCAGCGTGGCCATTGATTCAAAATCGATTGCATAGGTAGCCTCTATTGCTTTAACAGTTTTGTTTTCTTATTTTTTTCTCATAAGGGAAGTATTATTAAGGCTGCCTAAACCACCAGTCTTGTTTTTAAACAAATCCTATCATTTCTGGGGTTGTTCTAAAGGAAGTAGGCTTACACAGCAATGGTAAGTCTTATCAATATCCCTGCTCGGGTTAAGCGCAAAATGGATGGTGTCACGTTATGTTGGGATTTTGGTGGGTGTGTGCGTGTCTCCCTTGTGTGTGCTGTCTGGGTGATATGTGTCCCTCTAGGCTTCCCTTCTTTTGGTGACCAGGTCTGTTTGATTGATAATTATCCCTTGTGTGTCTATTTATACGTTGCGTCCTGGTATGTCTGGTTGTTGGATTGTTGCTTACATTTGGTCATGTCGTCTCCCTGTCAGGTTTCTTTCTTTGTTTCTGTTAAGTTTGTTTCTTTATTGATTTTTACCAAGTCCCGAGTTTGTATGGATTTTTCTGTTAGTTCTTGTTAAAGCCTTTAGTTTTGTGTTTTACTTCCTGCATCTTTGGGTCCGACTTTGCTGCGCATCCGAGGCGTATTTATGACAGATGGCAATTTGGATGAAACTTCTAATAAGAAACCCAGTCACTCGCAGAAGTTTGTGGGTATGTTTTCGACAAAATATCCCATGTAGCAGCCGTCTCCAAAAATACCGACCTTTGCAAATTGCATCACATGCATGTGCGACTTCAGCGTGACGCATGTTGTAATTACTGACTGTAAAACGCACATAGAAGGACCCAAACACAAAGATAAACGTATTTTCATTATGCTGTACTCTTTCAATAGTTTGCAAAAACACAATATTTTAATTTTTAATTAAAGTGAAAACATGACCATAAGTTTGATTTAAATTGTCCTTCATTATTATTTTTTTTTAATTTTATATAGATTTTGCGCGAATCGCATTCACTCCAGAAGAACTCCGAAAATGGGACAAGGGTACTCCTGAAGTGGGGTCGACGGTGATTGGCAGCTCTGTAAGTTTGTTAAGTCTGTGGTTTATGAATTGATAACTACAGCTCTTGTAAACCAAACTGCTGAAGATGTGATGTCACATCACTCTTAACGACGGACACACCCTATTGTAGTTTTGGTCGCACAACTATATTTGGAGACAATAGTGAAGCCAAAGCCTGACTGCTTAGCTTTTGCCCACCGCGTGGCTTTTAAAGGTATTGTCACAATAGTTGCAGTCTAGTGTGAAGGGATACTGCAGCAGAGTGTAAATTGACGGCAAAGGGAAGAAAAGTTAAAAGCAGCTTTGTTAGGAAGCCTATTTACTGTAATATCAAGCACAAATGCATGAATCTTTTGTTGGTGCAAAATTGAGCGACTTTCTCATTTTAAGGAGGAAGGGGAAATTAAAACAGACATGAAAAAGGCTATACTAGTTTCAGCAAGAAAGTGGATGGTTAATGAACAAACACACTTGGCAGGGAAATGAATGATGTAGACATTGAGTGCGCTAAAGGCTAGAGAACTTCAAGAAAGCGGATTCATTAAGGCTTTCTCTGCCGTGACTTGTATATCCAGCCACCAATATGGCAAGATCTTACAATGCCAACACCTCCAATATTCGACACACTTCGAATTTGAAAGAGAGTAAGTGACTATTTCAGGACTGGCCCTTTCATATCATATTAACCCACACTTTGCTGCTCTGCCTGAAACGGCCACAAAAACTCACTGTTGCTGAAAATGCCCCCTCCTACATACACAGGAATTGTTTTCTGTGTGGCAATCTACACGCTGCTACCGCTAATGTGAAAAAGGCCTTTATCGTTGACGGAATTTTGCGCTGAGTATATTTAGTCCTCAGCCACTACAGCGCTCAATGCTCGCGTCAACAAGTTAAAGGAAGCGGCAAAACACCATCTGTTTGGTTTGCCAACTACTATTCACCTCAGAAGGACACAAAAGAAGATTTAACCAATGAGAAGATGTCGACTACAGATAATGTTTAGCATGTCAAACTTTCCCAACGACTGTAACAACTTCAGGTTACACACTGCATAGTCACTCGTTTTAAATGTGCGACCACAGCAACTGCCTACTGTGCTTCCGTCATTATTGCGCAAATACCTCCTCACTTGTGATTCCTACACACATCAAAGGAGAGCTGGGGAGACAAAGTGTACAACCTCTGCATGCATAATGTACAAAACTCCTGAAATCAGACAAACTATGATGAGTTCATCAATGACTGCAATTAATTTTTGGTGAAATTTCCCGAAATATCCGAACATGGACTTTAATGTATTCAGGCCAATTTTGACAAGATTGACCCTAAATAAAAAAATAAATTGCACATTTCTTTTGAGAGCAGGCCACCTGAGACCAATACACATACATTTATGGTAATTTAATCCATGACTTCATACCCTGTGTAATTGTGGATTAAATACTAATGACGTTTATAGTCATTAATGCCAAATGTCCTTTGTTTGGGTGGCCATTGACACAAAACCAAAAAGGCGGATACTTTGTAGCAATTAATGAGTAAAAAAATCTGCAGCATTTAATACAAGTGTACTTCCCACAACAATACAAATTTCAACAAGATAACCTTAATTAGTTCATTGTCCGTACTTATTCCCTCAAGGGTGGGGGAGTTCATCTCAGGTGACACTGAGCGAAAGAAAGACAACCACCCTGGACTGGTCGCCCGACCGCATTTGACATCTGTTCGTTTCTAGAAGAGAAGGTGTAGCTCTAGGTTTTGGAAGGACATATTCTAGAGCGGCTGTGAAACCCCAATCTAGACTGGAAGTACACAATATTTCCAGACGCTGTCCACGTGGCTGGTCTGAGACCATCTGTGAGTTGAATATCCTCAATGTGTAGTCCTGTATTCTTGGTCTAATGTGGTTACCCATGGTTTTGAGTCTGGTTAGATCAAGGTTGGCCAACTCCGGTCCTTGAGAGCCCTATCCAGTCTGTTTTCCATGTATCCCTCCACCAACACACCTGAATCAAATAATCGGGACGGTATGAAGCTTCTGGACAGCTTGCTGATGAGTTAATCCTTTGATTCAGGTGTGGTAGAGGAGGGAGATATGGAAAACAGGGGCTATCGAGGACTGGAGTTGGCCACCTCTGGGTTAGATGAACTCTCAAATTCATAGAAGTGGCTTTGGTGATGTCTTATGGTATAGAAATTAACATTCAATAAAGAAGCAACAGGAGGCCCAGCGGATGGGTGGTTAGTGTGTCAGCATTACAGTTCTGGGGTCGAGGGTTCGATTGCAAGTTGGTCCTCACTGTGTGGAGTTTGCATTTTCTCCCTGGGCTTGTGTGGGTTTACTCCGGGTACTTCGATTTTCTCCCACATTCCAAACACATGCAACACTTTAAATTGCCCCTAGGTCTGAACGTGAACATGAATGGTTGTTCCTCTCCTTGTGCCCTGCGATTGGCTGGCCACCAGTTCATGATGTCCTCCCCCTGGTGCCCATAGTTAGGTTGGATAGGCTCCAGCTCCTCCCATGACCCTTGTGAGGATAAGTGGTTCAGAAAAGGAATGAATGAATTGCCACAAACTATCCTCCTTTTTGGTTTTCTGAAACAAATCACATATGACTTTAATGACTATAAACATCATTAGTATTTAATCCACAATTAGACAGAGTATGAGGTCATGGATTAAATTACAATAAATGTATGCATCTGGCAAACATTCCTGCTGTCTAAATGCCAATTGCACACACCCTCATAACTTGCAACAAATGTGGAATTGGGCTATGTGATACAATTGAACATTTCAGAGTGGCCTTTTATTGTGGCAAATCTAAGGCACAGCTGTGCAATAATCACGCATATCTAATCAGCATCTTGATATGGCACACCTGTGAGGTGAGATGGATTATCTCAGGAAAGGAATGCTCACTATTACAGATTTAAACAGATTTGTGGACAATATTTTAGATCCATTAACATTACCTCATTAAAAAATAGGTCCAAGTGAAAATGTTTTGCTTATATTTTTGTTCAGTCATTCATTTTCTGAACCGCTACATGATTTACAAACACATTAACAAATACAATGTGATTAATTTATTATTTTTTTCACATTTGAATGCATGACCTACTTGAGTACACTACAAGAGTCACTTTAATGTTATATGGAAATATGAAGTCCAACTTTGAATGTGTGTCTTCAAATTCTGGAGTGTAAAGTTGAGCGACTTGGTTGTAATCGGGGTCATTACCGTCCCTTTTTCTGTCTACCAACTGCCCACGGGACGAACTTTAACTACTTTGACCTCATTTTGTATTCCTGGAAGTCTGTAGCCTTACTTAAAATGAAGCTTTGCACAAAAGGTCCTCATTTATTACGTCCCCTAATTTGCCCCCACAAGTCCTGAGGTCTCTGACCCAGCCACTCAATTCATGTCTCCCGATTATGACCAAGGTAGTTCTATAACTAAACCTCAACTGACATTCAGGTTGCATGCACTCATTAATGAAAATGTACTTAAAGGACCAAACCAAAAATACTTAAACCATTAAATGTGACATTAAGGATACTCTAAAGCCAAATCAATCCCATTTTATACAATACAGGTTCCAGTGGTCAAGGAAAATAATCATGCATACCTTTTTAGGACATGTAAAATGTTTTTGAATTAAAAACAATTCAAATATTTTTTTTACATTTTTTTTTATATATCCTTATACTGTATACCATTTTCCTTTCTTTTTCTTTCTCATACTTTTCTTTTTTTTAAAAGCTTTCATAGAGTAATTTAAATTCTGCAGGAATGGCCTTTGACCGTAAAATTTCAATATCATTTAAATGCTACAATAGCTTGAGAAAAACATGTTGTTTCCATAGCAATCCCACATCCTCTACTTTAATTATATAAAATATTGCTCCCACATATAAATGCTAATCAGCCTAAATTATTAATCACATTCTGGCTTCCATCTGAGTTCAATGATGTTCTGTTTATTCTCTTCTTGAAGAAAATTATTACTGGGCGGCCCCGGCAGATGAGTGGATGTCGGCCTCACTGTTCTGGGGTCATGGGTTCAAATACAGGTCGGTCCACCTGTGTGGAGTTTGCATGTTCTCTCTGAGCCTGTGTGGGTTTCCTCCGGGTGCTCCGGTTTCCTCCCACCTTCAAAAGACATGCATGGTAGGCTGGTTGTACACTCTAAATTGCCCCAGGTATGAGTGTGAGAGCGAATGGTTGTCTGTCTCCTCGTGCCCTGCTATTGGCTTGCTACTCGTGCCTGAAAGACAGCTGGGATTAGCTCCAGCACCCCCCACTACCCTTGTGAGATAAAGCGATTCAGAAAATGAATGAATGAAAACTATTATTTTCAATTAGTGAATAGTGTTTATTTCCTTTGTTTATTGTGGGCCATTTTACCAGCAATTTCTTGTCTGACCTGTCACTTTGAAACTGATAGCTTCTGATGTGGATGTTGTTGCCCTGCGAGACGCCTGTCCGCTGTTGACTGTCAAAACGTCATTCGAGGATTGTATTCCGGTGCTGGGTCTGCCAGATTGCCCCCTGATGGAGTTGCTTCTCAGTTTGAAAAGCTTTCAATGACTTTTGTTGAGTGGGTCTAATGATCTGCTTTCTTTTGCCAAATTATGGCTTTTTTTCAGGCTGTGTTGATGTAATGTATCAACCCCTCTGGTGAAATGTTACTCAAACCCTTTTCTCTCATCTCATCTTATTTTCTGAACCGCTTTATCCTCATTAGGGTCGCGAGGGGGGGTTGTGTTCTAGTCAATCACATCTGTCTTCGGGCCAGAGGCGGGGGACACCCTGAATCGGTGGCCAGCCGATCGCAGAGCACAAGGAGACGGAGAACCATGCACACTAACACCCATGCCTAGTGGCAATTTAGAGTGTCCAATCAGCCAACCATGTATGTTTTTGGAATTTCAATCCCTCATCAACATTTTATCATTTTTTATTTGCACTGTACACATTGCATATGTATAGACATTCAAATCCCATTTGCATAACCAAACAAAAAAGAACATTAGGCAATGAAAGAAAATTTAAGCTAGTATTAAATATTACATAACACTCATTTGGCCTAGATACTCCACTGGTAGGGGGCTGTTTTTTTCATTGCTAGTCAAATTTATTACATACCATATTCATAGAGATTAGACAGTTAGATTTGAGCATTTAAAATTTTTCCCGCTCATTAAGGGTAACTTTGAATCTTTTTAGCAACAATGGTGGAGGTGGTGGTGAGGGGGTTCTGCTTTTTCCATTGTCAGGGGGTTGTCGGGAGTCACTAGCATGATTTGTTTGGCACAGTTTTTCAAAAATAAGCAAGAAGCAATCAAGGAGAACACAGAGTGCAGCAAATCACACAGGGCCTGACGAATGACCAAGTCAGCTGTCAGTGTTGCCAGCCATAATAAGGCAGCAGTCACACATCTCAGAAGTTCAGATTCATTCATATCTCACCTTAGCCAACTTATTGGGTGTAGTTGTAGCATTCCCCATGATAACAGAAACAAATGGTGGCTCTTCCTGAATATCCTCCATCTCTTCCTCTGCACACGCTCTTTTTCTGAAGTGATAACGTCTGATCCCAACAGTAAACAGAAGCTATGGCTCTTAGCCAGTAGTAATTATGTACATGTGTGTGTTTGTCCATGTTTACACAGTAGAAAAACATTGAGGTTCTTTAATGCAAACGAACAAGGTGGGTGAGGAAGGTGAGAAAACGTATTTTGTGAATTACTGTAAATTTATTTCATCTCATTTTCTGAACCACTTCATCTTCATTAGAGTCGCGGGGGTGCTGGAGCCTATCCCAGTTGACTTCGGGCCAGAGGCGGGGGAGACCCTGAATCGGTGGCCAGCCAATCGCAGGGCACAAGGATACAGACAACCATGCACACTCACACCCATACCTAGGGGCAGTTTAGAGTGCCCGATCAGCCTACCATGCATGTTTTTGGAATGTGGGAGGAAAATGCCTGGTGCCTGTAGTGAGCGAGGATGGGCTCCGACACCCCCCCTTGTGAGGATAATGAATATAGAATTTAATCTTGTAAAATTACCACAAGATTATTGTAATATTTATACTCTAATATCTTATGATTACAATTTATCTCTTTTAATATTACAGTGTATTCATGTAATATCAGGACTTTAATTGAATCTAATCTTTCTAATCTAAATCTAATCATTTTAAACTTTTCCCTTACAACTTTTTTTTCTCTCTCTTTTTTTCGGATTTGTTGTCTGGATGGTAAAGAAGGTTCCGTCTCTGGCAACTGAAGTCACGTAAATGACAATATCTTATTGGCTGCTGTCTTGATATGGCATGTAAGGGATGGATTACCTCGACAAAAGAGAAAATCTCACTACTTATATACTAATCTGACTAGATTTAGTTAGATTCATTTATTCATTTTCCCAGCTACTTATGCTTAGGAGGGTCAAAGGAATCCTATCCCAGCCAACAGTGAACAGTAGGCGGGATATACCCTGAATCCGTTTCAAGCCAATCACCGGGCACAAGGAGACGAACAACAATGAACTGACACACTCATGCCAATTTTAAACGATCAATCAGCCTACCATGGATGTTTTTAAAATGTTGGAGGAGACCCGATTAATACATTCGTTCGTTCATTCATGACTTCATTCATTTTCTAAATCGCTTATCCTCACAAGTGTTGTAGGGGGTTCTGGAGCCCTTCCAACTTGACTTCGGGCAGCAGGCGGGGGACAACCTGACAACCTGAATCGGTGACTAGCCTATCGCAGGGCACAAGGAGACAAACAAGCAATCACACTCATAGCTTCGGGCAATTTAGAGAGTGCCATGCTTGCTTTGGAATCTGAAGGGAAACCGGCGTACCCTGAGAAAATCCACGCAAGCCTTGGAAGAACATGCAAACCCCACCCAGTGAGGACCGACCTGGGATCGAACCAAAGCTCCCAGAACTGTGAGGCCGACACATTAACTACTCGGCCGCCGGGCCGCTTCAAGGACAAGGACAATCCAAGATGTTCACTGCTTACAGTTTAGAGTAGTATGCATCTGCGATAGTGTGTTAATGCATGAGTGTGTGTGGCATGGACAGCTACCTACATCTGGAATGGCACCGTCAATGCAGAAAGAGTTATTCAGGTAGCACAACATATAATATGTATCTTACCCACCAGAAGTGGTCTCTTTCAGAGAAGACCTTACATTTTTCAAGACCATAGCGTCAGACCACAGACAGCATTACACCATGGCTGCAGAAGAAAAGGAGGGTGTGAAAATGGTCAGCCTGCACTCCAGATCTTTCATCTATCGAGAACATTTGGCGCATTATAAAAAGGTGCGTCAAAGAAATACCAAGGTAGTTGAGTTTGGGCGATTAGAGCTTGTATTAAACTTCTTTCATCTCATTTTCTGAACCGCTTTATCCTCATTAGGTTCGTGGGGGGTGCTGGAGCCTATCCCAGCTGACTACGGGCCAGAGGCGGGGGACACCCTGAATCGGTGGCCAGCCGATCGCAATGTATTAGACCTATTTCATTTTATTATACAACTACTTGGTGATAAAAACATTGGTTCACATCTAAGTGGAGAGCAATGACTCTAATGGCTCATTTTAAGATGCTCTTCTACTCCCAGTAAATTCTACTTTTATTTGTCCATGTGTTTTCATACATTACGTATGCTGGTGTGAGATTTACATTACAACTCTAATACTTACATACGTTTGTAGCAAACCATATGGGGACATGTTATGACATAGTTTCATAAAGTGTTGAATATAGTTGTAGGAAGTACACAGTTGTTGTGCACACAAACGTTATGAAGTTTATTTGTTTCCATAAACTTAATCACCATTCTATGATGATGCTTCAGCTCTTAGGAATGGTAGTAATCTATTTAGGTTTGCGTTAATTGGATGAGCCAAGGGCAGCAAATTCAGAAAGTACCACTATTGGGTTATTATTGATGGCTGAAATATTTCAGTATATGATGGTAGATTTGCTCCTGGCCAAATTTAATGTACCACAAGAATCGTACCTGCCAACTTAAATGTTCTTCCTGTATTTTATAAGGTTTTTTATAATTTCAAATTGTGTACGCCATGTCACAACCTTTGTAGGGATTTTATTTTTAAACTACGTTTTTTGTAAAACCGATCTTGTTTTACCTGTTTCGGCGCTAATCCAGATTGTCTCGGTCACTGATAGCAGACGAAAATGTCAACAAGCATGATATGCGCATACACATTCCCCTTTCACAAGTCCAACTTTTCACTATATAAATATAGCATGTCAGCAACTAATGCACCCAGACAGTTAAGCTGTCAGCGTCATTCAGCAACACTATAGAATCTTGAATTTAGTACATACAAAAGACGCACCGGCAGATTGGGCACCACGTCCACTTCTGGAAAAGTTTAAAACTTTTAAGTGCACCCTTTGTGAGTAAATAAGTGGCGCGTTGCATTTGTACGGTTTATTATCACTTATTACTGATTGCAATTTCCTTTATTTTAGGGGAGCAATTGGCCGAGGTTGACTGGTATGAAGAATGGAACATAAAAATAAAAATCTGGTAAAATGTGAGTAAGTGATTTTCAAAGTTTTTCGATAGTAATTTTAATCACAAAATGTCATTAAAAATGTTTAGTTTCTTGAGTTGTCTTCTCCGCTTATCATTTCGGGTTTGAACATGATCACATTTGCTAAAATGTCATTCATAGTTTACATGCCAACCATGGATCACATACCGTCTTGTGTGAACATACTCCATGCATTGAGTTCATGAACAAACGTCTTAAATAGAAGAATGCTGCTGAATGTAAAACAATATGGCAACAATGACCAGCACATGGATAGGGTGAATATAAGCAGGAGAAGACACCGTTGCTCCGAGCAGTAGGTCATCTATCAAACAAGTGGGAGAAACTGGCCTTGACAGAGAGAAGCTGCAACCGGCCCTCTTTGTATCTGCACGATAGGACCTGAAGCGGGCGGATTACTCCCAACAGGGCCAGCATCGACATACTTTACTGAGGATCAGGGCCTGGTAGGCTGGATGGTCCAATGGTCAGAGGGGGTGGGCTGGTGGTAGCCACTGATGTCCCCTAAAGGAAGTCTGTGCCACAGACAATTGTCTAAAGTCATTAAGGTTAGATTTAGACATTTGTACTGATTCAAAGGCACACTTTGTGCTATTTACACAAAAAATATTCTCTATGGACTGTACCACCTACTATCTACAGTCATGGCCAAAAGTTTTGAGAACGACACAAATATTACATTTTGACAAAGTCTGTTCATTCAGGGTTTTTAGGTGTTTGCCAGATGTGTCTATGGTATGATGACATCCAATTAGAATTGAGAATTACATGCAATAGGTCAATATTTGCAGTGTTGACCCTTCTTTTTCAAGACCTCTGCAATTCTCCCTGGCATGCTGTCGATCAACTTCTGAACCAATTCCGGACTGATGGCCGTCCATTCTTGCATAATCAATGCTTGAAGTTTGTCAGAATGTGTTGGTTTCTGATTGCCCGCCCGCCTCTTGAGGATTGACCACAAATTCCCAATGGGATTAAGATCTGGAGAGTTTCCTGGCCAAGGGCCCAAAATCTTAATGTTTTGTTCCCTAAGCCATTCTGTTATGACCTTTTCTCTATGGCAAGGTGCTCCATCATGCTGAGAAAGGCATTCCTCGTCACCAAATTGCACACACATTTTTCTGTACTGTAAAGTCGACGCATTGAGCACTCTTCCACCGGACCACCAGATATTTGTAATCCAGCTCTAATTAAAAATAAGTAAAGACAATATGTTTTTTTATTTTTTTTATTTTTTATAATCGAGGCAAATTGCATTCTGACCTGTGATTTATAGAGAATAGTCCCATACTTGTAAAGCAGAAATGAATCAGAAGACAGAGAAGATTGGACTATGACAGTGCAGAGTGAGTGCACAAGAAGTACTAGTAATGTGCGGTAGGAAAACCTTGTCAACTAATCAGTGGCGGTCGGTGCATTTTCTCGTAGCGCCTTCAACGTATCAATCCAACCCTCAAAAACTATTTTATGGCTATAAAACCTCTACTGCAGCTAGAGCTGCGACACATAAAAAATAATCAATAAATCAATGCACAAAAATGGGGTAAAATCCACTTCCTAGCAGCATTTCATGATTAAATACAAATACTGGAGCTTTTCAGACATTAAAACCAGGCCAGGGGGGCGATTTTCCCGGGAAAAGACAGCGATGAACGTCAATGGCGTACGGGCAAACATTGCCCGAAAATGGGGTAAAATCCAGCCGAAAACAGCATTTATTGATTAAATACAAATACTGGAGCATTTTAGACATCAGAACCGGGCCCGGAGTATCATTTCCCCGGTAAAAAGACAGCGATGAACATTGATACGTCCATACGTGAAATGACAAAAAATGCACTAAAATTAGGTCAAATCCACTTCCTAGCAGCATTTATTGACTGAATACAAATACTGGAGCTTTTGAGACATTACAACCAGGCCAGGGGGGTAATTTCCTTGGGAAAAGACAGCGATGGACGTCAATGGCGAAATGACAAAAATTAAACTGGGATAAAATCCACATCCTAGTAGCATTTAGTGATTAAATACAAACACTGGAGCTTAAATACAAACACTGGAGCTTTTCAGATATCAGAACCGGGCCCACAATTGAAATTTTATTTAGAAATATAGCCATATTTTACTCACCAAAAATCATTTTTAACTGTACACAATATCCATCCTCCTTTCTTTCTTCCTTCTTTCCTATCGCCATCAAAGCTAATGATGAAAGTCGAGCCTGCCCTGTCATATTTCCGGCATAGTCCGTTTTGAAAATGGCTCTAAATAAACACAACAATATGTTTGATGGTGCAGCTAAGTTAGCACACTGAAAGTGGCACGCACACACCATTTTCCCGGCTGTAACAGGCTTGCTAGCTTCGGAGTTGACCGCCCTTTCTTAATGATGTCCATTTTTTTTTTAAAAGTCCGTCTGGAAAATAGCTTTGTGAGCAAACAGAATCCATTTGTTTTTGGCACTGTCGGCCATTGTGGTTGGGTGGAGTTTGCGATCTCTGGCTGCTTTGGCCCGCCTACTAGCCAATCATAGTTGGTGAAAGCAATGACGTATCCCAGCCAGCAAAATGCCAACGGCCAATGGCTCTTGCTTTCAAATAATGAATTAAGCCATTTTATATCAGGTTGAACCTGATTTTGTTTTTGACCTAGTGGAAGCGTGATTGGCGCTTTGGCCTCACAGTTCTGGATTTGAAGGTTCAATCCCGACTATGTCCTTATTATGTGGAGTTTGCAAGTTCTCCCTGGGACTGCATTTATTTCCACATCCCCAAACATGTATGTTAGGCAGGTTGAACATTCTAAATTGCCCCTAAGTATGAGTGTGAGCATGAATGGTCGTCCGTCTCCGTGTGCCCTGCAATTGGCTGGCCACCAAATCAGGGTGTCACCCACCTGCTGCCCGAAGTCAATTGGGATAGGCTCCACCTCCTTTCTCAATCAGAGTGAGGATAAGCGGTTTCAAAAATGAGCGAATGAATTAACGTTTCAATAGAGAGGGATGCTGGTGTATAAATGTTCTGGATTTTTTGCTAATGTGACTAGAGTTTTTTAATTGGCTAATTAGTGAAGCTCCCTGGGGTAAAGAAAGCTGCGCCCATGGCGAATCAGCACATTGGGGCCTTATTTTTCATCCAGTCTGATTGATTACCACACCTTGGCAGCTGAAATGCACCTGTGACTCAAACAGCGACAGTGTCGTGGCCAACTCACGGAACAGATCCCTTGGTGAGAGCTGTATAGTGCTGTTTCATCATGTACATACATAACTAAATACTAATTGTCATTTAAAAATAGCTGCTTTCAATCCCTGTGGTGATATGCGGCATACTACAGTGGTACCTCGTGATACAACAGCTCGTCATACAACATGCTCGTGTTACGACGGAAATTTCGATCAAATAATTCGCCCGAGATACGATCAACATTTCATGATGCGAGCAAGCCAGGTGGCCATGGCACTGTCTTTTTTGCATCTCTTTCGTGTATAAAATATATTTACGAGCACTGGGCGGACTTTGCATTTCCCCACCCGTTTTTCCCCCACGTTGGTCTACATTTACATACCAGGTAAACAATACTATGGATCGGCAGAGTTTTGCAAAGAAAAGGCGACCGTTGACAATTAACATGAAACGCGAAATAATTGAAAAATATGAGAGTGGGGTACGTCTTACCGAGCTCGGCAATACGAGAGGAACTATATCCACCATCCTTAAGCAGAAGGACGCAATTAAGGAGAAGAGGCCTTCCAAGGGACTAACTATAATTTCCCACCGGCGCAGTGACATTCACGACGAGATGGAGAACCTTCTTTTATTGTGGATAAAAGAAAAACAATTAGCAGGATATAGCGTGACCGAGCCAACCATATGTGAAAAAGCCAGCGGAATTTACATGGATTTGATAACAACGAAAGGAGAGCCTTCAACAACTTCAGAACCCTTTAAAGCGAGTCATGGCTGGTTCGAAGAATTTTAAAAAAGATCTGGAATACACTCGGTAATCTGACATGGGGAAGCGGCAAGTTCCAATTCGAAAGCCGCGGTGGAATTTATCAAGACATTTGCCTTGATTATCACCCAGGAAAGTTACATCCCCCAGCAAATTTTCAACTGCGATGAAACTGGTCTTTTTTGGAAAAAGATGCCCAGGCGGACATTCATCGTGGCAGAGGAGAAGGCATTACCGGGGCACAAACCTATGAAGGACCACTTAACGCTAGCGTTGTGTGCCAATGCCAGCGGTGACTGTAAAATTAAGCCGCTACTTGTGTACAATGCAGAGAACCCGCGTGCCTTCAAGAGACACAACATCAAGAAAACCTACAAGTGATGTGGCGCGCTAATTCTAAAGCTTGGATTACGCGTCATTTTCGAAACATTTTGAAAGGGAGGCAAAAACAAACAACTCTTGATGCATTCGTTTTGAAGACTTCAGCGGAGCGTCCGGGTGGTGTCAACCCGTAGAACTAAGGTAAAAAAGATTAAAACGAAATTAGAATTCAGTTTTGTGTGAAGTTACATTAAACTTTGAGTGTCTGTATATAGTTATCCAAGTTAATTGAGATTAGTTTGTTCGTTTACGAGTGCCGTGGATAAGCCCCCTGAACTCCCCCCCTCCGCCTTCGTGTATGCCGCTGTGTCTCCCCTCCGCGAAATGTGTCTAATTTTACTTCTATTAAACACATTTCATTACTATTAAACCACTCGATATTTATTAATTTGTCAATATATGGCGAATTAGAAGAAATAAAACATTTTTTTCCAATCCAATATCCTGGTTTTGGTGTTTTTTCAGAGGGTTGGAACGAATTAATTTGTTTTCAATTCATTTCAATGGGAAACGTCCGCTCGAGTTACGAAAAGCTCGTCATATGATCTCAGTCTCGGAATGGATTACGATCGTATGTCGAGGTACCACTTTACTTGTTTTTCATGTATTGAAACGATACGAGAATCGCACAATGTAATAGAGCGAGATATCGCGGAAAAAACTTTGTTGAAACACCTTTACTGCATACCAAACAACATTTCTCATAATGTCTGTTACGTGAAAATGGGTGTGTGATTTCAGCTTTGTACCAAACCACGGTGCGGTCTGTGATGAGCTGGCATCTACTCCACAGAGTTGGCTGGGAGAGTAAAATAAATGAAGTTAAGGTTGATCATTTTGAAGTTTATTCTTTTTTATTTGTTAAAGTATTCATTTTGCAAGTTGGTTAAACATTATAATACCATTCACTAAAATGCTTAAAAGTATTGGAAAAGCAAATAATTATAAAGACAAGATGGTGCGTTTTCTATTTGTGCAGTAAACAAATGAATTCAAAAATACTCTATAGAACAGTATAAGAAAAAGAATGTAGTGAAAAAGCTTGCAAGTTGATTAAGATGGACATCATGGAGAAAGTCAACTAAAATTAGATTCGATGGTTTGTAACAGAAGAAGGCAGTCCGTGAGAGCAATAGGTGAGTGGTAGAAGGAAAACAGGATCAGGAACATAATGAAACGACTTAAATTATGGCCTGCCTAGCAGAGCGGCGCTTCTGGTCCATTAGCTTCTTTTTAATTGGGTGAAAGGGCCTAAAGAACCAAGGTCCAGAAAGCAGAGAGGTTTTGGGTGTCGAGTTATTCCTGTAAAACATTAGCGAGCGATCCCCTTTCTGCCAGTATGAGACCTTAGACCACAGACGGCGGCCCTCCTTTCATCATTAACCTTTACCTCTCTCTGAAATGACTGCATAATCGAGGAAGGTAATCTTTTGCTCAGCTTTGAAGACCTTCTGCACTGCATAGACTTCATCAGTTTCCACTCACCATGATAAAAAAAAGTAATTTCTTCCACACAATGAGATAAGACTTGACAGTAACCCTTTCATTTTTTGCTCGGAGACATTTAACACCTGAAATATGTATTGTTATTAGCAATGAGTCAGCTCTGACAGAGTTTAGATTAAAAAGAGAAAAAATATATTAGATTATGAATAAGATGCTTCTAGTCCTCATCTAATCAGGTTTATATGGTTACATCTGGAAATTTGATAAAACAATACAGTATATTAAATATTTAAACTTCATTACATAAAGCGGAAGATGTTTTAATCTTCTGAGAATTGTCTTCCACACATTCTTTACTGTCAAAGAATGAGATAGGCAGTTTAACAGATACGGTTTGCAAAACATTTATCGGTCTAGTGACATTCCCAACAAATGCTGTGTTATTAATACTGGTTCGAGTACAACAATTTCCTTTAATACAAGCAGATGCACCCCCTTCTCTCACTAACATGGTGTTATTCTTAGTCTATTTTTAAATACTGTTATATGTGAAGTAGGCACGTGGATTGAGCAGTTTGCACGTCGGTCTCACAGCTCTGGGGTTCTGGGTTCAAATCCAGGTCGGTCCACCTGAGTGGAGTTTGCATGTTCTCGCCGGGCCTGTGTGGGTTTTCTCCGTGTACTCCGGTTTCCTACCACATTTCAAAGACATGCATGGTAGGCTGATTGGACACGCTAAATTGCGCGTAGGTATGGATGTGAGTGTGAATGGTTGTCCGTGTCCTCATGCCCTTCGATCGCCAGGCCACTGATTCAGGGTATCAGCTGGGATAGGCTCCAGCATCCCCGCGACCCTAATGAGGATAAAGCGGTTCAAAAAATTAGATGAGATCAGATGAGTACACCTCTACTTGGGAAATTTTCAAGTTACAAAAAAGTTCTGGAACAAATTATTTCATAAGTAGAGGTACAACTGTATATTAATTCATTCATTCATCTTCCATACCACCTATTCTCGAAAGGGTTGCTGGAGCCTAACCCAACTGTTTTCGGGCGAAAGGCAGACTACACCCTAGACTGCTCGGTAGTCAGTCGTAGGGCGCTTTCACCAAAGTCAGGAGCAACGACCACTGTACCATTGGGATTATTAACTTATTAAATTTTAAGATTTTTTTCTTGCATTTAATTTTTCTCCTGTTTTATTCATCACCATTGCTTCTTACCTGTTTGGGTTTACATTCCCTTTCGGTGTTCCTTTTTAAAAAATAATCGACTCCATCACTACACCTCCTGCAGTTTCTGCTCGATCCAAAGGAGTGACAGAGTCTAAATCTCGTCCTTCAGTGATGACCTGTATTTGAAAGGAGTCGTTGCTTTTAATGTTTTTTTTCTGCTTCAATATCTTAACGACGTTATTTAGGTTAAGGCCGCATGCCACCTTCTTATTTTTTTTAAAGATCTTTTCTTTTCACACATTTCGGTGGATAACCGGGGATGCTTCTTCATTTAATTTGATTCTGTAAATAAAGAACAAACTTGCTTTAACCACACTTGAGGAAAAAAAAATGACAAAAGATGGGAGTTGTTGGCAGACAGCCAATTGGAGGCCAGCAGAGTGTAGGGAGAATGCCAAGCTGAATGCAACACTACTGAGACGATTTCAAAATAAAATAACAGATACAGCAAATGTATTTAAGTTTTGGGGTATGTTTGATTTTGTACCTTGGATCTTGTTTTGGGCCAGCAATTTGCATATCATAAGTTATCGTAACCTTAGAATTTCATACGTAGAAGCATTCGTAAGCAGAGCTATCACTGCATTTGGATTTTGTAGTCTTCTGTCAGCCTTAGCTAATGGGGACAACAACATGTCCAACTCTATCACACATTTCTTTTCCCTCCCTCTGCCCACTCCTACGGTGCATACACGAACAGTAGAAAAACACAACTTCAACATTTTGATTATTTAGAATTTCTTAGAAACTGACTGAGGGTGTATAGGAACAAGGGGTGAAAGGCAACTTATAGGGGTATATTCCGTAAACATTGAGCGAGCAGACGCCAGGGCAGGGAGCGAGCTAGATATCAAGTTTGTTTTATTGTTACTACAATATTAACATTTTCCATGTCTGCTCTTCCCCCGATGAGTCATCACCTTATCGTGATGGTGGGGTTTGGGTGTCCCAGTGATCCTTGGAGCTATATTTTTGGGGGCTAGCTTTATTCATAATTTGTATTAACTCAAATGAAGCAATCAAAGGAAACAACACTTTGCCTACTGTGAAACATGAAGTAGGCTTAGCCATTTTTGGCCTGCTTCGCTCCATCTGACACAGGGATCTTTTAATCTGTGCAAAGTACAATTAAAAATCTCAGGACTATCAAAGTATTCTGCAGAGAAATGTACCACATAGTGTCATAAAGCTTGTTCTCAGTCACGGGGCATGAGTCTTCCAAAATGATCGTGACCTAAAACACCCGAGAAAAGCATTGGAAAATTGGACAACGTGGCTTTCTATGAACCCTGATATAAATGACATTGAAAATTTGTGGAAGGAGCTGAAAGTAGACTACTGGAGAAGACACCCTTCAGACCTAAGACAACTGGAGCAGTTTACAAATGTGGGCCTAAATAACTGAAGACAGTTTTAGAAGTCACACTGACACCTTCAGAAGTCGATTGATTGCAGGAATCGATTGACGTAGCGATTTTTCACATGGAAGTCTTGTGGAATCTTTGGTAAAATAAGGACAAAGGAAGTGATTCAGATTTCCAAAATGGTGGCCAGCCAATCACTAGGAGACAAATAATCAATAACGCTCACACACATACCTAGGGGCAATTTAGAGTGTCAATCAGCCGACCATGGATGTCTTTGGAATGTGGGAGGAAACCGGAGTACCTGGAAAAAACCCACGCAGGTCCGGGGAGAACATGCAAACTCCACACAGGTGGACTGACCTGGATTTGAATCCAGGTCCCCTACTGTCAGGCCGACGTGCTAAACACTCATCCACTGAGCCGGCCGGATGCAAATGACCTGAAAATTAATTAATCCAATGGTGACAGTTATCTGGGGATAAACAGCTCCTTTAAACATTTCTAATCATTGAGACGGTGACACTAGAACAGCCCAGAGGCAACCATCTTTCACAAGGCTCAATGATAATCTGAATTTACTTATGTCATTGATTATGTGTGTGCAAAGCAAAAGTCCATTGGGCTTTCAATCCTGCATTTTCGGAGCGACACCAAAACACAGGACAAACAAGATTAATAATAGCCTGCACTCCTCGTCCCCTGGGCCAAGCGGCTAACAACTCTTGACAAAACAGGCTTTCGAATGGCAGATGGATTGTTTGCGGACATGAAGGGATGTTGTATTGGGACCATAATTAAGAGAGCAGGAGATGCCTGGGTGCCTTCTTTTCCCAGAATCCTTTTGAAAGAGCCTTGTGAAATTAAATCAGCCAGCGACAGTTGCCATAGAGAATATCCACCTGGGAACAGTGACCACATATGCGAATATACACTAATCAGACTTTCTATCGTCTGAAGAATATATGCCGTTTAATAAATGCGAACAATACTCGTGATACAATAAATAAGGCCTTCAGTCCTTGGGAGAGTTAATTCAGAGTTGACTAAGGTATTGAACACATTCAACAACATCTGCGCTGCTTGTGATGTCAGACGTGAGCTGCATGGTTTTATGAGATTGGCCTGGATGTGAAAGTAGAATTATTTCAGAAATCATCTTCAACATCAAAGTTTCAAGTTAATTACAGCCTGGGGCAGCAAAATCACATTTATCACTGTCTAAAGATCAGATAAGGTATAATAAATGATTTTTACTGGGCGGTAAAAGTAAAGTTTAGTCAATTAAAACTTAGGTCAAGATCAGACTTTGAAAAAAAAATTCTGTATGTTGAAAACATCTATTAATGTAAGAAAACATTCTGTCCTACATTCAGCTCTCTTAAGGAATACAGAGAGAAGTTATTTTCTTTCACATTCTAGTAACATTCAATTCTCGCTTTTTGTGCAGTCTGTGCTTTCAGACATTGGAAATAATCTCATTTAACTTCCATAGCAAGTCTCTTTATAAAGATGGATCCACTCGAAGCGTATACACCCCTTTAACATCTCGCAAATGTGGAGACTGGCCTTGCTGCAAATAATTTCTACCAGGAAAGGGGATATCAGACTGCCTCAGATTGACATTATTTGGAGGCGTAACCAATCATGTATACACAACATTTTGACATTGAAAGTGTTAAAGCTATGCCACTGGGATCTGTGGAAATAGATGATTTGGTCAGAAAGCAATATACACTTTCTATCTAAATATGGAGTAAATTCCCCTGAAGAGGGTTTTTTAATCTATTTTTTAACCATCTTAATAATACGCTCTTTTATACAAGAACAGTATAGCAACCACAGAGCACACTATTAGCTACCAATTACAAGAGGTTCCATAATAGCGCTAGTAGGTTTGGTTCAAGTGTTTGAGTAATCCAACCTTGACTGACAAATAACCTAATTAGCTTTGAAGATGATGGCACAATTTCTGGCAGTGCGTAATCCAATGAGTCTATTGGTTCTTCGAGTGCATCTTTGGACTTTCAAGTTAGCTTGCCTTTTTACTTAACATTTTGTTAAAGCACAAGGCGAGACTTTGATGTATCAAATCCCATGGAAAGAAAATTGTTTAATCAAGTGTAAATAAACAATTCCATTTTTTTGCACATGTAAATACCCAATATTCTCCAGAAGTAGAACACAACTGTTGTCAGACATTTTCAAAAAGTAAATTAATCCAATTAAATTCATGTATCTCTGATTGTCCCAGCTAATCATCACGCATCGGCCTTCAATGGCCTATACATGCTTGAATGGACCAAGGAATGAAGCAGGCTTCGTCTGAGTGTCGGACTGAAAAAGATATATTGCACACAGCCCAAAAATGTAAAAACTGTGTGCCTATTTTTTGTTCATTTTAGCTTCTCTTTGCCTGTTTTGATTGTATCATTTGTCACTATGATATAGATTCTTTGAGTTCCAACATTTATACTAGGTCTTGTCCTTTTCTTTTAAGGCATACTTGTCATGTATGCTGAGCTTCGCTGAGCCACAATTCATCGTCATATTCTTCGAAAAATAAGCCAAACAAACAAAACAAAATCATTCTTCAGGACTTACTTGCTTTTTCTGTTCCACTTTCAATGTTGTATTGCCTGACAAAACCAATGCGGTTGGCTGGTCCTCAACTCAGGGTGTCCCACAATTGATGCCCGAAGTCTGCTGGGATAGGCTCCAGCACCCCCCCACGACTCTTGTGAGGATAAGCGGTAGAGAAACTGAATGAATGACAAATTCAAGAAGAGCTCTTTTAATATTGAGCCATATGCCTTACACTGGCTTCTACTCTACTGTTGTGATGTCATTATTTTTAACGGGAGCTGATGGCAACATTACCTTTAAAAAAGGTGCAATTAAAATAGTGTCTTTGAGATTTTTGGAAGTCGTGATCATTTATTTTTTAATACTCTGACAGGATCTATCATTTAATTGGTCCGTCAAAAACCTTAAAAGTGAGACTTTAATGTTCTTTTTAATGTTAATGTCAATTTTTCAAAAACATAATAATATTTCATCTTTCTCATTAGCTATTTAGGGTTTTGTTTAAAGGGCCACTTCCTCCAAGTTTTGAAACTACTAATTTGTATTTCATTTTCAAAGACTGGAAATTTGTTTTAAAATAGCTACTCGTGAATTCAACTCGCTTGATTTCTTTTTCTTTTTACTGTCTGAAATTAAACCAAACCACGGGAGGAGGTACTAACTTTAAAATAAATAAACAGTCTGAAAAAAAATCAGCAGCCGTGAATGCAAACTTAGTTGTTTGCAGTATTTGTAGAAATTCTAATGCACACTAAAATATTTGTACATTTTGAAGTCAAACTTCTAATTACATTTAAAAAAAAAGACTATCTATTAGGAGTTCAGCAGCTTCCCATATTCCCAACGGAGGCTTTGTTAGTTTATTTCCAAATGCATTTTTGCCCGCCAAATATACTTGTGTGTTAACAATTTATAGCGAAGAAATTACAGTGAGAGAGAAAACAATTCAAACTCACCAGCTGTTTATACTCAAGGGCTTTACATACAGTAATATTTTGATAGACAAAGCCCCGGTTAAAGCTTAGGGAATGTGAAAAATTTGAAAGCGAAAACATGTTTGCTTTAAGCATCGTGACGCTCGTGTACAATAATGCAAATGTTGAGCTCACAGCCATGAAAAAAGTGGATCAGGCAGCTGTCACCAATCTTAAACCAACACAGAAGCCTTGCGGCAGCGCTCACACCTGACACATCTAATCAAGGAGAGGGTCAACATCCAGGCCACCACCATCTGTAGGGGAGCATCCAAATGTCCGTGCAACTAAATAAGAAATCGGTTGAAGATCTCCTTCCCTTCAAGCCCTATTTATTCTGCCTCAATTTCTTTAAATTATATGCAACCAAATAAAACCCTCTTTTATTTTATTTATTTATCTATTCGAAAGTGCAACTAGCTAAATATAATCACCATTTTAAAGATGAGTAAAGTTATACGATAGATTGGATTGTGTAATTTACATTTATTCAGCAAAATTCCAAAAGTGGTGAATTGAAATTCCTCTGGAGGAAATTCAACATTCAATAAATCACCATCCATGTGCTTTTGCTTATCCCACAGATGGGCATGATCGGGGGTGAGTTTAAGCCCATCTCAGGAAACTTTGGATGAGGGCTAAGACACAGACTGATTGGTTGTCAAAGAACAAATTTAGACATTTTTTCACACTGACATTTATGCCAATGGGCAATGCAGCTAAGAACTTCGTATGTGTTAAAAATAGGGCAGCAAGCAGAAAGCCCATATATTATTTTGAATTGAATTTGGGACATATCTAGTTTCACATTTTCACAAAAGCCAAAACAAAGATCTTTTTTTAATTCATTCATTCATTTTCTGAACTGATTATCCTCTCAAGGGGGGCAGGGGTGCAGAAGCCTACCTACAGGGACGAGGCAGGGGACACCCTGAGTTGGTGGCCAGGCAATCGCAGGGCACATAGAGACGGACAACCATTCACACTCATACCTATGGACAATTTAGGATGTTCAACCAGGTTACCCTGCATTTTTTGGGGATGCGGGAGAAAAACGGAGTACCCAGCGAAAACTCATGCAAGCCCAGGAGAACATGAAAACTCCTCACAGTGAGGCCGACATGGGATCTAACCCATGACCCCATATCTTTGAGGACGATGCTGTAAATACGGGCACCAGGCTGAATTGGTACAACCTGAATTGGTGGTGAGCCAATCGCAAGCCACAAAGAGACGGACAACCATGCGTGCTCACACTCATACCTAGGGGCAATTTAGAGTGTTCAACCAGACTACCCTGCGTTTTTGGGGGATGTGTGAGGAAACTGGTGAACCCAGAGAATAACACATGCAAACCTGGGGAGATCGTGCAAACTCCACACAGTGGGAGGATCGAACCCAGGACTGTGAGGTCGACGCGCTAACCACTCGTCCTCCAGGCTGCCACAAAAAAATCTTCATTTGTTATTATTCTTAATTAGGTTTCAATTAGTAGTTATTGTATAATAAAAATGTTTACCATTCTTAAATATTAATAATGTTATCAGTATTAATCTGAGAGAGATATTTCCATCAAATATCATATCATTCGCAAGTTAAATAAGATTCCCAATGTACTAGAAACATCCCTCAGAATTATAGATTTACAGTGATCTTAACAGACTGCACCTAATGCAGTGTAGTGAGTGTAAAAAAGTTGGTTTCTTTAAAAAGCTACCCTTGCTTCTAAGCACAAGAAGATCTGAGGGTTTCTAGATTGTTTGAACATGTTTAAAGATGGACATCAAATAGACCGTTTGATATTGCCCTTTTAATTAATTGAGACATATTTCCGTACCTTGCATCAGTCTTGAAAAGGAGACTACACTAAATGGCTCAGGTGTTATCACTTTTGTTTGTATGTTAATCATCAGTTTGGGAAAAGTTATCAGCTGTGATACCTATTATATTTATAATGAATCAATTGAGAGTTGAGTCTAATTCTGTGTATACTTGGGGTCAAAAGAATTGGTGCCTCTCTATTAATGAAAGCGAAATCTTCAATGTTCACAGAAATAAAATGAAAAAAAAAATAACATTGAGATTTCTAAAAACCTCTATATAAATCAGGGGTGGCCATGTCTGGTCCTCGAGAGCCCCTATCCAGTATGTTATCCATATATTCCTCCTCTACCACACTTGAATCAAATGATCAACTCATCAGCAATCTGTCCAGATTATTTGATTCAGGTGTGTTGGTGGAGGGAGATATGGAAAATAGACCGGATAGGGGCTCTCGAGGACCGGGCTGATTATAAATCGCAAAAGGTACTCTGAGACAAACAACCGTAGGTTAGCAAGAAACTGACAAAAATGTTAGGCGCACAGAACAGCAAAGCATAGCAAAAGTCCGACGACAGCTCATAGTGAGAGGTGTCGTTAATTACTAGGCGCACCTAATCTACCAAAGTTGTGTTGAACAGTCCCACTGATTCGGCTCAATCCGACACTGAAATGACAATAGATGAACTGAAGGCACAATATCACGGAAGCTTATTGCATTCCCCTTTAAAAATAAAAGAAGCCCCGGCCGTTTTTCAAATTAATTAATTAATTAATTAATTTATTTATTTTTAATCATTTTGAAAACTCTGATTTTTGGGGTTGTTTTTCGAATTATTTTTTTTCTTCTTTGTATTTCATTTTATTTTTTTCTCAGCCCGGCAGCCCAAGAAAAAAATAAATAAAAAAACAAGCAAGTATCAGTTATTGAGATACTTGCAAGTCTCCCGCAGATTGTGTTCTCCCAATTTCAAGACGGGGACCCGTGCTCGCGTACACGCTTCCATTAAGCGCAAGAAAGTTTTATTTAGATATGGCGCTAAGGCAGTGCGAGATAGCCCAGTCATTAAGTCACATTAATGACAAGTACGTGTACAAGTTTCCTCTAGTCTAGAATTTGCGGAACATAGTTCATGCGAGACTTCCAAGTATCTCGATACCTGCCGCTTGCTAGTTTTTTTTCCCGCTGGCGGCTAGGCTCAGGGAAAAAAATTCAAAAAACAAGAAAGCGGCAGCTATCGAGATACTTGGAAGTCTCACGCGATTTTTGCTTCCATTCAGTCTATTCAGCGCATCCACGTTTTATATAGATATGGGGCAAATACAGTGGGAGATATCCCAGTCATTAAATCACAATAATGGGATTGTTATAATAATTTGTTGACCTTACGCAAGCAACTCGCGCATATGCATATCTTCAGGAGAAAAGCCCATTCATATCTACTAGATGTTGCAATGTTTGCCCAAGAATAGTTGAACAGATTTAGCTTTGTCCATGCATACAAGATAATGCAGTTTAAATGCACCCAAGCAGGTTACGTTGTGACTCAACAGACGACTAGGGGACTTTTGAAATAACAAATAAAATACTGAGCCCCTACGGCAAGGTTGGGCTAACTATTCCACAAAGGGCTGCAGTGGGTGCGGGTTTTCATTCCAACCCACAGAGACGATACCTTTCCACCAATCTGGTGTCCTACAAGTGCAATCAGTGGATTGCAGTCAGGTGCTTCTTGTTTTTTTGGTTGGAACCAAAACCTGCACCCACAGCGGCCCTGGCGAACCGGTTTGCCCACCCTTGCCCTATGGCGTCCAACTGAGAACCTGGACTCGGGTACGAGTACGTGAGCAGAGAGGTCTAAAATCTCACGAGACTTCCAAGTATCTCGATAACTGCCGCCTACTCATTTTTTTGAATTATTTTTTTCCCTGAGCCTGGCCGCCAGTGGAAATTTTTTTTATCGAGATACTTGGAAGTCTCGCGCGAGCTGCCTTCTCGAAATTCTAGACTTGAGAAATGTGTACTCATCATTAATGTGACTTAATGACTGGGCTCTCTCGCACTGCCTTAGCCCCATATCTCAATAAAACTTGATTGCGCTGAATGGAAGCAAGTGTGTACAGAGGCACGGGTCCTCTTGTCGAGAATTTGGGCAATGCAGTCCAATCTGGATAACTGCTTGTTGAAATATTTTTTTTTCCTGGGAGACCAGGCTGGGGAAAAATAAATAAATAAAACGGAAAACAAAGAAGAAACATTATTTAAAAAAAACAGAAAATAAATTAATTTGAAAAACAGAGAAGAAAAAAAATCAATTCAAAAAACAACCCAAAAGATAAATTAATTTCAAAAACGCCCAGGGCTTCTTTTTCTTTTTTAGGGTGAATGCATTAAGCTTCCGTAGAATATGACAAACACAATAGCATCCTCAATGTTTCACAGAAGGGAGAGTTTAATTTTCTTGGTATGTAATTCCTATCTTTTTAAAAAAAAAAGTTGCATAGAAATTAGTAGTATTAATACTTATAAGAACAAGTTGACTGAGACCAATCCCCAGTTCACGATTCTTACGAGTCTAATTCACACAAGACAATTGTTGAGACATCATTTAATAAAAGCAAAGCTATATTTGCAGATCATACATAAATCTCTCAAAAGGTGTTAAACTGGGAATCAATAAAATTGTAATAATTTGTATTATAGACTTGATCATCTTCCATACCGCGCATCCTCCTCAGGGTTGCCGGATCTCAGCTGACTTATGGCAAAAGGCAGACAACACCCTAGACTGGTCGCCAGTCAGCCATAGTGCACACTGAAAGAATGACAAACATTCGCACTCACAATCATACCACCACCAACAGAAATCGAGCCCATGCCTGCCCGTACCGATATCAGGCGAGTGAACCCCTACAACATAAGGCGGTGTTTCTCGACTTATAATCCTAAAAATATGAATATATCGCAGGGCACAAGGAGACAGACATCCATTCATGCTCACACTCATACCTAGGGGCAGTTTAGACTGTTCAACTACCCTATAATGCATCTTTTGGGTATGTGGGAACAAGCCAGAGAAGAAAACCCATGCGAGCCTGGGCAGAATATGCAAACTCCACACAGGAAGGTCCCGACCTGGGATCGAACCCAATACGAATTTAATGAAGTGTATTAAATCTCACAAAAACAAAATGAAGATAAGGCACTATAGGTTACCTCTTTCTGCCAATGAAAGGAGTATGCCTTTTTGTACTACACTACTAGAACATTAAGTGGCTGAGAGGGATAAAATTCCGTAGTGTACTGTAAGGATTGGATTATGATTTGTTTAATTTGATCTGATACTGATCCCTTAAAACAGGGGTCTCAAACTTGCGGCCCGCGGGCCAACTGCGGCCCTCGGGACGATAATTTGCGGCCCCCGTCTTAATATGAAAGATTAATGTTCGTGCGGCCCGCAAAATTGATATGAATGACACTTGTGTTCGGAGCAATGTTCCCTCTAAGCTGCGCGCGTGCGCAATTGCGCACTACTCTCGTCTTCTCTGCGCAGTAGCAATCATATGGCGCGCAGTAAAAAAAAATCGAATATTTTTTGTTTTAATTTTTTTATTTTTTTTTATTTTTATTTTTTTATTTTTTTTTATTTTTTTACCCCTTTCCCCATGATGGCGCCGTTTAAGTGGCAGCCAGTGGCAGTAGCTCTGTCCACTCATGTTTTTCGTGTTTTACAGCATGTTTTACATGAAAAATTAGAGGGAACATTGACATGCACCTGCTTGTGGCAGGTGTGATACTGGTGTGCCCATAGCGAGCAATGATGATGTCGTGACCGGATGATTCGCCTAAAGACGTTTCGCCGACGGACGTTTGACAGACGGACAGGTCGTACTAGTATTTGTTAGTTTAATGATTAAATACAAATACTAGTATTTGTATTTAATCATTAAACGCTGTTTTCAGCTGGATTTGACCGAATTTGAGAGCATTTTGAGCCGTTTGGCGAATGGACGTCTATAGACGTTTTTTTGCCTCCATCGCGATATCATCCAGTATTTGTATTTAATCATTAAATGCTGTTTTAGGACGGATTTGACCCGATTGCTGTCATTTTACGGCTCGGTTCTGCTACATCTGCCTGCCCAAGAGTGCTTATTCCCGGACTGCCATGCCCGCCCAAGAGTGCTTATTCCCGGGCTGCCATTGATGGTAGACGAACATTGATTTTTACTATAATTTGGACAACACCGGCGGCGGGCCGGATTAAAAATCCTAACGGGCCGTATATGGCCCGCGGGCCGAGGTTGAAAAACTTGTACACACACGATCCGGCGGGGCGAGCGTTCGAATCCCGTTTCGGCGAAACCTCCGTTCGGCCGAATGAACGTTCGGCGGAACGTCCATTCGGCGACCTGCCCGTGTGTCAAACGTCCGTCGGCGAAACGTCTTTAGGCGAATCATCCGAGTACCGATGATGTCGCTCACACTGGTACTCAGTGCGCTCAGGGAGGTTGTCTTTCTGCTCAGACCAACAAAAAATTAGAGGGAACTTTGGTTCGGAGCTGAATGAACCAATCACGGTGAGGTATACGGCTATGGAGGGCGGGACATCGGTCGGGCTGTCCAGTGCCTCGCTCACTCACTCATTCATTCCTCCAATCAGCTGGGCGGAGGAGAAGCCGTGAGGCCGATCACTCCGCTCGGCGCGCACACTCCTCCGCTGCTCTCAGCATAGAACTGAATGTTTTATCAGTGCTTTTCTTGTGGAAATCCTGATGCGGCCCAGTCTCACCCAGACTCGGCCTCTAGCGGCCCCCAGGTAAATTGAGTTCGAGACCCCTGCCTTAAAATGTGTGCCTGAGTCCAGGACAGTGATTGTTTGACAATTGTAATAAAGGAAATATTTAAGCTGTTGTTTAAAGGGCAGCAAAGGGAATTCAAAGGCAGGGGCCAGTCAATAGAATTAAGGTTTTCCTAATGTTTATTATCTGGCACCAATTTCCTATTAAAGACCTAAATGTATAATTACTGGAGATTACTAAATTCAATGAGGATACTACTCCATTGGGAGTGTAGAGATGCACCAAGCCTAAAAAAACAATAAGCAAATTAAAGTTCAATCTTAAATGAGGTAAGTGAATCAGACTGTCTGATGTCAGCAGGAAGATCCAATAAGAAAAAGCCAATGTAGGCTTTTGACCTTTGCAACTCTATGTAAAGACGGTAGCTCTGTATTGTGAAATTGCAGGACTGTGTATGTTGTAAAGTATGAATTTTAAGTATGTGGGGGATTAATATTCAATACATTGACAATTCCAAAGGATGAGACATGACAGGAAGGCAAAATTTTTGCCATTGCCTGTGAACAAAAGTGAGACTGAAAATAATGCACTCCACGAATTAATTCTCTCGATAACAAAAGCAAGGTTTTGCATTACAAAGAGAGAAGGCAATGTTTTGGCTGGTCTAGAAACAACACCTTTGTGAAACGATTATTCTTTAAATTGTGTATATTTTTGATGAGGACGGCCCGGCGGTGGGGGGTTAGCGCGTCAGCCTCACCGATCTGATCCACCTGTGTGGAGTTTGCCTGTTCTGTTTGCCTGCGTGGGTTTCCTCTGGGTATTCCAGTTTCCTCCCAAATTCCAAAGACATGCATGGTAGGCTTGATGGACACTCTAAATTGCCCCTGGGTATGAGTGTGAGCGTGAATGGTTGTCCGTCTTTTCGTCCCCTGCAAACGACTGGACACCAATTTAGCGAAAGATAGCTGGGATAGGCTGCAGCACCCCCTGCGTCCCTTGTTAGGATGAAGTGGTTCAGAAAATGAATGAATGTTTTTGCTGATGAAGCGTTGTGCCACTTGGCTTGACTAACTAATGGTCAATCAAAGTAGCCAGCTGTAAGAGTTAACCAATATGAATGGGTCGCTGGCGACATCCCCCTCTACCTGATCACTTGATACTTGGGACTTCTCGGGACAAAATAATATCCAACCTTGTCACAAAAGTGATTTTAAACAATGACTTGTTAGAACACCACAGAAAAATCTAAATTAGAACTGGAGTGAAAGTGTGTCAAATGACGAGCCTCAAATATTCTCTTCTTTTCATAGGGTTGTTCGTAACTCTGTGGTATGGTGGAACTGGAAAGTAGGGACTTTGTTGTTAATACTCGTGTAGGTGGCTCTTTCAGAGAACACTTGCGGTGCCATAACCATCAGGGGGCTCACCTGGATGGTCCAATCAGTGTTCAAAAGGGTACAGTATTAACCCCCCATTCTCTCTCTCTGGCTCCGGTAATGAATGCATCTGCATTTTTTGTGCGTGAATAACTTTTTCTTCCTGACTATTCAAATGTCCTCATAATTTTAAGAGTGGATATGCATTCATTTGTTTGATCTAAATTAACTAATTTTAAATTATTTTTCAAAGTACCTACCGTATGCATGCATGTACATTTATGTGTATGTATATATGTGCTAAGCAACACGCTTATTTATTTATATATTTATTCATGTACTTATTTCTTGACCTACTTATTACCTATCTATTTATGTCTAAAATGCCTTTCCTATTCCTGCATCCTCACCCTCTTGCTACTGTGACAACGAAATTTCCCGAATACGGGATGAATAAAGTTATCCAATCCAATCCAATCCAAAGTCCCTCCCTCCTTGACAGGTGCAGAACTGTGGCCCCATCTAGGCCCCAGCCTATAAGGTTTATAAAGGGAACACAGGGTCATGGTTCACAGAGAGGAGAGTATATAACAACTCGTGTGCTTAGCTGGGTGTTCGTAGTGTCACTAGACAAGGTCGACTGCACATGCTTTTGCTTTGTTGTTCTGTGGCCTTTGACTGTACTGTCTAACTTATAACTATGCCTTTTCTTGCTACTGTCACAATGACATTTCCCGAATACGGGATGAATAAAGTTATCCAATCCAATCATGAAGGAAACCTGCGAGTGACCAGAAATGCCAGGGCCATTTTTTTGTTCCAGTCCACCATGTTTGGACATTTGAGGTAAAAATTCCCAGTTTGGTTAAACTCCAAATTTGACTTCTAGTGACTTTGAAAGGTTCACCTTGTTGAACTCGGTTTGAACCTTACAACAGATGCTTTTGTACATGACTATCTACTACACACCTAAAAGTATCTAATAATGAGCGTGGCAAGTATTGAGGAGGCAGAAACTAGAAAGAGATATAGTCTTAAAAATATTTTGCAAGTGATAGAATTATTTTTCTCACCTCATTTATTTGATTTACAAGGGTGTCTCTAGTGCTCCAGAAGCACCTGTGACACGTTTCCTTTTTTATACTGTAGAGTACGAGAGTACGTCTTTGCGTGTGCATGCGCACATGACATAACTCTTATCTTTTACCCCTGGAATCCCCAGCAGTATATCAACCCAGTGTGTTCACCAAATTTTCCCTGATATTTTTTCACAGAAATACCACTTTGTGTCCTCACAGTCCATTGAATTAACACTGTGACAACTCTCAACCTGCCTTGATGTCTCCTCAAACACTACCAGGCTGTAATCCCCACTGTGCTTTTTTGTTTACGTTCATCACCCAGTCCCACATTTACATCCACTTGGTGCTGTTGCTTCTAACAACGAGCATCTGTTGGTTTTTGTCATTAGGAAAATGTGCGAGCATGTAGTGCAAATGATTGCAGCAGACTATTTTTAACAATTTGGGGAGGTTATATGGAGGGGTACTCGGACGATTCGCCGAAAGACGTTTCGCCGACGGACGTTTGGCCGACGGACAGTTCGCGGAGCGGACGTTTCGCCGAAACGCTCGCCCCGCCCCCGGATCGTGTGTGTACAAGTTTTTCAACCTCGGCCCGCGGGCCATATAAGGCCCGTTACAGATAACATTCTTTTTAGGAATAACAAGGGCATGTACTGCCCCCCGCTGGACATATTTCTAAATACAAGTACGTACTACGCTACAATGTGCTGCCAATTTTTTTATATTTTTTATTTTATCCTTGCGTTTAAAGTAGTAGCCATTTGGACACACAATGTAATTTATCAAAGCTGGGGATTGATGTCTGACACTGAGAAAAAACAACACTAGAAGACTTATGTGAAATTCTAGAGAACAATACCTGAAAATGCCATGGAACACACATTTACTTCTAGTTTAATTTTAAATAATTTCCCATTATTTTAGGAAATATATATTCAAAATGATTTGCTGAGAACCTTAATTCAAAGATTAATCTCAACGTTTTCTATGCTGGTGTAAGTTTTCTGGAGTAGGATTTCTGGATTTACAATTTCATTACAGTAGTACTTACTGTTACTACTACTTTATTTTCTCTATTTCTTCTGTCACTTACTGTTCTGCGTGATCTCCAAATGGCTACTACTTTAAACGCAAGGATAAAATAAAAAATATAAAACATTGGCAGCACATTGTAGTACATACTTGTATTTAGAAATATGTCCAGCGGGGGCAGTACATGCCCTTGTTATTCCTAAATGAATGTTATCTGTAATGGGCCGTATATGGCCAGCGGGCCGAGGTTGAAAAACATGTACACACACGATCCGGGGGCGGGGCGAGCGTTTCGGCCAAACGTCCGTCGGCCAAACGTCTGTCGGCCAAACGTCTTTCGGCGAATCGTCCGGTCACGATATGGAGGCGGGGGAATCTTTAAGAAATCACGTGACCACAAAGTCATTCATGTGTCAATTCAGTGACTTTTACTTGCATTGGGTAGTCACGGCCTTACCTGAGATTTCTCTCTGGTTGACACATAAATGAACCTACCATAATAATGACAAAAAGCAATTTCCACAAAAGTGTTTAAGAATGCAAAATCTAGACATAACGTAATGACGAGACCCATTTTTATTTTCAACTTCCATTGGCCATCCATTGTCTGAAGCAAAGGTTTCCAAACTATTCCACAAAGGGCCGCAGTGAGTGCAGGATTTCATTCCAACCAAATAAAATAACACCTTTTCCCCAATGTGATTTATTGTGTAAAAATTTGATTGCATTCAGGTGCCACTTGATTTAACAGGAACATCATTCGTTAATCTGTTTGTGCTGGGTCAGTTGGAACAAAAAACGGGATCGCTTGAGGACTGTGTGGGTACCCCGGGTCTAAAGCATTGATGACCAACATGCAATTTACCAGTCAATTGCTAAGGTACTATTTGTAGATTGCGTGACAACAAGATTTAATCCAGTGTTTGGGCCTATTGACTAAAACTATGGGTCTGTCGGTCCTGTGCTACGTTGGTTCATTTTGCGTCCTTTAATCCAAGAAAACTGCCCTCTGCTCGAGCTTAAATCGAATGCTCCTCGCTGCTCTGTGTAGTTTGCCTGAGCTAGTACTGGCAGGCAGCTGTTGTTTGTCTAAAAAAAATTCACACATACATTCACACGTATTGTCCAAATCGACAAATCTCTCCAAGATGAGATATTAAAATATATCTTTGGTATTTGCGATAAATAAGTGGAATTAGGTGAAAAGGAAGGAGGGGTTCAAAAGTTTTGAGACACTTTCTCCTACTGAATGATTGATTGTTTCTCTACACCTGTGGAGAAAAATTTGAGACAGTTCATCATTCAGCCTTATATCTATGAGTCATGTTTGCCATGCTGCAAAACACATTTCCTTCCACCTCAACATGGAACAATGCATATACACTCATTCCTCTACTTACAAATCCCTCTAGGTGCGAAATTTTCAGGTTACAATAGCTTTTTATATGCAAATGAGTGCCTCGAGAAACGAAAAAGATCTAATTTACGAAATCCCCCAAAAGTAAATGCATTCCTTATCCGTTATTTCTCATCTCATTTCTGAACTACTTTATCCATTAGGGTCGCGGGGGGTGCTGAAGCCTATCCCAGCTGACTCCGGGCCAGAGGCGGGGAACACCCTGAATCGGTGGCCAGCTGATCGCAGGGCACAAGGAGACGGACAACCATACACTCTCACACCCATACATAGGGGTAATTTAGAGAGTCCTAACATGCATGTTTTTGGAATGTGGGAGGAAACCGGAGTACCCGGAAGAAAAGCACGTAGGCCCGGGGAGAACCTGCAAACTCCACACAGATGGACATGACCTGAATATCCATTATTTTATTTTGAAAATATTGATTCTCATTAGAACATCGCTACCTTCTACTGGACTCTCATTGGCTGTCTCACAACAGCCCTCCAATTTTCTTTGACCCGTTGTCTGCTTAAACGTATGCTTGGAAGTTGTGGCCGAGTGCCTTAGAGTCTACGGCTTAGACGGACTCGCAGTCGACAACTCTTCATGTTTCAAGATTCTCTTTTTTTTTCACCGCCGTTCGTCGTTTGTTGTCTTGAAGTTTTTCTTGGAGGAAGCTGTGGCCGAGTGCCTCGACCTGTACTGCAGCCTGCGGTGGGCAAAATTGTGTCGCGGGGCAGGCGATGGGGCGTGTGTTCAGTAATGAGGACCTTGACGAGTCGATGTGCACCAAAACGAACTCTCAATGGAGCATGAGTAAATGCAACACTCAGCAATACACGAGGAATTCAACGAGAAGGTGGCTGAGGAGGAAGCAGCCACCATTGCAACAGCACAAATAAGAAAAAAAAAACGGGGGAGAAACAAACTTTCCGACTTCATGGAAAAAAAACATCCTGAAAAAGTGTTCTCGAGTCGTGCAATCGCCCACTTTGATGACATTTGTCTTGTGCATTTTGGAAACGTTATTAAAAGTCATCAAAGGCAATTGTCTTTAGATCCATTTTTCTCAAAATGTCTGTCAACAAGCACCGCCGAAGGGAAACTTTAATCCAAACAGGTAAGAAGCAGTGGCGGTAAATAAAATGGGTGAAAAATTAGATAGTAAGAAATCATAAAACGCTAATGAAAAAGATTAAAAGTTCAATCTAATGTTGTTTTGAAATTTAAATTTTTTATCTATTAGATTGTGTGCTGTCTGCCTCTGTTGTCTAATGATAGCTTCCTCTTGTAGTTGTTAGTTGTGTGAGGACCGTGGAACGAATTAGAGAATTTACAGTACTGCTCTACTTCTAAAAATTCAAGTTACAAAAAAAGTCCTGGTACTTGATTTCTGCCACGTCTACTGCATGCATCTATCAATTCTACTGTTATGTTGGCAACTCCACATGTTGCTGACTTGATTCTGACTGTAATGAAATTGGGACCTGAATAAGTCAGCACCACAATTAAAGTGTTATATGCACTGTCCTTTAATTTGAAAGAGGGGGAGACTCTTTCCTGCAGCTCTTAAGGTTAAAGAGCACATGGCTGACAATTTGCCAGTGCCTTCAGCCATGACAGCGTTTTCACGTATACCTCAAAGTGACTCGTCAGGCATTGAGACTGGTAGACGTTTCTCAGAAATGTGCTTCCTCTAGGAATAGAGTGTAACCACTGGAAAATAACCAGAAAGCCTGAAAGAATGGGAGCCCAAAGCAAGAATGGTCTTAATATAAACTGTCTACACTTGGGTGAGGCAATATTTGATTGACTGGCTGTTGCAAGAGTGAGCAGAAAAGTGGATAAAAGAGAAAATGTGTACACAACCACGAAGAGGGTTCTGGAACATGATGACCTGCAGGCATAGGGATTAATTGGCTCACAATCAGGGGCTGTGGAAAGGTAAAGTCAAAGAAATGCAACGTGACTGAGCCAGCAGGACGAGAGTGACTAAGAGCTCAACCTGTGAAATAAGAAGGGAAAAAAGAGAAATTAAGAAATGTGACAAGAAACCTGGACTATGAGATGAACTAAAGATGTGACCTAATTAAAAGTCTTCACACGGAAAAGCTCCAAAGCTCTAGAGTGTTCTTGCACATTAGATATTCTATCTTTAAGTGAACACTTGCTGCAATAGGATTTACCCATGGGCCATGCTATAGTATGTTCAAATCAAACAATGCAGCCTGAAGCTTCTACCAGGGTTTTACACATGTATTCACTATTTGTTTTTTTTCTAGCAAGTAGTTATCATCTAGGAGCAGCATGGCGGGTGAGTGTTTAGCGTGTCGGGTCTCACAGCTCTGGGCTCCTGGGTTCGAATCCAGGTCGGTCCACCTGTGTGGAGTTTGCATGTTCTCCCCGGGCCTGCGTGGGTTACCTCCAGGTAATCCAGGTTCCTCCCACATTCCAAAGACATGCATGGTAGGCTGGTTGGATACTCTAAATTGCCCCTAGTAATGAGTGTGAGCATGAATGGTTGTCTGTCCCATAATGCTTTGCTGGGTGTCCCCCGCCTCTGGGCTGAAGTGAGCTAGGATAGGCTCCAGCACCCCCCACGACCCTTGTGAGATGAAGCAGTTCAGAAAATGAATGAACAGAAATGAACATATACAATTTGGGTCCTTGTGTGTATGTTACAATCATTTAATGTTACAAAAGAATTCGTGACTTCAATGATTTATTTATTTTATGGCGAGTAAACACTATTGGGCCTTTTTGTGACAAGGCTCACTTTCATGTAAAAGACAGTTTGGTGGATAGGCATAGAAAAAAGTAGTAAACTATTTAGCATTTGCAATTTGTAAAACTCAAATTTGTGTCAACCTCTGCACAATTTTCTCTTAAAACATCTGCCTTATCTTGCTTCCAATAATACAGTGAGTTTTGAGTTAACACATGACATGAAGGAAAACAAACAAAACAACAAACAAACAATTTCTTTGGTTCAACTTTGTACTTTGATTGTATTTCAGAATAAACACGTTTAAAGATGGTCTCGTTTTTGGTAAAATATTTCCGTTACCAATTTTGTATGAAATATAAAAAATAAACAAATAAATTTAAAAAAGATAAACAAAAATTAATCCGTTGAAATGATTTAGAAATGTAAAGAAATTTCTGAATAGGGTGGAATTGGCCGTGGTAGCTGAGTAATCATACAGATACTACACACACGATCCATGTGCATCCAAACCAGAAACCGGCCGAGCACTCCTCTGGTACCGAGATGTAGCCTTCAGATCCGGCGACAGAGCACTCTACAGCACAGCTCGCGTCAACCTGAGGAGAGGTATCAAGGCTGCCAAAGCAGACTACAAGGGGAAGATAGAAGGGCAACTTGACCACCCCCAAACGATGTGGCAGAGCGTACGGACCCTCACCAACTACAAGGGCCGAGTTGCAACTCAGATGCGCCACTGGCAGATGAGCTAAGCAACTTTTTTGGCTGCTTTGAGTCCCAAGCCCACCACTTCAACTTCCAGTACATCCCACAACAAGATCGGGAAAAAGTTTCACTCCACTCACTGTGGGGGTAATGGATGTGAGACATGTGATCCATGCAGTCAACCCCAGGAAGGCCACATGACCTGATGAAATACCAGGCAAAGTACTGCAGCCATGTGCTGACCAACTAGCACCAGTCTTCACAGACATTTTCAACCTTTCACTAGAACAAGCCTCCGTCCCAGCCTGTCTAAAATCGGCCACCATCATCCCAGTACCGAAGAAGTCACCCGCTAGCAAACTGGGCGACTACCGCCCAGTAGCTCTCACACCAATCATCACAAAGTGCTTTGAAAATTTGATACTGAAACACATGAAAGCCTGTCTCCCTATCAACCACGAACCGTATCAGTTCGCATATCGGCCGAATAGGAAGAATTTCCGCCAGCGAGTTTCCAAGTGCTCCCCGAAACACTATTTTTTCTGTCGTGACTTTTCCACTTTCATCCTTTATTGCGATCTGCCCACGTGTGGATTAGCCACTGTGCTTCTCCTTACACAAATAGATTACCAAAACATGCGAAATAACAACCTCGCCCAAACAGGTGCCTTCTGCTTGTATTAAATATAATAGAGATCACACTGTACCCTGTTGCGTGACCGGACGTTTGGTCGCCGGACGTTTGGTCGCCGGACGTTTGGTCGCCCGGACGTTTGGTCGCCTGGACGTTTGGTCGCCGGACGTTTGGTCGCCCGGGTGAATATAATTTTGAGAGCTGGTTTCAACAGTAGCTATTTAGATATTAAACTCTCTCTCTCATGAATATAATTTTGAGAGCTGGTTTCAACAGTAAACTCTCTGTCATGTTGTCAAACGTCCGGCGACTAAACGTCCGGCGACCAAACGTCCAAGCGACCAAACGTCCGGGCGACCAAACGTCCGGCGACCAAACGTCCGAGTACCACTTTGTTGTGATGATATTCGTATCCCAGACTAAGTTCTTCTTTCGCCAGTCGTTATCCATGCGGCCAAAGCAGTTTTCATACAGATGATAGTCTTATTTTGAGACATAACAACCCTCTTTGCTGTCATTCTAAAGTGATGGAAGCTATCTTCCTAATGATAGCCTCGTCCTTCTTAGCGAATGGTAGATTAATTCAGTCCACAAAAGGCAAGTGATGGCTGCGTAAGTTTCCCCTTCCTTGCATTGCAGAGGTTGATACAATAATTGTGTGATAGATGGACACTAATTGAGCTTAGAGAGGAACAGAGAGAACAGATGAGGAGATATGCTGTAAAATATATCTTTAAAAAATCCTCACTACTCTCATCTCATGCGATAATGTTGCCTGGCATGCTAACACCTATCTTGCTTGACCTCTTCTGTTATGTCCTGTTCTGTTCCATTTGCTTTTGTCAAGTATAGTTGTCATGTTATGTCACACATAGGGTGTTACACAGCCTTCTCAGGTCATCTATATCACCTTAAATCTTGGATTTTCTATCTCTTGGATTGCTGTTTTGTATGAATACAACACCCATAAGAAATGGAGAGAACTCATTAAATTTTCACCTTCAGAGCTGAAATTTTATTAAGAAATCGTCTTATTCCTTCCTCTGTGATATAATTACTTTGTTCAATAAAACAAATGACACATTTAATATATCATTAATACAATTCTTGTGACTTTTCTTTAGAAATAAAAAAAATAGTTCTATTAAAAAAAGACATGTTTTCCTTTCTTTCATGATATTTTTAAATCATTCATTTTCATGCCACTTTTTCTCATAAGGGTTGAAGAGTTCATGATATAAATAACTTAGATAGGATTGTGTATTTGCCAAGCCTACACCTGCAGATCAGGGACCCAATCCATGGTTAAATGAACATTGTCAAGCAGTGCTCATAAATCTTAATTAAATCTGGATTTTATGTTGTAGATCTGCGACCCGGCGACTAAGTGGTTAGCGTGTCTGCCTCACAGTTCTCGTGTCCTGTGTTCGAATTTAGGTTGGTCCACTTGTGTGGAGTTTGCATGTTCTCTCCGGGCCTGCGTGGTTTTTCTCCGGGTACTCCGGTTTCCTCCCACATTCCAAAAACAGGCTGATTGGACACCGATTCAGGGTGTCCCCTGCCTTCGGCCCGAAGTGAGCTGGGTTAGGCTCCAGCACCCCCCAGTGACTCTAGCGAGGATAAGGCAGTTCACAAAATGAATTGATGAATGTTGCAGATCTGATGATGTCAAATGTTTATATTATCACCTCGCAATTCAGATGTCTTCGTCCATATACAACGCATATCTAGTTTTTCCTGCAGTGTGAATCGTCCATTTGTGATTTCCAATTTGAAATGGAACCTGGCTGATTCATATGTGCATAGGAATCAGATTTCTATTCAACACCTCTGGAGTATGAATGCATATTTGCATGGAGGCGACCCGTATGTCATCACAAAGTGATATACTATGTCACTACTGTTCGACAAAACAACTGATGCGAACAAGCAATGACAGATGTAGCCGTAGAAATTACCCAGCACCACGCAACCCTTACAAGGTTTAGCAGTGTGGAAAATGAATGAATGATACTGCGTCATCCCAATCACAGTTTCCAAATATACTATCATGTATTTGCTAATGTTATACCCTCTCGATACTTGGTCCTGTATTCTAATTAACAACAGCCTATTCCTGAACCAGCTTGCTAAATATAGCAGAGCCATTTGAGCTCGAAAGTATTTCATGTCTACTTTGGTGCCATTACCTCAAAAGTGGCCTTACCTGTCACATTTAGCAAATGTAATGAGCGAGACGTCTTTTCTAAACTCATACATTCTTGCTTCCTTTAATCACAATGAACTCTTGCTTGATCAATCCATTCCACAACTGTGATTTCATGATTAACCCAAACACACAGACACACACACACACACACACACACACACACACGCACACACATACACACACACACACACACACACACACACACACACACACACACACACACACACTCCCACATCTCTGCTGCCATTCGCCCTTGAATGGCAGTGACTGAGTGCTGCAGTATGGCTTTAAATCCTCTCTTCTCGTGGCACAAATGAATGGCTCCTTATCGTTTCTTCTTGTGGTCTTCCCGTATACTAAAAGTGTTCCCCTTTTCTACACTCTGCAGAATTTTCTGGCATTTTCATATCTACTCCCCCACAGGAAAGTTAATCACTGCTGACATTTCAGCGTCAAATACAATAAATGCAAGCTCGCTTTGTCTACCTCAACAGTGTTCACACACGATCCCTTTTGTGCAGCCCATTTTGGAGCCATAGTCCATTAAATATGTGACGTGTCTGTCACTGCGCAGTGATTTGCATCTCCTCCCATATGGTCCCAGTTTTTATAACGTACTCTTTTTTCATGAACTGTACTTCCTTCCTTTTTACTTGATCAACAAATTATTTCCTTTTACCATCAAGAGTCTTCACCATCTGCTCTATTTTATTCTTTCACACTGTGAGGCGAATTTCAACTCGCAGACCACTTTCAATTCAGGCCCTTCCTGCAGTCATTCGTCACTCCATCAATTCCCATGTAGCCTTGCTCAGAATTGGCCCTACCTTTGCCCTTTGTGCTGCACTGGAGGAATTGCCATGGAAGGCTGCACAGTGAGTTCAAACTCTTTCAAATTTGGGGTTTGGTTGTTTCTGACATTTCAAGATGTCGCTCACAAAATATCAACTGTACACAGATGGAGCCAAGAGGCTTTTACACAGCAATAGCCTCTATTAGTGTAAATCTTTCATCACATATCGGAGCTTCACAATATGAGCACCAATTATAAGCAGTCAGTGATAGGTTAAGAAGAGCTTCAACCTTGTGTTTTTTTCGAAGTATAAGATAAACATCCTATAGCTACAGTTATCTCCAAAGGTTTTTTGACAAAGACATATACATATTTTACAAACAAGAGCCCATCTTCATGAATGCATACTATCCATTATTTAACGTTACTTTGCAAAGCATATTAATTACTATGCAAAGCATACCAACATCAACTCACAGGGAAAAAGCACTTATGGAGAATGAATGAATAGCAATTATGGAAAGAAATGAAAGGAAACTCACAATCTAAAACCTAGGAAGAAGCTTAGTAGTGTTTATTTACAGTGTGATTAAAAGCGCATTAGAAATATTAATATCACCTCACATTAAATAAAGATGATTATAAATATACTGGCATGCAAACTTAAGAATTTTTGATGGCTGGAAAAAGGTTTCATTTTATCTCACGTCATTATCTTTTTTACTAAAAACCAAAGTGATGGAAACTAAAACAAGCAGAAAGTTAAAGGAGCCTCGAGTAAGATTCTCAATACAATTATACATTAAATGACTGATATATCAATAGACATTAAAGAAAAAAACTTTTGGGGACAGAGTTCTAACACAGTTCTCAATAGTTAGGCTGGAATCTTTCCAATTTAAAAGACGACTTGCGACGCAATAAGTTATTATGTTTTATATCTGTTTTTTCAACGACCATTTTGTCCAGTGAATGATTGATGTTTGCACATGTATAGGTTTGTTGTTAGATCCCGGGACACTTGCTAGATTAAATACAATTAAATAGGAACTGCAATAAACCAAATAAGGTCCATTGTTTTTTTTCCACATGTGGACAATACATTTTTGGTTGTCAAAGACTACGTTTTTAAATTTTAGACTACAAGGGCCTGGCATCCACTTGTGATGTGGACATAATTTTTCTCAGAAACTACATCATGTAAAAAGATCAGTATTTGTTTGAGGTCCCAATTACCGTATTTTCACAACTATATGGCGCACCGCATTTAAAGGCGCAGTGTCAGTAATGAGTGCTATTTCTGTATTTGACACACACACAGGACGCACCGCTTTTAAAGGCGCAGCCAGGCATGGCAAAACATACACCAGCTTAAACATACGGACACACGCTAAAAACACATTTTTACAAAGGCAACGGAAGCAAAACTGAGTTCGGTTGTACTTTATTTAGCCATTTTACAATGTACTCACGTCATCATCACCTACAAATCCATCAAAGTCCTAATTTTCTGTGTCCAAATTGAACAATTGTCCAAATGAGTCATCGAAAACGCTGAGTTTTATACATTCGTCCAGGAGGCCACAATCCATTCGCAAATAGCAGCTGGCATAACTAGCCCGGTGCTGCCTGCCACCCTTCTTAAAGCTGTGTTGATGTCGATGTCCAGGCCACAATCCATTCGCAAATAGTAGCTAGCGTAACTAGCCCGGTGCTGCCTGCCACCCTTCGTAAAGCTGTGTTGATGTCGATGTCCAGGCCACAATCCATTCGCAAATAGTAGCTAGCATAACTAGCCCGGCGCTGCCTGCCACCCTTCATAAAGATGTGTTGATGTCGATGTCCAGGCCACAATCCATTCGCAAATAGTAGCTAGCGTAACTAGGCCAGCGCTGCCTGCCACCCTTCATAGAGCTGTGTTGATGCCGATGTCTAGCGGTTTTCAAGCATCTGTTGTTAATGCCTTTTACAACAGTGCAAGCAGACACGTTCGTCCAGGCGGGCACAATCCATTCGCAACTAGTGGCGTAACTAGCCGGGCGCTTTAGTTAAGCCTCTAGGAATGACGGCAAGCTCAGAGTTCATTTTCGTGACTTGGTTTTTCACCGCTGCTTTGGGGGGCCTTAAAAAGCAAATCGAAATTGTTTTTCAATAAACACATGCCCACACTATATACGGGTACCTTGTAGGGGCGTGCCTTTAGCGTCTGACCCCACCCACATCCGCCTTCTCTCTGTATAAGAAGCGTGTCGGCAAGAAGTGTTCTCAGTCAGCCTTCAGAGCTTACACACGGCGCTCCGCATTATAAGGCGCCGTGTTTATTTTGGAGAAAATGTAAGACTTTTTAGTGTGCCTTATAGTCATGAAAATACGGTAGCCTAAATATCAAAGAGAAAATAAAAAAGCATGGCTTGCAAGAGTTTGGGTCTTAGGAAGTTAATAATAGACAATATACTGATCAAGGCTTGCTTAGCTTACAGAATAGTGGTACAATTTCTAATTGCATGGATTTCGTATTTTTCAGACTGTAAGGCCACGGGCAATTAATGTAAGAGTGAATACTTTATGGTCAGCTCCATCATGGTTGGCAGGATGCCTAAAAAAGCACTATACAAACCAGGTGAAAACTGCCAGGAAAGAATGTGGCCTTAGCCACACAGCTGGAAACCACTGCGGCAACGATCCATCTGGAGACAGCTCCTGCTACATGGTGTACGCAAACTTAAGGAGGACTGAGGTGACTGACGGACCAGTAACCGTCAAAAGAAACATGAAGCTAGCACCACATCCACACATCAGTCAACATCTTCACATGCTGTGAGACAGCTCCTGCTACATGGTGTACGCAAACTTAAGGAGGACGACTGAGGTGACCGACGGACCAGTAAGCATCAACGGAGACATGAAGCCAGCACCGCATCCACACATCAGTCAATGTCTTCACATGCTGTGGCAAGCAGTGTGGATCGTGGATTAGGCTACACAGCCACATTCAGTGCACTCACAAGAAATGGGGATGCATTGTCATCATTGGATACAAAGGACAACCTTCAGAAAGTAAGTAGGCACTCGCACACAATTGAATCTCTTTTGACTCCCCCGTTGTACCGTCACAAAGGGAAAAACAGCATGTTGAAATCCTGATATAAAGATTTGTAGATATGCATCTGTGTCCCTTTGTTTGAATTTCCGCAAAGATTAGGCCTACTGAGCTCTATTGAGAAAGGTCTGTGTACAGTTCATTCTTTTTGACATTTGTTTGTAACAAAAGCATCCCTACTTCGCCGACAATTTGTATTTTTGTTTGTACGGGTAACCGTTTAAATTGTGTAAAATTGATACTTGATAGAAAAGAATACTTGAGCAATTTCAAATGAAAAATTTATATATAAAAAAAGTATATATATATATATATATATATATATATATATATATATATATATATATATATATATATATATACTGTGGATTAATTATACTTATTAGTTAATGTCCACTATGTACAGTAAATATATTTTACTTTTTTTTAAAAATAAATTGCAGAAATCCAGCTGGACAATAAGAATAACGAAACATAATTCCTTTTATCTAATACAAAAATAAATATGAATTAAATAATGTTCATTTATTCACTTTCTTCACCACCTATCCCTGTCACGGTTGTAGGATGCTTGAATCACAGTTTATTTCAGGTGAATGGTTGACTGCACGCTAAAATGGTCACCACTTATTTAAATGGCACACATTGAGACCGCCAACCATTCGCACTCACCTTCACACCGCCACGGAGCGGGGATCGATCCCACGTTACCTGCACAAAAGTCAGACGAAAGAATCACTGCACCATTCATTCATTTTCAGAACCGATTATACTCATAAGAGTCGCAGGGGGATGGTGAAGCCTATCCCAGCTGACTGCCAATCACAGGGCACAAGGAAAAGGACAACCATTCACACACACTCATGACTACGGAAAATTTAGTGTGTTCGGCAAGCCTACCAAGCATGTTTTTGGGATGTGGGAGGAAACCCAGCCAAGTCCACGTAGAATATGCAATACAGAGTAGCCACCTTGAATCAAACCCTCGCCCCATGAACTGTGAGGCCGACGCACAACCACTCGTTCAAGGGGCCATTTAACACCCGATGGTGAAGAGGGTGGCCCCTTGACCACCCTCTTCACCATCGGGTGTTAAATATATAGGTTCATAAAATAAAATGTAAACTTTAACAGGGCAGGAAAGTTAAAATAACTGAACCCTTAGATTTGAAAACTAGTTGACCTTATTTGGCCGCTATAACCTCAACCAAAGGCACCGATCAGACATTAATTCATTCATTTTCTCCACTGCTTATTCTTGTCAGAGTCATGGGGTGCTGGAGCCTATCCCCTCTGCCTTCAGGCGAAAGGTGGAGTACACTCTAAAATTGTCACCAGTCAGCTTCAGGGCACATATAAAGGCAGACGATCATTCTCAGTCCCAACCACACTACCAAAGAGTGGGAATCAAAACCACGCAGCCTGGCAGGCGAGAGAACCACTGCAACTGATCAGACAGGCACAATGAACCATCCTGATATAACTTGTGATTGTGCCACAGTATTTCGTGCAACGTTCCTTCTAAGCCGCGAAAATGTGCAATTTTACACTGGTCCCACAATCTCAGCACTCTCATCGCACAAGAAAACCTATCCAGTGCAGGGAATGAACTGCAAATGAATTAGATCTATATAACTTTTTCTGTATCATTTTGCTTTCATCGAGAGACAGTTGTCCAGCCACTCATTGGATACGATGCAATTACGCTATGCAGCCAATCACGGCATTGACAGTACTTGTGCATGAAGCTCAAGCTAACTCTGCTAAAGTGAATGTGATATGTCGACTCCCCAAACCAGAGTCAAGAAGATCTGTGCATCTTTTAAGTTGGAATGGCTGTCAAAGTATGTGGAAATAGAAGAACAAGCGATGAAACTGTGGGACATTTTTTGCTTTTCGAGTGAGAAATGTCTGTTCTGAAAAACGTGCAGCGAATGTAAAGTTGTGAGCGAGTTTTCCGATTAAAAACTATGGACTAAATGGAACCTCGATTACCTCAAGTGACATATTCAGTAGAAAAGTCATGAGAAGTGAGAAGGAAAGACGTGAAAAATAAGGTAACATTTATGTCAGATTTATCCAAATTCTAGTGACATTTATTAACATGTTTTATGTATGAATATTAATAATTAATTTTTATTATGACTAGATGTTTTATGGGTAGTAGAAATGAACCTGCTGCTGGCAGGTGTGATACTGGTGTGGGGCCATGGCAAGCACTTCTGACGTTGCTCACAGTGGTCCTCAGTGTGCGTAGGGAGGTTGTCTGTATTCCCAGACATGTGAAATTTCAGAGGGAACATTGATCTCCAGGAGGTTTAGGTTAGGACTACACCAAAACAGTTGAGTGGCAGTAAAGCATCATTCATTGGTAGCCCTCTGAAATCAAATTGATTTGACATCTATTGCTGTCAATGAGAGCTAGGGAGGTATTCTATGAAATAGATGCAATCACACTATATTTCAAGACCAATTTACACCTAAATTGAAAATATTCAAAGAGTTCAAGGAATTTGTAAGGAATAGTGTTGCGATGGACAAAAGTTGACAGTTCATGAAGTGATTGGTGAAACCTGCTAATGCAAAACAGATGTTCACAAACAATTTGGTGATATAATGATTCTTGCATCAAAAACCATTTGTCATGTGTCAAGGGTTTCTTTTTATTTTACAAACAAACTTATCTTCTTTTTTTGACGGAAAGAGGTGTTTTTGCGAAAACCAGCCACTGACTATTACTGAAAGGAAAAAAATGGGATCAAGGTTTTTACTCGTAGAAAAAGAGACTAGTCTTTGTTTTGAAGGGTTCTCTGTATAAGTTGTAACAGAACAGAGGATTGGTTGGGTCATTGAGATAAAGTAAGATGAGTCAACAAAGTATCTTGCCATTTGGAGAATTCTGCTTTTGAAGTGAGTAGGTTAAAAAGTTTTCATTTTTCATAATGATAAAATAAGTGGATAAGATGTGTGCAGTATTTTTTAAAATCATTTGTGTTATTAAGACACCTGGAACTTGATTATGTTGGTAAAATGTGTGATTGTGTTGCCAAATAATCAGCCACCATGCATCTATATTTCTTTTCTTTTTTTTTTTACATTAGCATTTTCTTGATTATATTTATTTGTGTATTAATTTTTCTCTAGCTATTTAGATTCTGGTGGCCCGGCAGCTGACTGGTTAGTTTGTCGACCTCACAACTCTGGGGTCGATGGTTTGATCCCAGGTGGGTCCTCACTTTGTGGCATGTTCTCCACGGCCTTGTGTGGGTTTCTTTCTGGTTAATCTGCTTTCCTTCCACATCCCAAAACATGCAGGTTAGGCTTGTTAAACTCTCTAAATTGCCCCTAGGTATGAGTCCGAGCGTGTTCATCTCCTTGTGCCCTGCGGTTGGCTGGCCATCCTTTCAGGGGGTCCCCTGCCTTGTGCCCATAGTTAACTGGGATAGGCTCCAGTACCCCCCGCGACCCTTGTGAGGATAAGTGGTTCAGAAAATGAATGAATAAAAATGTATCTTCTATCTGTCAGTTATGTCCAAAGTTTCTCTATCACTTGTGTACAGTGGCGGGCCGTCAGGGCCTTCGAGGCCTTCTCTGCTGGCCTAAGAAATATCTGAATCATATTATATTTTGTCCATCAATACTTATTATTCCAAATGGTCTGTTAGCTTCCTTTCATTGCTTTTCCCCCTGGTTGCACTGCTTCCAGATGTGTGCTTTCATATTGAAGCATTTAACCAATCACATTTCAGCCATTATTTGTTGCCAGATCAGATCTGCCTCAAAGCCTTCACAATCAGTTCTTGCGGGCTCTGTTGCATTAAACTAGACTGTTGCTTTTAACCAATCAGATTTCGAGTTGGCAACCCCACAATGATTTTTCATAGGCGTTAGCATTTTGCTGGCTGGGACATGTCATTGCTTTCAGAAACTATGATTGGCTAGTAGGCGGGCCAAAGCAGTACCCGAGGCAGCCGAGATCGCAAACTCCACCCACTATGGCCGACAGAAGCAGAAGCAAAAACAAATTGATTCTGTTTGCTCACAAAGCTATTTTCCAGACAGACTTTTCCAGAAAAAAATGGACATCATTAAGAAAGGGCGGTCAACTCCGAAGCTAGCAAGCCTGTTACAGCCGGGAAAATGGTGTGTGGGGCACTTTCAGCGCGCTAACTTAGCTCCACAAGCAAATAGTATATTGTTGTGTTGATTTAATGCTATTTTCAAAACGGACTATGCCGGAAATATGACAGGACAGGCTCAACTTTCATCATTAGCTTCGATGGCGATAGGAAAGAAGGAAGAAAGAAAAGTGGATAGATATTGTGTAAAAAGGATTTTTGGTGAGTAAAATTACAAATATGGCTATATTCCTAAATAATATTTCAATTGTGGGCCAAGTTCTGATATCTGAAAAGCGCCAGTGTTTGTATTTAAGCTCCAGTGTTTGTATTTAATCACAAAATGCTGCTAGGAAGTGGATTTTACCCCAATTTAATTTTTGGCGTTTCACCATTGACGTCCATCGCTGTCTTTTCCCGGGAAAAACACCCCCCTGGCCTGGTTGTAATGTCTCAAAAGCTCCAGTATTTGTATTCAATCAATAAATGATGCTAGGACGTGGATTTTACCTAATTTTAGTGCATTTTTTGTCATTTCACGTATGGACGTGTCGACGTTCATCGCTGTCTTTTTACCGGGGAAATGATACTCCGGGCCCGGTTCTGATGTCTAAAAAGCTCCAGTATCTGTATTTAATCAATAAATGCTGTTTTCGGCTGGATTTTACCCCATTTTCGGGCAATGTTTACCCGTACGCCATTGATGTTCATCGCTGTCTTTTCCCGGGAAAATCAACCCCTGACCTGGTTTTAATGTCTGAAAAGCTCCAGTATTTGTATTTAATCATGAAATGCTGCTAGGAAGTGGATTTTACCCCATTTTTGTGCATTAATTTATTGATTATTTTTTATGTGTCGCAGGTGTAGCTGCATTAGAGGTTTTATAGCCATAAAATAGTTTTTGAGGGTTGGATTGATACGTTGAAGGCGCTACCAGAAAATGCACCGCCCGCCACTGCTTGTGTAGCCGACCAGCAAACATGGTCCATGGGTTTTCTCTGAAGGGCAAATATAATGACAGCCAAGATATAGTATTATATGGAATTTGCTTTGCTAAATTGAAGCCCTAAGTAATTGCTCTTGTAATGAGAAAACCACTTAAAAGAACATCAGAGTTCTCCCCATATGTTCATCTACCTCATACACCACAAAGTGTGTGGGTGACGAAGAAGCTCATCAGCAGTGGATGCTGTCAATACGTCATTGTTACAGCAACACAGGCAACACTTCAAGTCCACAACCATTCTATTTTCTTTAAATAATGTCCTGTAAAAATTGACCATTGGCAACCCCCCTGTCCCTCTCTCTCTCTCTCTCTCTCTCTCTCTCTCTCTCTCTCTCTCTCTCTCTCTCTCTCTTCTCTCTCCTCTCTCTCCTCTCTCTCCTCTCTCTCTCTCTCTCTCTCTTTCTCTTTCTCTACCCTCCGCGCACTCCGCATTGTACTGAATAATATCATATTTTAGTATTGAACATCATAACCACTATATAGTTATTTGCTACTCTGTTAGCAGATGATGAATTAGAACCAATCGGCTGTCCGTCTTCTTCTGCCATGTAATTGCCTGGCCACCAATTCAAGGTGTCCTCCGCCTCTGCTTCGAAGTCAGCTGGGATAGGCTCCAGCACCCCCCGTGACCCTTGTGAGGATAAAGCATTTCAGAAAATAAATGAATGAATGAATAATTACTTTTGAAACACACCTCCCGAAATTAAATTTGCTATTCAGTTACTCTGCAATAAGTGGAATATATCATAATGAAAATTATGATTAGAAAAAGATTATACACCGTAACATTAAAGGGCAGACTTACCCCTCACATCTCCCATGCCTGCACTCTCCAAAAAAGGACCTTTTAGGAAATTAAACACAGGCACACACATACAGACACACGTCGATTTCTTACTATTTTTTTCTTTGTCGTTTTTAAACACCGCTTAGTTTAGAGTAGAACAGCTGTGGACCTTATTTGCAAGCGTCACTCACACCAGGCTGGCATGTTCTGCTGGCTTGCTTGTATTTTTCCATTTCAAAGCCCAGGTGTGTGGTGGTGGGCGGAACTCCATGCATCACACCTGCGATCCATCTCATCAGGACAACAGAGATATAGCTTTCCTAGTTGCCATTGCCAGCTTATGATTTTGTGCCCTTTGTTTTTGCCATTGTTCACTCGATCTGTGTTCATCTAGTTGTTGGTTTAGTGATTGTTATAAAGTATTTAGTATCCTCTGCCCTGTGTAGATAGTTTTTTTGTAGTTGTACTCTTTCTTTTTGTAGCATTTTGCTTGTTGCCTGATTAACCCTCAATATTTTATTAGTTCCCCATTGACCTTTTGTCACGGACACCTTTTGTGACTTCTTTCTTGCATCTGTGTTTCGCGTGTATTTTGATTTGAATAAATCTTGTAAAACACCTCCTTGGTTCAATTTGTCTGCTTTGGGGTGCAAACGTATACTTTCGCCTCCATAGATCGTAACACAGGCATCTCATCCCTCATCTCATTTTCTGAACCGCTTTATCCTCATTAGGGTCGTGGTGGGTGCTGGAGCCAATCCCAGCTGTCTCAGGGCCAGAGGCGGGCAACACCCTGAATTGCTGGCAGGGCACAAGATGACGGATAACCATCCACACTCACGCTCATACCTAGTGGCAATTTAGAGTGTTCCCACCTTCTGTAAAAACACCAAAAACAGGATACTACAATGGAAAAACATCTTTTTATTTGTCCTAATTCACCACTTATTCACAAAGTAGCAAATACCTATCTAGACGTTATGATCTTCAATACGAAAATGTGACATTATTCAGTACAGACGGTAGTGTGGAGTGCGCGGAGGAGGGAGAGAGAAAAGGACAGGAGAGAGACTTGACGGTGCCGCGCTCGTAACATAACATAAACTTGTAATTTAACTTAAATGGAGATTACTTGGATTACTATACACACTTAAAAAAAACTTTAAATCTTACGTTACACTAAATGTAAACCTTCTTGTGATACCTATCCTCATCGTATTCTTGCATCTGGTATTCCTTGTAATATTTATCTGTCTGTGCCTGTTTTCATGGTTGAAGTTTGATCCTCGACAACATAACACCAGGTTAGATAAGGACCTACCTACACTTAAGAAGCATGAGTGGTACTGATGGTACTTACTCTTGTGATAACCAAGGCAAAGATGTTATTGTATTACTCCGCGGCTTTCGAGTCAGAACTTGTTTCTCCATGCCTCAGAACTGAGTGTATCCCAGTTCGTTTTTTACAATTATCGAACAAGCCATGACTCGCATTGAAGGGTTTCACTGATATATTTTTCAGATGCTTGCTTTGCATTCAAGTACATGTAGATTCCCCTGTTTTTTTTCTCAGATTATCGACTCGGGCACGCTATCTCCAGCAGAAAATGCAACCTGGCCCGGTGTTCATAGATATCTTTACGCGAAGGAGTTGGATTGAGAAAGACAGAGCGATGCTGTTCTCATAAGGAGCTTCTCGCATACTCGGCCACCCGGACACCATAAATCGGAAACCATGCTCGTATCTCAAATGTATCTCGTATCTCAAAGCAAAATTTTGCTCAGAATTTTCCTCATATCTCAAATTTCTCGTATGTTAGGACACTAGTATGGTATTGTAAGAATAAGCAGTACAGTAATACCTTGGTATTACTGTACTGCTTATTCTTACAATTATTTCCAAATCAAAATTTTACCATTAGTGATAAATAAATTATGACATTATGTCTTGTTTACAGTTTGCTTTCTGCATTTCAAGTGACCGCTTTGTCGGCACCATGGGCTGACACTTGCTCAGACTAAAGCCAACTGTGGTGACAACCTTGTGGGCAAGGCCATTTAGCTCAAGGGCTTGCCTAGAGGAATGTTTGTCATCTTAGTCCAAATCAATGGACAGAAAAGCTTGGCTTTTTGCAGTCACAAGTGAGCCCGGTGTGATTTTGGGTAAGAAAAAATCATTGTGTTCTCACAGTTGTTGTTTTTGTCATCGTCCTTGCTTTAATTTTCTTTCATGTTAAGTTAAAGCAAGAAACAAGTAACCACTAGCCATTAGGGAATTCTCCAGAAATTGTGAATCTTGCCTAAATGCATAATAAATAATAGGGAAAAGTAGTACTACAGAGAATAACACACAATTAATAATAAACTGCTCCTTTCCTCAGGAACCAAGAGGCCACCAAATAAAGCCATTTTTTAGACATGGCTTTTGGACCTTTATTTCTTTATTTTTTTATTATTGTCTTTTAAAGCTGCTTGGAACATGGATAATTATAAAGGTTAGTGTCTTTGGGGACCTATTTTATTGAGCCATATGGGAGTTTGGTATTCCTGATTAATATTTTTGTTGTTGTTTATTCAGATAATGCAGCTGCTCAGAGAAAGGTTTGAGAAGATAGAAGGAAAAGAAAGAAAATAAAGGTAAATAGGTTTGATTGAATATACAATACATACTACCTGAAATAAGTAGTCTAGTCCAGTGTTTCCCAACCTTTTTTGAGCTGTGGCACACTTTTTGCATTGAAAATATCTCAAGGCATGCATTAACTGAAAATCTTCTAATTTAAATCTATGTCCCCTAAATTAACAATATAAAGTCGTTGTCATCAATGTTTTATGAACAGGAATCAAATAAATCCCCCAAATTATTCCAAAATATTATTTTTCACACCGATGTAATGTCTGCGGACCCTGAAAAGCCTCCGGTTCAAATGACGTAAAAGTAATGTAACATTGTAAATCACATAATTGTATGACTTTTACTTTCATTCTTACTGAAATCTCCTAATATTACATTAAAAGCAAAAAAAACCGCCTGGTTCACGTAACGTAAAAACGAGAAAATTACTTAAATCTCATAACATTAATATTTAAACAATATTATTTAAATCTCCTAACATTACACTAAAAAGCAGTTTTGTGCTCACACAGACTTAACGTCGACAAAAGTTGAAGTCCATGAAGCCAAACAACGTCTGCTTCACCTTACAGAACATAAGCAACAAAATGACTTTGACGTTGAATCTTGTAATAGTACAATCTATCATTTAATGTTCATTATCTTTTGATTTCAATCTCAGAATAGTTTAATTTTATTCTCATAATATTAAGATTTTTCTCTCAGAACATTACAATGTATTTCCCGGGGCACACCTGACCATCTCTAACGGCACTGTGGTTGGGAAACACTAGTCTAGTCTAACTTCTAAGAAATGACTTCTTTTGAAGATGGTACACCGTATGGGGGGATAATGAAGGTAAAAAGAGAGATGATAGGTCTGACAGGAGTGTGATAGGTAAGGTGAATGCGCAATTTTTTTTTCATATTGTTCAATGGAAAATCTAGTATGTGATTACTTATCCTGGCACGAACTGATTTATGTACAGTATGTATGGGAGTTTGACATGGACTTGAAGAAGAAACTGCCGCCCACACCGCAAGACACAAATCAGTTCCCTAATCCATCCGAGTAGCCCCACACCCACCAAACCTGACGAGTTTGCTCCATCACTGACCCCCACCTAACCGGGGGCACAGCTTGACCCCTTTTGCCCCAAAGGCTCAGCACGGGATAGTTTACTATAAGGAGAGTTGAAACCATCACAGACATAAACAAAATGCTGACCACTGCCCCAAGTAATTTATTTTCTTTACTAGCTTCATCTCCGCCATTAGCTATTACCTTTTAGTGTTGAAAGATTGGTATGTCACAATGTGCCCAAGTTCTCTGTTGTCTGGAGCTTTCTCCACCCTGGCAGGGTGGCCCATGGCAAACAGACTAATGCCTGACTCAGATTACCCAATTTTAGACCGATAGACACATTGGAATGTCTATCAGTTATGGTCGTGGCTGAAATTTTGCAGTGGGGGAATCACAACGCCTTGTATACTGTGGCAATTGTCACACAAGAACGATTTTGAGTACAATGTCCATGGCTGTCCTTTTTCTTCCCTGAGAGGGAAAAAAGCCAAAAAGCAGTTATTTTAAACTTGGTTGAACCTGAGTTCAAGAAAGAAAGAAAAAAAAGAAAAGTCCGTGGATTTAATGGTGGGAACAGCTGACGGTGTTAAATCCTTAATGACGGTGATCTTGACAGAAAAGGACAGGAGGTCAAAGGAGAAGGACAGTGCTGATCCTACCTCCAGCTTTCATCTAGCCACAGGCTGCGTCCATTTCACAGCACTCATAATCAATTCCTTTACACCCGTGTTTCTCATGTAAGTGAGATCTGATCTGGAATCAATTCTACTTTGGTGACGCAGGTGCCTTGCTGACCTCATCTTTTTACCATCACATTTGCATCGAGCATGTGAGTCCTGAGTACCCCCACGCTTCCACAGAGTCCGTCAGATAACGATTAATATGCATGTGGGAAACATAAAAACGGTTGATTGTATTTTTCACTTTCAATTGAGCAAGTATTTGTGTTTTGTGTGTGTTGTATTAAATTTCCGGGCTAGATAAAATCAGAAGAACACAGGGATGTAATCTGTTTCATTCATCTTGCCTGCGCTAGAAGTAATTGTGTCTGACAAAAAATGACCTATCAGCATCTTTTCACGAGATAGAGTTGGAGCTAATGGTATGATTTAGATGTGGCGAAAATGAAACGTGACTGGGCCCTTGCAAGCAACGAAGGGCATTCAAAGACATTAGCCCAGTTGCGATTGGACAACTTACCTCTGGTAGATATTGGCACGCTTAATTCATTCGTTTATTCATTTTCTAAACTGCTCACAAGGGTCGCGAGGGGTGCTGGAGCCTATCCAAGCTATCCACGGGCACCAGGAGACGGACAACCATTCACGCTCATGCTCATACCTAGGGGCAATTTAAAATGTTCAACCTGCACTCTTTATATTTTTGGGATATGGGAGGAAACCGGAGTACCCGGACAAAACCCACGCAAGTGTGGGGAGAACATGCAAACTCCACAAAGTGAGGAATGTCCTGGGCTCTAACCCACGACACCAGAACTGCAAGGCCAACGCGCTAACCACTCGTTTGCTGGGCAACGGCACGCTTACACAAAAACAAAATATTTTTTCAAAATGACTGATGCTGAGCCATTGCTTTGTCATAAAGATGGGCAAAATAGTCGATGAGTTGTTAAGAATTTCATCCACAGTTTGAAATTGACTGTTGATTAAGTGCATCATAGACAAGCAAAATGGAGGGTTGAGTGTTTTCTATCTGCTGCTAGGTATGCATTTTCCCCCTTTCAACACAAACTTCAATCCATTTACTTCACTGTTTTACTTCTTAGGGTTGGAGTCTATCGCAAATGGCTTTGAGTGAGAGGTTACGGGCAAAATAAAAATAAAATGTACTTTCTACATTCACACCGACGGACAGCATCGTCAATAAAAATGGCATTTATATTTTAGGAATGTGTACTTTCTGGTACTCTTGAAGTACGCAACTTGAAACTCCTCCAAGTGGAATTACATTTAAAATATTCCATAGCATCTTTTTCCTAAAATGAATGCATGCAAAATTAGTATGAAATATTGTAAAACAACAATTACCTGAAAATAAATAAACCAATTTTCCTACCCACCCTTCCTAGTGGCACTTTTCCTTTTCTAGTGATAGGTCATGTTTGTAGTATAGGGTTTCGGCTGAACTTCAAACTAGAGTTTGCCACTGCTAAACTTCTAGCAGGATTAAAAAGCAGTCTCACTTCACACGACTTCACCAAAGCTATGCCCCTCACTCCACGAGAGATGCTGTATACAGGTATAGTTCGCCTGCATTACATACATTGGTGGCCGGACTTAGTTGTTATGGCCTGTTACTTTGACACTATTTTAATATCTAGCACAGGTTAAGTCTTTGTCTGCTTGTTGCACCTGGCACGTAGGTGTCTCAGACTGAGGTTGTTTTGTGCTCCGTGGAGACATAAACACTACCGACTCATGAGTCCTGAATCTTACTTGTCTGTGGCTCGGCCACATTTGAAAGATGGTATATTTTCTGTTTAGTTTTGTTTTGTCTTCGGATTGGCCTAATAATTTACAAAGCTTTTTCCCCGTAACTGATGAATTTTCCGTGATATTTTGGAAAAGTAGCTGAAGCTCAAGGGAAAAGAGGCGTGTGATGCAGTGCGGTTATGCTTGTTAAGTATCAGCAACTGTTTATTAAGTATTTGAACACCCTGCTTTATTGCAAGTTCCCCCACTTAGAAATCATAAAATTTTCATCGTAGGTCCACTGTGAGAGAGATAATCTAAACAGATGTATGATTTTTTATTTTTTTATTTGTGTGACACTTTCTTGTCTATCAGGTAGAATTCTGACCCTAAAATATTTTTAAAAGTCTACCTCAATTCCATGTACCTGTTTGGGGTAATCAACTACACAAAGACACTGACCACAATGACCTGAAAAGAGCTTCGACCACTGTTTCCAAGGTCACTGCCTAATCGTGTTTGGAGCAAAAAGAATGATAAGTACCATCCCAAGAACACCATCCCCACTGTGATGTATGAGGGTGGTCATGCTTTGAGTGTGTTTTTCTGCACATGGGACAGGACAACTCTACTGTATTAGGCGGACGATGACCAGGGACATGTATTGCAAGATTTTGGGGAACAACCTCCTTCACTCAGTCAGAGCATTAAAGATGGGTCATGGTTGGATCTTCCAACATGATAATGACCCGAAGCACACAGCCAGGAACACCAAGTACAGTACTTCCGTAAGAAACATATCAAGGTTCTGGTGTGGCCTAGCCAGTCTCCAGGCCTAAAACGAATAGAAGCTCTTCGGAGGGAGCTCAAATTCCGTGTTTCTCAGCGACAGTCCAGAAACCGGACTGATCTAGAGAAGATCTGTGTGGAGGATTGGGCCAAAATCCCTCCTGCAGTGTATGCAAACTTGGTGAAAAACTACAGGAAACATTTGACCTTTGTAATTGGAGACAAAGGCTGTTGCACAAAATGTTATTATTGTTCTTCTCAGGTGTTCAAATACTTATGTGCAGCTGTATCACACAAATTGTTCAAAAATCATACATTGGTATTTCTGGATTTTTCTTTTTGATTATCTCTCTCACAGTGGACATGGACCTACGATGAAAATTTCCGACCCCTCCATGATTTTTAAGTGTGGGAACTTGCAATATACCAGGATGTTCGAATACGTATTGAACTCATTGTATATAGACATTGTACATTAGTCATTTTTTTGTTTTGGTTTTCCTCGGGTGTGGACATTTATAAACATCAAGGTTTTAGAAAACCAGGTGAACGTCCATCACACGTCATTTTACTGTCATGTTCATACTGAAAACTTACAAATAACTTTTTGGGGGAGAATTTCCTGTTTTAACAATTATATTCATGTAGGTTTTGGTACGCAACTCACATTCGCAGGGTAACATTTAGAGAAGATTCTGTTTAACTTTCAAGAGTTTTGAAGATTGGATGTTGGTCTCTCTTCTTTCCGTGTTTGCTTTATGGGCAGCATATATTTATGGAGGGACACCCAGGTGGGAGCCCCTGCAGGATACCTCATTAAAATGGGTTTTGTCCGGGTCCCTAGTGCGACGACTCACTGGACATTTACTCGCTGCGTGCACGATAAACCCCATTAAATAGTTTTGTCCAAAATATGAACGCCTTCAAAAGCAGGAATTTCTGCTAAGATCCTCAAATGAAAACACACAATGGCTTCATTGCATTATGGATATGCAAGAAACTGCCTTTTGATTTTTACATGTGTGAAGGCAGCAATGTTTCTTAGTGATCATCATTTCTTGGTGTTGCAGGCCAATTACACATTTATTTTTAATTCTCTTCATTGTAGATGTACATGGGCCACCAAATGGTGTAGCGGTCCACTCGCCTGACCTGGCAAGCTTCGGATCGATTACCGCTCGGTGGCAGAATGCTTATAACTGTAAATGTTTGTCTGTGTCTCTGTGTGCCCCACGCCTGACTGGGAACCAGTCTATGGTGTAGACTGCCTTTCGCCGAAGTCAAGATAGGCTCCAGCAACCCCTGCATTGCCGACGAGGATGCACAGTATAGAAGATGAATGAATGAGTGGATGTATACATTAGTTTGCATTTGTCTCTTAATAATTCCCTGACGGCAGCTTTTAATGCACCAAATGTATAAAGTTGAATGTCTTCGCAATAAGAGCTCTAAATAGTCTTTTATTTCAAGTAAATTGATGATGACGCCAAGTTATGATAGACATTGTAATCAAATCGCTGTTGAAGTGGCTGTTGATTATTTTTGCCTTGAAGCAATTTAAACTAATGTATTATAAAATGGAAACCAGTACTTCTCTGCTTTTGATTCAATCAGTTTGCTGTTTAAAGCATTAATTCTCCACAAGGGTTCCGTGGTATATGATATCAACGCAAATGTTATAGGAAAATGTCCAATTTCATTAAATTAGGTCTAAAAATAATATTTATTCATTCTAAATGTATCACTTTTCCCTCAAGCAATGCAAACAGCGTGTACCACTTCTGTTAAAATAAAGTTATACTATTTCCACACTGTGGGAAGCCTATACCATGCTTATGTGACGTCAACGAGCTAGGCAATGTAAACACAACATATCCAGCCCTATGACTGATGTTTACAAAATTACATTATAGCAATGTAGTAGCTTAAAAATCTTCAGGGTCACAAGTGGTTAAGTAAAAAAATCTGGATGTGATACAACATATAAGTCAATTTAAAATGTTATTGAGGCACCAGACTTTTATGCATAAATGAAATGAGAATGTGTTCTAGTTTAACTGTGTTTTTATTTGATTGCAACCGTGTTTGAAAGTTAATGTATTCTACAGACGTAGGTTTTGAAATTTAGCACTTGGTGACATCACACTGTGCCTTAATATGGCAAGTAATTTTCATCTTCGTTCTTCCGATACCTCCACTGATATGAGTAGTGTTGAGCACAGAGGACAGCTGTCTGGATGTTGCAACATTATGGTTCTAAAATGTCCCACATTAAGCATGCAGTATATAATATAAAGCATTAATTTAATCTACAGTCAGTAATTATTCAGAGGCCTTGATATTTTTCATTCTCTGTGGCATTGCAGCCATTTGACTGAAGCAAAAAAGTTTACATTATTTTTTCATTATTGTATACTTAGCAACCGATCTTAACAGAAAAAGCAGAAATGTAGAAACTTTACAAAATTCATTAAAAAATAAACACTGAAATATCATATGGTTATAAGTATTCTGACACTTTGAAGTGACCTTCATATTTAACTCACCTGTCCTCCATTTCAATCTAAACTGAACTTGGGTGGCGTGGAGGACGAGTGGTTAGCGCATTGGCCTCACAGTTCTGGGGTTGAGGGTTCGATTTCAGGTCGGTCCTCACTTTGTAGAGTTTGCATGTTCACTCCGTGCTTGTGTGGGTTTTCCCCGGGTACTCTGCTTTCCTCCCACATCCCAAAAACATTCAGAGTAAGCTGGCTAAACACTCTAAAGCCGCGACTCACTTTGACAGGTTTTGTTGGTGTCTTTTTCAGAAGCTTGCTTTGCTTTAAAGTCCATGTAGATTCTGCTGGCTTTTTCGCAGATTATCGACTCAGGCACGCTATCTCCAGTAAAAAATGCAACCTCTACGCCCAGTGCTCGTAGATATCTTTATGCGAGGGAGATGCGACGAGAAAGACAGTGCGCTGTTATCATAAGCAGCCTCTCGCAGACTCGGCCACCAGGCTGTCTCATATGCTCGTATATCAAATTTGTCTCGTATATCAAGGCAAATATTTGCTCGGAATTTTCCTCGTATTTCAAATTTCTCCTATGTTTGGGCACTCGTATATCAAGGTATTTCTGTATAGAAAAATACTAAAATACAACATAGATTGGAAAAATTCTTTCCATACCCACTGTATACATGTTCTGTTTTAGTACAATTATTTGGTCGCACCACCAGTTCCTAATCTTTGCTTTTATTCTTTGCCCCCGTGTCTTCCACTCCCACTTCACTGTACACGATCTAATATGCTAAAAGGCAGTTTTCTCTGCTTGGGTGGCAGCAAAAGATAGTCTCCTCGCTTGGTCTGTGAGAAGTAAATATTTTATTTATTTGTATACTCAATGACGTGTCAGTCATCACACGAGGTGGCATCGCTTACGAGTTTTCCACCAACACACCCACTCAAACGACGGTCAATCGGAGAAAAGAAGACGGTAACTGGCTCAAGTCTGCTAATGAGAAACAGAACTATGCAGAAGTGCTAAGAAAAGGACCAGCTAAAAAGCCTTAAAATTAAAAATGTTGGCATTGGCACTGCATTTTGCAATAAATGACAAAAAGGATATGAAAAAGACGTTCAACTTTAATGTTGCTTTAATTAATTAAAATCTCAGATTGTAATTGGTTGTCCTCATGTCGAATCTTATTTTCAACATTTTTAATTTAATAGGAAATGTATCGTCCTGGCTGAAACATTTCCTACATTAAGCTAAATCACAAAGTTTCTCTCCTTGATTTCACAAATGTTTTCCTGCCAAAGTTTGTTTTTTAATCATCATGGGTCCAGCGTGCTGTATTTGCCGCACTACTCATTTCATCTTCCCTGGATATTATCATAGATGTTTGTAAAATAAGACAGTTTTGCTTCAAGCGTAATGCTTTTGGGATTGTGTCATGCCGTGCCTCACCAGTTTTCTCAAGTGCAAAGTTTCTTGATGCTACTCTGTACCTGCGAACACAACCTGAGGCGCACTTTTAATGAGTATTTAGAAAACAAAGAAAATGTTGAATAGCAAATGGAAAGATAATTCCCCCTCCAGATTTTTATGTTATTTTCAAAGCTAGACAGTTATGCATATAAATTGAAGTTTGCCAAACATAAAGGCACACATGACACATGCTACATGATTATAAACAAATTCTTTCTTGGTATGAAATAATAATGAGCCAGTTGCGCCCGCACTGCTGTGGGGACTTTTCTCTCAACAAGACAAAAGAAAAGCAAAAGAAACACAAAAAAATATTGCTTTCATTAAACAGAATAGATTATCAGAAGAGAAAAGTCCCCTGCATCAAAGAATCGCTCTTCTTTAAAACAAAATCAACTTAGTTTTTTTCAACACAAATGGTTACTTGCAAGATTCTGATGCTGAGCAAAAGAAATATGTATCTATACAAGCCATTCCATTAGGAAATTCATAAGAGACAGTGATAATTGGGATCTTAATTGGAGCAGATTCAATTAGTTTTGTTTTAATTTGACTGTGTGCAAGCAGGTAATGGATTATTATTGTTATACACATCGAAAGGTTGATGGAAAATGGTTGCAAAAAAAAAGGTAAAATAAAAAGAAATATTTTTTTGTAAACAGGCACATGCATAATGAATCTTTTTGTCTTATCATAACTATCCCAGCTGACTCCGGGCCAGAGATGGTGGACACCCTGAATCAGTGTCTAGCTGGTCGCAGGGCACGAGGAGACGGACAAACATGCACACACACACACACCTATACGTAGGGGCAATTTAGTGGCCAATCAGCCTACCATGCATGTTTTTTTAATGTGGGAGGAAACCGGAATACCCAGAGGGAACCCACACAGGCCCAGGGAGTACATGCAAAGTCCACACACGTGGACGTGACTTGGATTTGAACCCAGGACCCCAGAGCTGTGAGGCCAACACGCTAACCACTCGCCCCACCAGGCCGCCCAACAGCCACTATATGTTTTAAATATTTCAAAATGAACCAAGGTTATCATTTGTAGTTGTCTTCCTAGAAATATTTCGAAAACGTCAGCCAACGAACAAACTCGAGTAAATATATGTTGTTTTTTATTTTATTATTATTATTTTTTTTAACTGAAAGTTTGACCGCTGTTAATGTACTCCAGCACAATTGCTGGAGTACATAATGCATGCATTGATTCTGCCATTTCCATTTGGAGGATCAGCTCCCTCCAATCCTACCCCCACATACATCTGTGTATTCAGGGTCAATGTTAAAGGATCGTTTTGCAGCATTCATATTTAAGATGTCTACTTTGTGTGTAGGTGGTGATAGCTCATCTTTACAACTCAAGCAACATCACTCACATTAGTGTTTTTTTTCTTTAAAATGGTTGAAAGAAATTCAGTTCGGAGTAACTTAGCCAAATGTAACATTCAATGTGATGTGATTTTGTTTTTATTATTCATCTTTGTTTGCTATACACTGTGGGTCTGCAGGCTTCAAAAAGCCATCTGTCATCCTGTCTGCCAACATCTGTGATAGCTCAACAATTATCATTATTTCTAGAAAAATAAAAGAGAAGAAAAATTAAAGCGCCGACATGGAGATGAAGTGAAAGCAGTGCCGTTTGCTTTCTTTAAATGTGTCACTCAAATTTCCTCCACCTTTTATTCCAGTTGTATTCTAACATCAAAAGGAAGCACTCCATTCTTCTCAGACTAAAATGGACTCTGTGATCAGTTTCATTCCCGTCTTGCAATCATTTCTTGCTTTTTCAGGTACAGTTTGCAGAATAAGAGCTACATATTGCTGCACTGCTATCCCTTTCATTTACATCATTTGTTCTTTTCAGCGGGCACGCATCTTCTTTGTGTCCACAGAGAAATAACTCAGAGCAGGGAAGAGACCTGCCAGCTGACTCATTCATCATCCATCACAGTGTTTTTTGTGATCATGCTCACAGTGGATGAGTCAGCACCAAGTGGCACTTGTAGGGTGTGACTGTCAAGGGTTATCAGAAAGTGCTCACCCCGCCCAGTTCATGAACATTCAGTGTGATGCATAGCATCCATTTTCTATACCACCAGCTATGCTCGGTGGGTTAGGATAGGCTATTCATCTGAAATAGGCCAGGAGGCAGATGGTACCCTGCCTTTGTCACATCAGTCAGATGGGCTAGCACAAGAAGATAGACACCCATTCAATGTTACGATCGGGGATGGAGGACCCCAAAGCAGGCAAGGGCTGCGAGTCTGGTTCTCAAATCTTTATTAGAATCGTCCAAGAGACGGGCAAAGGCAAAAGAGGGGATAGCGTAGGCGAGTCGTTAGTCGTAGAAGGAAGGTCGGTAGCCGTGAAGTCCAGAGTGGAGGGTACAAAGGGCGAAGTCATTGTCCGTGGTCGTGGGGCTGAGCGTGGTCGGAATCCTGGGAGCCAAACAAGAGGTTGTAGATCAATAAAGGCAGGCAAGGAGAAAATACGAGAGGGTACCTAACAGTGAACTGATAAGACAATCCAACGGCGTGGGCATGTTCTTGGTGGCTTTAAATACTCCTCACTAGCTAATGACTCACACCTGGATGCGCTTGAGTCATTAGGGGCTGGGCCTGTGATTGGATGGCAGGCACAACCAGCCAACAGTCTGGTCTGGGGCCTGACATGCAAACCATAAAATATATGAACATTTTGTCCACAGAAAAATCAATCAAACCACTCAAATTATGTTTTTAACCTGGTCTATTCAATTGTTTGGACACGCAAAATGATAAATCAGAGTGTCTATAAATTGAAAGAGTTTTAAGATGCTACTACAGGGGAGTGATGTATAATCTCTTGCAGTTTGTTTCATTTATTCATAAAATGCAGCTGGACAAAAGAGAATGTGAAGAGACAGATAAAGAAAGAACAGAGGGAATTTGTGACACAAACGTGATTGAACTATTTATGTAGCTATCAGCAGTCTTGCAATCTTCATTATGAAGGGACACCATATGGGAAGGAAAATACAGTCATACCTCTACTTACGAATGCCTTTAGTACGAAATTTTCAGGTAACAAAAGCTTTTTATATCCAAATGAGTGCCTAGAGATACAAAAAAGATCCAAGTTATGAAATCCCCCAAAAAGTAAATTCATTCCTTACATGTTATTTTATTTTGAAAATATTGTCGTGGATGCATTGATCCTCACTTTAGTACCTCCCTACACTCTACTGGGCTCTCTTTTTTCTTTCAAATTTGAATTTTAAACCTTCTTGAAGAAGTAAATAAATTACTCTCCTCGTTATTCCATTATGAAAGTAACTATGTTACCGTGGAGATTCACACCCTTGACTTTGGTGCGGGCAGGCATGGTCTCGATTCCCGCTGGTGGCGGTATGATTGCCAGTGCGTATGGTCGTTTATCTCTCTGTATTGCCTACGACTGACTGGCGACCAGAGTGTGGTGTAGTCTGCCTTCATCTCGAAGACAGCTGGGTTAGGCTCCAGCAACCCCAGCATTACTTTAGAGCACAGGTGTCAAAGTGGCGGCCCGGGGGCCAAATCTGGCCCGCCGCATCATTTTGTGCGGCCCGAGTAAGTAAATCATGAGTGCCAACTTTCTATTTTAGGATCAAATTCAAATGAAAATTATAGATGTATAGGGAATATTTCCTGTGTTTGCTCATTTTAAATCAATAATTGCAGACGATTTGTACAAATTTGAATATCCAAAAGTGATCTATCGATCAGCACGATTGAAAAGGCTGTCAATTTATCAATCAATTAATTTTGGCAGCCTAGTTGGAAGACATACTGGCCCTCCGGATGAAATCGAAACTACAACGTGGCCCGCAACAAAAAATGAGTTTGACACCCCTGCTTTAGAGGATGGGCATTATGGAAGATGAATGAATGAATGAACTATGTTACCTTACTTTATAAGAAAAAAAGAATATGAAATATGATGATTTTGAAAAGTATTTTTGTTGTTCTGTTGTGCAATAAAGATAAGACAATTCCCTCCTTACACTATGAAATGTAAAGATCTACCACCCGCAACGAATATTAAAACTTGTCAAAATATTGACAAGTGTACTTTTATAAATTTGCCCCAAACCATTTGGTTATAATAACAATTACAAAGAAGCACGATTGGATTTATTCATCGATTTATGCCAAAATAGTGAGCAGACCGATAGGCCTCTGCATTTAGATGATGTTTCAAGGAAAATGTAACGAAACCATCACCTAAATTATAGAAGATTTACCTCCTGATTTAATGCTATCGATGTGATACTTTTAGTCGTATTGATTAAACGATAAAAACTCAGAGTGGGAACTTAGAGTTGAAAAGCAGCTGATTTTTTAAATTCCTTGTACACAAATAACCTGTGGCCTGCTTGCCCACCAGTCAAATGTGAAACCTAAGAGGAGTATCTTAAGTGACCTGCCTATTACTCAAAATTAGTTAGAAAGTTGGCCATGCCTTGCCAGAAATTGTCCTCCTTGGGCAGGTTCTCAGTCTATTTTTTTCTTTCTCCTTTCACCCTTGCATACGAATGATGACCTTGAGCTCTGATGTGCTGTGAGTTTCTTAGCATCAATTATTGTCTATTTGGGTCGAAATCAGTAATCACTGAGTCATTAGCATACTGTATCCCTTCATGTCCACGTCTAACTGCCAATGTGCACACACACACCTGCCACCAACACACACACCCCAACACAACCAATCAGAGAAAATGGTTAAGATTATGACTATTCTATTTGGATCCACTCATTCATTTTATGTACAACTTATCCTCACAAGGGTCGTTGCGGGTGCTAGATCCAATCTCAGCCCACTATTGGCACCCGGCAGAGGCTAACCTGATGGGGCCAGCCAATTTGCAAGGCATAAGGAGACAGATAACAATTCATGCTCACACTCAGACCTAGGGGCAATTTATTTTTTTCAACCAGCCTACCATGCATGCTTTTGGGATGTAGGAAGAAACTAGAGTCAATTTGGTCACAAACTAATGAGAATCTGATTGTCTGCAAAAGTAGGCAATATGGAGCAACTAAAAGATCTTCATCTCAGCTCATCTCATCTTCTGAACTGCTTTATCCTCACTAGGGTTGCGGGGTGTGCTGGAGCCTATCCCAGCTGACTTCCGGCCAGAGGCGGGGGACACCCTCATTGATGGCCAGCCAATCACAAGGCACAAGGAGACAAACAACCATCACGCTCACACTCATACCTAGAGTGTCCAATCAGCCTACCATACTTGTCTTTGGAATGTGGGAGGAAACCGGAGTACCCGGAGAAAACCCACGCAGGCCCGGGGAGAACATGCAAACTCCAAACAGGAGGACCGACCTGCATTTGAAGCCAGGGCCGACACGCTAACCACTCAGCCGCCGGGCCCTAACAGACCTTTCTTTTTTTATTACAATTATTATTATTATTTTAGTCTATTCTCGGATGGAATGAAAAATAAGGCTTTAGGAATATTTTTCACTATGCATCATCATTGTGGCTTTTTGTTGATTTCTGGGAAAAGAAGGAAGAGCTGTGCAAACAACCCTCATAACCACCCCTACCATTACCTAAAACCCCGCTTACATATCTATGTTTAATTGGAGGGGGCCTGGCGGTCGCATTGGCCTCACAGTTCTGGGGTCGAGGGTTCGATCCCAGATTGGTCCAGACTTTGCAGAGTTTGCATGTCCTCCCCAGGCTTGCTTGGGTTTTCTCTAGGTACTCCCATTTCATCCCACCTTCCAAAACAAAACATCCATGGTTGGCTGGTTGAAAACTCAAAATTTGCCCTAGCTATGAATGTGATTGGTTGTTTGTCTCTTTGTGCCCTGCGATTGGCTGGCCACTGATTCAGGGTGTCGCCGCGTGGTGCCTGTAGTTAGCTGGGATAGGCTGCAGCACCCCCTGCTACCTTTGACAGGATAAGCGGTTCAGAAAATGTATAGATGAATGGATCGTCTTAACGTGTAAAATCATTATCAATTGGATCAAACTGAATCGTAACCTGTGAATTTTGATACGAATCCTTTCGCCATACACTATGAGGCAAAAAACTACTTTCCACTGCTCCAATTAGGTGAAAAAAATTGATGCAACTATAAAAAATAATTGAATTGGATATGTAAAATGTTTTTCTTCACGAACCAAACTAATCAAGTGTGGAGTTACCTCTTGCAGCAGATTGTTCTATTTACAGTGGTCTATTACATTCTATCAGAGATGTTTTCCATTTTTGCCCTAACAACTTTTTTACTCCAGCTTATAAAGTGCTTTGTGGCTCTTGGCATGTGAAAGGTTCCTCACAGATAAACTACAGGACTTCACAGGCCAGTGGCTCTGTGCATGGAATATCAATGAAAGCATTGTCGTCGGCACCCGTGTCGAAATATCTTTAGCAATGTGGCATCATGCATTGCGTCGTGCTAATCGCCACCATCTTGGAGAGGCGATGATGACACACCCATGTGGGGCAAGAGTGACGTGCTATCTGATGATTGTTGAATTTATTTCCGTCACTTTGCTGCTGCTGCACCTGAATGCACCGTGACAGAGAGCCCAATCTCTCATCCTGCTATGCAGATTGATAAAATACACCAGAAAAAAAATACATACATACAACAACACTGGATTTTCCATTGAATGGTCAAACGATGGACCAGACAAAGCAGTTTATGTGATGATTCGCTGAATAACCGATTTGTCATAGAAAATCCTGCTGATCCAAGCTGGCTTATTCACTTAAGGGCTATATAGCTTCGATAAAACCTCTCCTGTATCTCCCTCCAAATTATGTTTGCAAATGAACCTTTTTTTATTCAAAACACCTGCACAGCTTGCCAATTTTCCCTCATGCTTTGCACTCTGATCCCATCCAAGTACAGAGAGGAAATGTTTACTAAATTAGCAATTTATAATAAAAGTAAATGTACTAGATTTTCTATTTTGTGTGCCTCATAATGGATTTTATTAGGGTTCATTTGGCACCTGATACAGTAAAAAATGGACTAAAAGTTTAATCTGTTATGTTTGTCAATTACCATCTAATCAGTAATGTATGATTATTTTCTGTAATTTCTTCTTATAAACATGATAATACAGCTAGTGTTTGTCAGATTTTTTTCTGTGAAAGTCATTCAAAGTCACATTAACTTAAATCCACGGTAACCCAAACAGCAAATGACATAGTAAGTTTCTTTGGCAGTCTCCACTCTTGTAGTTTATTTGTCATTTTGATGGGTACCGACAGCGATTTATTCTCTATAAAGGTGTCTACAAAACACGATGACAGTAATTCTTGTTTTTTTTCTGAAGAAGAATATATTAAATAACTTTCATGGAAGCTAAGTGCGTGAAAGGAGTACATTGTGATTGAGGAAGGCTGAGGCTTGTGTTTGGCTATAGAAATGTTATTATTATGTTGTGAATTTTTAATCAATACGAGATATGGGAAATAGTTATGTACATATTTATTGACTGTGCAGGAACTTCTTAAGTCTAGGTCAATTTTGAAAGAAATGTTTAAAGAATGCATACTATTCATTATCTTAAACGTTTAACAGTTCCATGTGACATTGTTTTGTCAAAGTACCCCAAGGATAAAAAATAGTCCATACATTCTTACAGCATGTTTCCATCAACTGATGCTTGGCGACAGTGGAACGCTGATGAGCGCCCAAAACAATGAACCTTAATTGTTTTTTTTTTACCCTGGACTTGTCGCCAAGCACAAACAACCTCTGGCGCTACTCACTTCTTCAATTTAGTGGATAATTTTATTTCAATGTAAATCTGGGGATGGGACAACTCTCAATTACCTTGCATAAATCCACTCGACTCCTCTCTCAGAAACAATCTATTGCATTAACATGGTTTGTGTAGTCAACATTTTTGCCCCAAAGCTTCTGAAGTACACGTGTCACTTAATGTAGTGGTGTGACAACTGATTGCGAGGTGAAAGTGCAACTCTGCTTTCTCAGAGACATATTTTCCAAAAGAACCTTATAACTAGGTATTATATTGGATGTTTAATTGCACACTATGGGAGGCCAGTCGCTCTTGAAAACCGACTATTAATATACAAATAATGTACTCAATTCTCCAAAATACGCACCCCGTAAATAGAAGAAAAATAGCAGGCAATATTTGCAAATGAATGTAAAAAAAATCTTTTTTTTCTTTTTTATTCTCCTTTTATCACCTTTTTGTCATGGTTCCCTGGCTGTTACTTTTCTGAAAAATTCCCTCAGTTGACCGTTTTTATCTGAATGGTGATGACAGCATGATGACTTTATGTAGCGAGTTTGCCACTCATTTGCGAGTTGCGCGTTCCAACCCTGGCCTAAACGATCCATATGTGTGATTGTACGTGTCATGATATAGATGTTTGTCTATATGTGCCTTGCAATTGGCTTGGACCCTGTCTCCTGGGATTGACTGCAGCTTCATCAGGATCTTAATAAGGTTGACCGCCGTTGAAAATGGATGGATTTTTCGAATTGTGCAACCTTGAGCAAGTTTGACTTTAGCGATCCCACCGTGTTAGACTTTAAACATATTGTTGTTCAATGTTGCTGTAAAACCACAGTATGAGGACCCCAGAGAATTTCAGAAATTGTAATGAGGACAGTGTTTACTGCAGTTTAGTGTTGACAAGGAGCTCTCGATGCAGAACCAGTGTGTAAAGACTCCAGCGAAGGTTAAAGTCATTACTGTAGGTAACAATTGCTGCTAAGGTGATGAAGAGGGTACTGGCAGGGCCTGTGTCTTATTTTGTGCATACCAATCAGATTGTTAACATCGGAGGGGGCGGTGCTGTTGTAATGCCCTTTCACTCACGCAGATCATCACTTGCAGCATATTTGTCTTGCAGCTTGTGTTGACGCTCATGTAAATGGACTGTTTGGCTCCAAACTGTGATGCACGGTGCCTTTCCCCCTGATTAGACTGATCCTAGAGAGAGTGGCCTGTCCTAATGAATCCCAAACATGGAATCAGAGGCGGCACACTTGCCATCCCGTCGCCACTCTGTCCCATAAATCTTAGCGCAACCCTTCAGCTTGTCGCTGCGATTAATTGGAGCAATCTGAGTAATTACATGTAATTAATAACTTGTAGAGCAACAGAATGTCAGCCGCCGCAGGATTGAAATGAAGTTAAATTTACATTTTTATTACCAGTAATATAAAATGAACTTGGTTGTTGTGAGTTTCCTGCTAGACAGCTACAATTATCAACATCTGCATTTACATTAATGAACTATTATGCAGCTATTACCACAACAGCAGTGCACCATAACTTAAGGTAATGATCTAAAACTGAAAAACGTATCCCAGTGTGACTCATTGTGTCCGTGCTTAGGTTTACATCACGTCGATAAACACTTTTATACATAATGGGTTTAGAGCAAGGTTCGGCCCGTCCGTCTCTCTTGTCCTGTTGGCTGTATAATGCCGTTTACTTATGAGTAGGCACACTCAGGGAAAGCCACGCTTCATCTGCTGTGGCGGCAGAGGAACACAAGCTGCTTGAAGCTCTCGTGTTGAACTCAGGCACCTGTTAGCGGCAGATAGACGACAGCTCCAGTTGGCAGCTCTCGCCGCACCATGAGTTAGCTTCTCCCTGCCTCCGCTAAATCCAATCCTGTTCATCAAGTTTACTAAGTAGCGCCGCTCAACTCCGTCATGCTACCATGATTCAAAGTGGTGCTGACCTTTATAGGGAATAACTTGTCATTAAGAACGTGTCCATGGTAAACTGACAACCATTTTCTCCAGCTGTGTTTCCATGGATACGAAGCAAACCAAAGGCCTTTACTATTAGGGCCATCAATCATTCCAATGTCAACATGCTAAATCATCTGTGCCTGCAAGCATTATTTAATGCTGATTTTCAAATCAAAGCAGTGTTTCAAAAAAAAAACATCCTTAAATTGGTCACAACATTGAGCAGTGGCAAAAACAATGATTCATTTGATCATTTCAATCTTCTAGTTGAGAAGAATATGAACCTCTCCATTTAGCCAACCTGGCTTAGGGGAATTTTTAGAGAGCAGTTTAATACTCTCACACTAACATGAAGCCACACATTTGTAACACTTGCAAAATGTAACCACTTATTGCCATAACAACCTGTCATGTTTCTGAAAAATACGTTGCTTTGATGAATGCACATTTTGCTCCTAATCCTATACGTATGTCACTTTCAGGAATTGTACACAATACCATACTATCATAAACCAAGACTTTTGGAAGCCCAGACCAAGAAAAGAAGAGAGGGAGAAGAGCAAGATTATAGGAACTAGTGGTAAGATCGGCCTGAAAAAGAATCCAGCCCGACCCGACCTGGCCCCCGGGTATTAGAGCCCGGTGAATTAACTTAATTTACAGCACCAAGCCCGAAGCAAACCCGAAATTTCATATTTTGGTTGCGAGGACTCGGCCCGAGTCAGGAGGAGGAGGCGTGTTTTATAATAACAAATTGAAGCCTGTCTTTTGTAACAAAATATAAGTTAAACAAGACTGTATAACCTCATTGGTTAAACTGTCTGTGTTGGATTGATTAGAATAACAACCTGCACCCACAGGAGCCCTCGAGGACCAGTTTGCCCACCCCTCTAACATGTGCATCACAGTTCTTAGAAAAAGGGTTTCGGGCTTTGGCCATCCTGTGTGAAGTTTACATGCTTTCACTCTGTCTAAGCGGGTTTTAAAATAAAAAAAAACAGACTGATTTACAACAGAACAAGCATAAACGGTGCAGTTTGCCATTTATATTGGAAGTGGTGGTCCAGAGACATGTCACCTTATTCATTTTTTGTCCATTCTACGCCCAAAAACCATTGCAAAAATCAAGACAAAGAGGATTTTCTGGCTATAACTCAGAGATTCCAAAGTTATTTGTTTTCAGATTTTGCGCATCTTTTCAGCCTTCAAACTTCATGTATTTAAAGTCCTCAAAATGACCGGACTGGTATTTAATACTACAGCTGATTTTTTGAAAAAGATAGCGGATCATACACGAATATTCTCTTGTTGCAGTGGGACTTTTCTGTCAACATTTACTATGTAGCGCAAGCATTACAAAGCTAGAAATGACAATGAATTTTGTTTGGGACATGCAATTGCAATTTCTGAAAAAGTGGACATGTCCAGATTCATTGTTCTGGTTCGAATAAATATGAAATGTTTAAAAAAAAACAGTCATGTGACTACTGTGATCCTCCTTCACTTCGTGGCTTCAATTTTCGCAGCTTCACTACATCGTGCATTTTTTTCTGAGATACAATCATCTCTCAGCGCCGAAGAAGGAATCTACAATAGAGGGAGAATGGGTGCGCCAAATATCATATAATACAGTCCCTACATGCATTCGTCTTGCCATTTTCTCCTTTGTTGCAATTGAATTTTGCCTGTTTTTTGAGTCGCCATTGAAAATTTCTCCTAAATATTGAAGTTCCTTGATATGCTGAAGAAGTAGCACGCCATTGCGAAACAAATGAGAATACACCTTTGGGAATAATTTAATATTTTTTCGTATAATAAATGTTGGGTTGTAAAACTAGGTCAGTGCTTTTGATTGTGTTAAGGCCGGCAGAGAAGCCCACCACTGCCATTTGGATCTTTTGATCATCTAATGAATAATGATTTAAGACACTAAGAACATGTACTAGTTTTTCTAATTAGTAGTGAAATTTACCTATTTCAGTATTGTTCATTTATTCATTAATTTTCTGAACGACTTATCCTCACTAGGGTCACGGGGGATGATGGATCCTATACCAGCTAACTGTAGGCACCAGGCGGGGGACACCCTGAATCGGTGGCCAGCCAATCACAGGGCAAAAGGAGACGAACAACCATTCACACTCGCATTCATACCCAGGGGCAATTTAGAGTGTTCAACCACCCTACCTCACATGATTCTGGAGTACTCGGTGAAAACCCACACAAATTTCTCCTAAATATTGAAGTTCCTTGATATGCTGAAGAAGTAGCACGCCATTGCGAAACAAATGAATTCAGCTGGTAGGAACCTTTTTAATGGTAATGGGTTCCGCCGTACAGTTTAAAGTGAATGTTTTTCCCCTCTGGAGAGCATGCATTGCTTCAAATAAATAAAAATGAAATTAAATTCTCGTGAGGTGAAGAGGTACGAGGTGTAGGGCTGGTCTCTCTGCACAGTTTGCCGTGTTGCACATTGCAATTTCTTTCCTTGGCCACCGGCGTGCATGTGCTGTTGTTCACCGCTGGAATCTCGCATATTCCAAGGAGCGAAACTGCAAATTCTCGTGTGCACAAAGACATCCAAACTCCAAGGGAAAAAAAAAATGAACCAGCATTATAAAGGATTTACGCCGTAGATACGGCTGTAAAGCTGGCATGGCAAGAGAACCTCAACACACTGCATGGGGCCACTCTGGGATATTTAATAAATATACTTCTTGATAATTGTACCTGTGTGCTTGTATTTTCGTATAGGCTCGAAAACATGTTGAATGGTATGTAGTAATAACAGGGATGATCCAACTTTGCGTTTTTTTAATTATCTGGTCTACATCATTTTCATTTTTTTAACATGGTTCCTATTTCATAGCATCTTTAAACAGTAATTGATTAGTACAGGGGTGGCGAACACGTTAGACAAAGAGCAAAAATTTTAAACTATGAGAGTCAAAGAGCCACTCCACGCAGGGACCTGCCAAAACAGACACACACACAAACACATAATTAAAACCATTTTATTCACCATAACAATTTCTTCCCCTTAAAAAACAACAACAATCCAATCTGCAAAATTATTTTCTAAACATGATTGATTATTTGTTTTTTATAGGCCCTGATGAATATGAGTGTGTTTTAGTAGAGAATAAAAATAAGAGAAACATGAAACGAGGCATAGAGCCACATTATAAACAAAATATGATAAGAAGCAGAGCCACATTCCTTTTGGCCGGGAACCGCATGAGGCTCGAGAGCCGAGTGTTCGCCACCCCCGGATTAGTATAAATGAAAGATAGTTATTGAACAAAACTAAATAAGTAAATCACAATTTTACACAGAAAATTACACTCCTAGCTGCCAATGTTTTCGAATAAATGTGAAGTCAGGTACCAGAATATTCTTTTGTGCTGTAGGTAACTTATTAAATGTCAGCCAGCCTGTCAAAATGCCAGAGGTTTATGTATTTTGGGCTTTGAGTCAAATAAAACTGGTAGTAAAGTTGTTTAGTTCAAGCCATAAGTATTTTCTCCTACTACATTATGCATGCACCTGCATGGCTGAAGCTCAAGTTGATCCAAGCCTACCTACCTGCCTGTTGGATTTAGCGTTTTCACGAAGAGTAAGGTACTCAGCGTAAGGTACTAAGACATCAAGATGGGGATGAATCGTTTATCATACATACATACATGCTTATATTACACACTGTTACACATCAATGATCTATTACTACACTTTTGGCTTGTCCCGTGAGAGGTCACCACATTGAATCAACCTTTTCCATTTCACCCTGTCCTTTGCATCATTCTCCTCTACATCAGCCACTTTCATGTTCTCCCTCACTACATCCATGTATCTCCTCCACAGTCTACCTCTGGCCTGACCGACATCAAAGACAATCACTCTGTTAAATAACAAATAGAGCGGCACCTCTACTTACGAATGCTTCTACATATGACATTTTCAGCTTCACAAAGCTTTTGATATGCAAATTACAATATGCGAAAACAAGATCCAAGTTACAAAATATCTCAAAATGTTAATAAATTTCCTGTATCCGTTATTTTATTTTCAAATTGACGCAGCAGTGTTACATCCTGCTTCACAATCTTCCTACACTCTGCTGACCACCCAGCAATAACTCTCATGTTTTTTTAATAGTTTGTCTTTTCTTTAGTTGTTCTTTATTTAAAAATACTCTAGTGAATCAAATGAAAAAGCAGGCCCTGTTATCCATCCATGACTGATATTGCAAGACAATACAGCCGTGACCCACCTACCATCGCTATGATATTGAAGCAACAGGAAGCATTAAAAGTGACAATTCCTATGGCATGACCTCTCTATCCTCAATTCCGAGATGGAGAGCATGTTAGTACTTTGGATAGAGGAGGAAGTAGTTGCAGGGCATACTGGGACACAGTTGATTATTTCAAAAAATAAATAAATAAATAACAAAACAGCACATACTTAATGCTAAGTTGTTTTGAATTTATAATTTGAAGTTGTTTAGATGTGTGTTTATGTGCATGTATTTGTGTGTTTTGCCAAATTCATAACAGCGTTGCTAAGGGAACCAACAGACTGACAAATCTTATTGTCGTACGATCTACGAGTAAGTAGTACCTTGACGGTCTAGAGCAAGGGTGTCAGACTCGGGTTGGTTTGTGGGCCGCATTAACGTCAACTCGATTTGATGTGGGCCGGACCATTTTAGATATAATATTTAGTTGTTTTTTTATAAATGGATTAAAAGAACTGGATCAAAAGCCCTAACTATTCCATTTTTTTATAGATCTAAAACAATGTTTATTTGAGCGTTTTTTTCTTAGTAAAGGAAAATCTCTTTTAGATCATTATGTTCCATATTAAAGTGGAAAACAGAAAATATTTTTATATATTTTTAGATTTTACAAAAAGATTTTTGAACTAAAAACTGAAAAATATGATTTAAAAAGTACAATTATTGATTTAAAAGGGGGAAAATCAGAAAATATAATATACATATATAATCTTCATTTTAATTTGATCCTAAAACAGAGGGGCACTCATGATTGACTTTCTCGGGCCACACAAAATGATCTGGCGGGCCAGATTTGGCCCCCGGGCCAGCACTTTGACACCTGCGATCTAGAGGAACATGAGTAAGAGAAAATACAAATGCAATTTTTCACACTTTCCTTTTCATATATCGTTTTTGTTCAACCAAAATTAGTGGCCAGCCAGTCCCAGGACATAAGGAGACGAACACATCCCTACGGAAATTTTTGTATGTCCACGTAACCTACCATCCATGTTTTGGGGATGTGGGAGAAAATACACAAAGGAGAACTTGGGAACTCCGCACAAGAAGGTCAGACACCACCGGAAATTGACCCCTCGATCTGAAATGTGAGGTGAACGTGCTAACCACTTGACCACCTGGCTGTCTTTTTATTGAGATTGTTCTCCAATATTTAACAGCAGATTTGTTTTCTTTTTTTTTTTTTTCAAATTCTTAGAGACGATTCTTTCTGCTGGCATGCACTAGATCAAAAAGACTATAATTCCCTTTACAGCGCACTTCCACACATCCATTTCATTATTTCTGTAACAACCTGCTGCTTGTTGTTGGCAAACTGACAACGTTGGTTTAAAAAAAACAGTGATCCGTTTCAATACGAGAACTGTTTCCGTAAAAATGGTAAATGAAATCTTTGATTATTTTTATTATTATTCATCCATCTTCCGTGCCATGCATCCTTGAAAGCATCGCAGGGGTTGCTGGAGCCTATCCTAGCTGACTTTGGCCAAAAGGCAGACTACACCCTAGACTGGTCGTCAGGTACACACAGTGAGAGAGACGACCATTCGCACTCACAATCATACTGCCACCAGTGGAAATTGAGCCCGAGTGAACAATTACTCCACCAAGTGCCACAATTATTCTTAGTGTTGTTATTGTTGTTGTCATTGTTGTTGTTGTTGTTGTTGTCGTCTTCGTCTTTGTCGTTGTTGTTGTTGTCGTCGTCGTCTTCGTTGTTGTTGTTGTCGTCGTAGTTGTTGCTGAACATCCGTGCTTTCTAAATCTGCAGTCATACAAAATGACAGTGGCGGGCGGTGCATTTTCTGGTAGCGCCTTCAATGTATCAATCCAACCCTCAAAAACTATTTTATGGCTATAAAACCTCTACTGCAGCTACAGCTGCAACACATAAAAAATAATCAATATATTAATGCACAAAAATTGGGTAAAATCCACTTCCTAGCAGCATTTCATGATTAAATACAAATACTGGAGCTTTTCAGACATTAAAACCAGGCCAGGGGGTGATTTTCCCGGGAAAAGACAGCGATGAACGTCAATGGCGTACGGGCAAACATTGCCAGAAAATGGGGTAAAATCCAGCCGAAAACAGCATTTATTGATTAAATACAAATACTGGAGCTTTTTTGACATCAGAACCGGGCCCGGAGTATCATTTCCCGGGTAAAAAGACAGCAATTAACGTCGATACGTCCATACGTGAAATGACAAAAAATGCACTAAAATTAGGTAAAATCCACTTCCTAGCATCATTTATTGATTGAATACAAATACTGGAGCTTTTGAGACATTACAACCAGGCCAGGGGGTGATTTTTCCTCGGGAAAAGACAGCGATGGACGTCAATGGCGAAATGGCAAAAATTAAACTGGGATAAAATCCACATCCTAGCAGCATTAAGTGATTAAATACAAACACTGGAGCTTAAATACAAACACTGGAGCTTTTCAGATATGAGAACCGGGCCCACAATTGAAATATTATTTAGGAATATAGCCATATTTTACTCACCAAAAATCCTTTTTAACTGTACACAATATCCATCCTGCTTTCTTTCTTCCTTCTTTCCTATCGCCATCGAAGCTAATGATAAAAGTCGAGCCTGTCCTGTCATATTTACGGCATAGTCCGTTTTGAAAATAGCTTTAAATCAACACGACAATATACTATTTGCTTGTGGAGCTAAGTTAGTGCGCTGAAAGTGCCGCACACACCATTTTCCCGGCTGTAACAGGCTTGCTAGCTTCGGAGTTGACCGCCCTTTCTTAATGATGTCCTTTTTTTTCTGGAAAAGTCCGTCTGGAAAATAGCTTTGTGAGCAAACAGAATCCATTTGTTTTTGCTTCTTTTGCCCATTGTGGGTGGGTGGAGTTTGCGATCTCGGCTGCCTCGGGTACTGCTTTGGCCCGCCTACTAGCCAATCATAGTTTGTGAAAGCAATGACATGTCCCTGCCAGCAAAATGCTAACGCCTATGAAAAATCATTGTGGGGTTGCCAACTCGAAATCTGATTGGTTAAAAGCAACAGTCTAATTTAATGCAGCAGAGCCCGCAAGAACTGATTGTGAAGGCTTTGAGGCAGATCTGATCTGGCAACAAATAATGGCTGAAATGTGATTGGTTAAATGCTTCAATATGAAAACACACATCTGGAAGCAGTGCAACCAGGGGGAAAAGCAATGAAAGGAAGCTAACAGACCATTTGGAATAATAAGTATTGATGGACAAAATATAATATGATTCAGATATTTCTTAGGCCAGCAGAGAAGGCCTTGAAGGCCATGACGGCCCGCCACTGCAAAATGGTATATCTTTGTAATGCTAGACCAGTTTTATTCTGCCATGAAGGGAGCTTAAAAAGCTCCCTTTGTGATTGTTTATATTGTAATATTTATTGAAGATGCAGCCAGCCATAAAAGGGTTTGAGGGGACACAGAAAGAATATAGAGACACAACATGGAGAATAGGGATACATAATAAATTAGAAGCATAATTGACTAAAGATGCTGCATAAATATAAGTAGCGCTGCAAAAGTAGTCATGATTTTATTTTAGAGGGGATACCCTGTGAGGAAAGTGTACATCAGTTAAACCAATACAGTAGTGGAGTATGGTATTAATATCAAGACTAATCACCTCTCATAAATTGTGATTTGACAATTTAAAGAAAACTAAGTCAGCTCAGATGCAGAAGCTTTGAGCCACACTGCTATGGAGACCACACAGCAGGTACAGATGTAGCAGTCATTCTATACATACTATAATTACTTTTCAGCAAAATGAAAAAAAAAACTAAGTGCGAAATGTAAGGCATGGCCAACTGTGGCGTTAACAGAGACTGAGTGAAGAGGCAGCTAGCTTGATCTAAAGCCTTCAACAGTTTGGCATTTGATCTAAAGCCTTCAACAGTTTGGCATTACCTGACGACACTGTGGTGAAAATGTTTCTCATCCTTGCAGGCAGCATTGGAAATGTTGAGACATGAGGATGATGCTGACAGAGATAATTAAGATCTAGCTGTTAAATGAGCTGGCTAAAGGGTCTAACTAGCAGGCTGTTCTGCAACTTCCATTGCCTTGTGCTCAATGTAGTTATTTTGAAGCACTGACATTTCAGATGCCATCATATTCAGAATGTTCTCTTTATTGTTTCTTCTAGGCTAATGTAGAACAATTTAAGAAAGGTGTTTCCTTCATCATCCATTCTATTGTTCTGTTTAATTATGTTTATACAGTAACTCTTAGTCAAGAACAGATTTTTTTACTTGCCAAATGCCTTCAATATGTGTGAGATATTTAATGTATAAGGAACATGGTCTTCTACATGCTCAACAGAATAAAATGACATGCAGTATAGGGACGAAATAAAGACATAAAAGTGTATTTAATCAAAATGAGTTGCTAACCCTTTTATTACATTCTAATTATACACTTCACAGTTCTGCGATTGAGGGTTCAGCCTATGTTCGGAACTTCCTGTGTGAAATCTACTTGCTCTTGTGTGTGTATTGTCCAGGTACTCTGGATTCCTCCCACAAGCTAAAGACATGCATGGTAGACTGGTTGAACATTCCAAATTGCACTTATACGAGTGTGGGAGTGAATGATTGTCTGTAGCCTTGTGCCCTGTGATTGGCTGGCCACCAATTCAGGATGTCCCCTACCTGGTGCCTATCGTTGACTGAGATTGGCTCCAGCACCCCCTGCAACCCTTGTGAGGATAAGAGTGTTGTCCCCATGAGGAAAATTAACAGATGTGTCATGTCTCTTTATTGAGTAGTTCCAGCAGGTAGGTGACAAACCTGACAAATTGGAAAACGAATTAATATCCGTCTCATTCTCATTTTCTGAACCGCTTTATCCTCATTAGGGTCGCGGGGGGTACTGGGGCCAATCAAAAATCAGCAACAAAAATTTTACAAAATATGTGACGTTGTCCTTGGCATATGTATTCTAAAGAACTACATTTTCCATCATTCCCCAACAATGGCACTACACCAACTATCATTTCTTCTCATGCATTTGCCTTTGGAGTGCATTAATTTTTCAATGGTACAAAAAGAGAATACACCTTTGGGAATAATAATATTTTTCCGTATAATAAATGTTGGGTTGTAAAACTAGGTCAGTGCTTTTGATTGTGTTAAGGCCGGCAGAGAAGCCCACCACTGCCATTTGGATCTGTTATGGTCATCTAATGAATAATGATTTAAGACACTAAGACAATGTACTAGTTTTTCTCATGAGTAGTGAAATTTACCTATTTCAGTATTGTTCATTTATTCATTCATTTTCTGAACGATTTATCCTCACTAGGGTCACGGGGGATGATGGATCCTATCCCAGCTAACTGTAGGCACCAGGCGGGGGACACCCTGAATCGGTGGCCAGCCAATCACAGGGCAAAAGGAGACGAACAACCATTCACACTCGCATTCATACCCAGGGGCAATTTAGAGTGTTCAACCACCCTACCTCGCATGATTCTGGAGTACTCGGTGAAAACCCACACAAGCCGGGGAGAACATTCAAACTCCACACACTGAGGACCGACCTGGGATCGAACCCTCGACCTCAGTAATGTGAAGTCGGGGCGCTAACCACTTGTACACCAGGCTGCCTTTCTATAATATATCATATGCTATAATTATTTATTAAGCATTGACAACTTGAAGAAAGGAGAACTGCTTATTCTTCTAACCAAGTATCAAAACATAGCCAAAGTTAAGTGAGATATTATATGCAGAAATGGGCAAAGAATATGCGATTAAGAAGTCCTATCCTAATTGTTCCAAATTTATTTCAGAAGAGATTGCCTACTTCCGTCTGACTCTTTAATTTCCCCTCTGATACTGTTCTGCTCCACATAACAAGAGTAATACAGCCATGACAGCCATTACGACAACTACATCCTTTTACACATATATACAGGACATTACTAGTTATGGAGGTGTCAGATCCATGACAGTTCCAGCAGAGAAAAAAATATTTTTCCTGTCTGGCCATGTTGGTTATATCATTTTCTTTTTTCTTTTTGAGCTAATTGCATTGATCTGTCCAGTTCCTGACTGTGATTGAAGCGATTTCACATTAGACTCCTTGCCAGGGTTTCAATTAAAAATGGAATATGTTAGGGTGGGGATTTTTTCTTTATGAAAGTGTATTCATGTGTGACGTGATCTGGCAAGCTGATTAGCATGTTTCCTTTTCATTCTGTGATTAAGAATAGCAGAATGCCGACAGGGAGGAAAGCATCCCATGAGTCATTTTTGGCAAAAAAAAACATTTCCCACTTATTTCAACTGTCATTTATATTCATCACACCACATAAAGGAGGCTGATTTTTTACATTGATAACTGACAAATTCTCTATATTCTTTTGTACTTAAGAGGAGATTGTGAGCGAATGAAAGTGATTATCTGTTTAAAAGTCAATAGAATAAGTTTCTTCAGGGAAACCTTTATCATCAAGCCAATGCTAGAGCTTTGATGTGAGATAAAGGAAATGAGAATCACATTAATACCAAAACATGCTTAGGAGGATTTATCTCGACCAGCTAATGAGCCTGGGAATGTTTCCAGTCTGCATAATCAAATGCAGGGGAAAATATGACGTGTTATTAGCCTATAGCAATAACGAGCTAAAGCAAATCCACCACTGGCACTACAAAAGAACAGGTAGACTATGACACTGCAAAGAAGAATAAGTAGATTTTGCATAGTTCAAAGCTGTCAAGAGAGGTATTTATGAGCCTTTTCTGTTTTGTTTTGCTTGCTTCTTATTATTGCATGTTCCGGTAAAACAAAAACAAAAAAAACTTTTCACTTGTGAATCTTACAAAGAGCCACACTGAAAATGAAATAAATACAGAAAATGTTTTCACAGACTCAAATTGAGTCAATGGGGCTTTTTCTTCCTCAAATTAATATTAGCACTCCGGCCCTGGTCCAAATAATAAATTAAATTAAAATAAATACAAAGAAATGTTCAACTTATTACATCACAGTTCTGCAAAGAATTATTAGTACCACTCTTAAACTAGAAAATGAATAAAATCAGAGAGTTTACTAGCTCAAATTGAGCCAGGGTTATGAAAGGTAGCTGGAGGCAGCAACCTCCAAATTTAATATGCAGGTATTTTTTTTTCAAACAGGAAGAGTGCCAAAAAATATAATGATGCTATATTTTTACTATGGGAAAAAGTAAGTAAGTAAGTAAAGAAAAAAAAAGATTTATCATTCCTCATCTTTCCAGGTGTACAATACACAACACTTGTAATAACTTTTAAAAACGCTATTCTTAAAAAGAAAAAGAAGTATAATTCCTAAAATAAGAATGGTAGCTCAAGATACGAGATGAATGAATGGAGAATTTCTTTACGGTGCTAATGTTAACAATGATAGTGGTGGTTTTGTCACTGCTGATATTATATGAACATTTATAGTATGGTGGAACAGAATGTTGACAGATACTGTAGGTAACAATATTTAAATGATTATTCTTAAAATGATTATTTGGAGTAAAAGGAGTCAATAATGTTCATCCGGCTGTATGACTGTATGCCACAGTATTACTACCTAGGGGCAATGGTTGACATTTTCATGGTTTGTATTGGGTAAATTCTGTTTTGTGCCTCCATGTATCTTGTCCTTGTAATGAACTATTGATTTGCCTCATTTTTGCTTTCTCCTTATGTGTCTGCCAATCAGCAGACTCACGTGTCACCCAACGTTGTCCTTATCTGTGTATTTAAATTCCTTGGTTCGGTTTACTCTTGTTGGCTGATTGTCGGTGTCAGTGTGAAACCTATGTTACTTCTATTTGCACATACATTTTCTTTTTCTACATGAGTGTTTCTTTAAAAGAAAATATTGTATATTTTATGATATTTCCCTATCACCCTGGACTCCACCCACCGATATATATGTATGTATTTAGGTGGAGGTACAAACGTGAGTGTGAATGGTTGACGAGTCTGTGTTTCTGTAGTGATTGACTGTCGGTCTGTCTAGCTTCCTGTGACCCTTGCAAAGGATCAGTGAACCTGGCGATGAATAATGAATGGATATTAATATATCATGCCGATAAATAATACATTTAGAGTCTTGCAAAATGCATGGAACTGTTACTGAGTTAAGACGAGTTATAATAGTGTCTCGAAGGAATGAAGTACGTACAATGTCATCAACCTCTGACCACACAGAAATGCATACTCAATCAACAAGTATTTAATCAATTCAAAAACACAAATTAAACCAAAGACTTAATTTACCGAGACTTTGCCTATGCGGAGAGCAAATTGGTGGGAGGAAAAATTGTTTGTCAAATTAGTTTTGTAAGATCAAGTTCAGTATAAGATGTAATTTGACTTTTGCTTGTTGCTCATCTGCTCAATTAGTGGCTCATACTTGTCACTCTATGTCACACTGTAAAAGTGAAGGCTTTAATATATTCCGTCAGATCATAAGTAACTTCCCACCAGGGTGAGAAAACATTTCCGAGATATTGCAATGATTAGACTAGTAAGCAAGTATAAATTACAGAGAAATGTTTCTTTCAATCAAGCATAAAAAAGCAACAAAAAAACACTCAGAATTGCTGATGATACTGCCAGAGATAATTAAGCTGTGGGTGTCGAGTTGTGCTTCTAAATGAGCTGCTTCAGATATTGTCAGCCCTACACAGCATGTGTAAAGCTCAGAATGACAAATTAAAGTGTTTATACCTTGAACAGACCAAACAGCGGTGAGTCTATGTCTGTTCTTGGCAGTGACTGAGTCGATATTACGGCTAGCATTGGCTGCTACCTCATTGCAACATCAATCTCAACTGAATAGTTTTATATTGACTAAGTTAAATTATAAAAACTTAGCAACATGCTGATGCAGTGAATCAACCATGCAGTTGGACTAAAGAAGAAACATTACAGCACACTTTTTTGCCATGTAAGACAGACAGTGAGATTGGTTGTTTTTCCCGTTACACGGCTTGTAGCTCAAAACGTTTGAGTTTCAATTTGTCTTTCCCTTTTCAAATTAATAGAAATGCTTTTAGTCTGTACTCTGCCCCAAAATATTTTGATGTTTTTTTTTTCGTTTTACCTCAGTAAAGTTTTTTTTCAGCAAGGCAAATAGCAGTCTATAATGTTTTACGACATGAGCACCAGGGCACAATCATGCAGAAACAAAGAAATTCAGTCAACGGCAGCCATACTAGATGTTAATGTTATAGAATAACTGTAAGGATTTTTGGTCATTGGCCAGTTGCCATTTGTCATCGGTGGTCAGCTAAGCAGATGTTTCCATGGGCAAAATTATTTTTTGTAATTCTCTTTGTTTTATGTTTAGTCTGGCACTATATTTCAACTGAGAGGTTTTTTTTTAAGATAAAGAATTGATGGTGTAGCGGTTCACTCGCCTGACTTCAGTGCGGGCAAGCGTGGGATCGGTTTGCGCTCGGTGGCAGTATGATTGTAAGTGTGATTGGTTGTCTCTCTCTCTCTCTCTGTAGGCACTACAGCTGACTGGCGACCAGTCTAGGGTGTAGTCTGCTTTTGTTTCCCAGTCAACTGGGATAGGCTCTGGCAACCCTCATCGCCCTTGCGAGAATGCGCGGTACGGATAATGAATGAAAAGAAGAATTGAGGTTGATGCAATTCCCAGTAACTGCCTGGATAAAAATTTATGACCCCAGAACTGAGTCCGACGCGCTAACCACTCACCCACCGGAACGCACGTCGCCCTCACAGCTCTGGGGTCCTGGGTTTGAATCTGTGTGTGGAGTTTGCACGTTCTCCCTGGTATTCTGTGGATTTTCTCCGGGTACTCCGGTTTCCTCCCACATTTAAAAAAACATGCATGGTAGGCTGATTGGACACTCTAAATTGCCCCTATGTATCAGTGTGATTGTGAATGGTTGTCCGTCTCCTTGTGCCCTGCGATCGTCGGGCCACCGATTCAAGGTGTGCCCCGAAATCACCTGGGATAGGCTCCAGGACCCTCCGCAACCCTTGTGAGGATAAAGAAATGAACGAATGAATGAATATATTTTCTTACTGAAATCAAACATTTTATGTCATATTATGCTTGCTATAGTCTGGCAGGTTCAAGAAATGTGAGGCCCCAGGCAAAAGATCGACATGGAATGGAATCTTTGGAATGAGAATATAAACAGATCATTTATACATATACTGCTAGAGCCTATCGCAGCTAACTATAGGCACCAGGCAAGGAACACCTATCGCAAGGCACAAGGAGACGGAAAAACATTCACGCTCATACTCATGCCTAGAGGCAATTTAGTGTTCAACCAGCCTATCCTGCAATTTTTTTAGATGTGGGAGGACCCAGAGTCCCCGGAAAAACCCATACAAAAAACATGCAAATTCGACACAGTGAGAACCAATCTGGGATCGACCCCACGACCTCAGAACTGTGGCGCCGACATGCCAACCAGTCGACTGGCGGGCCGCCTAACAATTTTGATTATAAAATTATTTCAATATAGAGAGCGGTTAATATTTTCTAATATTTCAAAGGCACGTTTGTACATTATTCACTAAAAACACTCTTTCCCAAGTTCAATGGGATAAAGAAGTACTTTTCAAGGACAGGAGAAAAGTTCTCTCCGCTTCAAGAGCAGCAAAAATAGACTCAACCAACGCGCTTGGTTGTATGGAAAAAAATAAAAGGTTATATCGACAGTATTTATGTTTTTACAATTTCCTACTCAATACGCAAAAAAAACACCTAAAACAGTTGAAACTAAATGGAGGGGGAGAGATGTACGTAGTACGCGAAGAGGCCTAATTCCAGTGAAGTCACTTAGTAACAACGATTGGTTTCTGGCCAACAGCGAAATGGAATGAAAACTTTTTTGGTCCTTTTCTGGGGAGGTTATTTTAAAAGAAAAGAACGATGGGTTGTGGCTAAGTGAATTCAAATCTATCAAATTCAGTAATGTACCCAGTTAAAGGGGACCTTTAAATGCCTTTACAATTTACCAATAGCAAAAGCTAGGCTTTGAATTGTACATTCCCTAGTACAATTAATACTTTCTGGACATGTATTAAGATGGACCGATCCAATGTAGTGAAAACTAATGGGGGATGCCAAGATGTATACAATACAGGAAGCATGCTCATTTTGCTTAACTGTAAGTCCGCCGCTGGCAAGTTTAAAGGATGAAGAACTCCAATGAATAAGTGTATAAAGCACATAAAAAAAGAACAAGATGCCTATGACATTGAAACAGTGGATTATCTGGATGCAAATGTACACTGTATTGAGAGGCTTTTTAATTGAATTCAAGGGCAGAGATTTGACTTGCAAAACTTTACTCACACAAAAGGAAAATTACATTGAGATGAAGGCTTTGCTGTTAGTGGCAAACAGGGAGATGAAACATGTGCCCAAAAGAAAGGACCATCAATCTAAAGGAATTCTATTGAAAAATGTGTTCATTTCACCATTATCTTTTCTCATTGGGGGATAGTCAATGCTGGAACACATGCACACACACACTCTGAATAATAAGTGTTTCTCTATGAGAAATTGTCCAATATAAATTTCAATGTGGAGAATAACACCATCAAATAAAACGTCACTAAAATCAGAATCCAGTAAATACCAAATCAGCCTAATTAGTAATGACGCACTCAGAGGTCACAGTCGACGTGACGACCACATTAATAATGCTCGAGAAGACATTTTGAGTCTTGAGTTTTGCGATCAGCATGAGGCAGTAAGAGCCCCGTCGTCTTACCACTTGCTTTTATGACACAGCTGTACACAGCAATTATAGTTTTATTTTGGTCTTCATCTCACTAAGGTCAGACAGCACTATGAAATAATAGTGGTTTTGCCTCACAGTTCTGAGCATCATCATTCAAATCAAAGCTCTGGTCTTGTTTATTGTGTCTTTAATGCCTAAATGTTAGGTTCACCGATGACTTAAATGACCATAGGTGTGAAAATGAACCACCACTGACTGGTGCAGCAAGCTCAATCCTTCTGGTCTAAAACGACACTAATTTAACAGCAAAATGTATACTTTTTAAAAATGAGTATTAAGCATAAAAATCAGACAATATTCATTTTAAGCCATGAATATATAATTATCTGTTGCTTGGGGTTATTTAGTCAGGTTACAACAAAGAAGTGAAAGGGCTTCCTTGGTTCCCTGATGCTTTTTAGATTAAAAGTGAGTGGAATGTAATGGCATATTAAATCCCGTTTTCTGCTTGTTTTCTGTTTTACTGTTATATTACATTCTATGGAGAGCCTGGGTTTGGGAACAACACTGTATCAGGCAACACACATAGGTATCACATTACTTACATGTGAAGACATCCACTTATGCATCCTACCAAAAAACCCAAACTGGAGCCATGTGAGACTGGTTGACTGGCACTGATCCACCAAACATCTCGACATAACCCCTTTACGGCATTTACATGCATTTTAATGCCATTTTAGGAGAAAAAACAATGTACTAATGATAAGCAAACTTGCATTAAGGAAAGTTTATGTTATGTATAGTAGTTTAGGGGTCTCTATCCAGTGAAATATTTAACTTATTAGATCATCGAAGGAGCAATATGTAATATTTGCAGCTCAATTATTCATTGAATTGCCTTAATGTTTCATTCGACATTAAAGAAACATATTTTTTAGCAAACTCATTGTGCTTCTGTGTCCCACCATTCAACAACAGTCAATTGTGATATCAGTTCTTTGTCTTTGGCCAGGTTACTACAACTCTATAGCATACGTAAACACAGGTTGCTGCCACTTTCATGGTTAGAAATGAGGGGAAAAAAGGTTCCGAATGTCAAATGAGTCATGACAAATCAAGAACCTAAAGAAGGATATATATTGCAGATGGTTTTGATCAACTGAGACAACCGTCTTTTCTAACTTGCTGTATGTTGTCAAGAAAAATAGGGTTTCTCCTCCAATCTTATCATGAGAAATTAACTTGTGCTTGTAACTTGCCTATTTATTTTTGGGAAGCACTCTTTTGTGATAACCTATATTGCTAAAAATACTTTATTGTTGTTGCACTAATGTATTCCTTGGTGCAATTAGAAACTTTAAAGATGGAATATTTCGGCTCTTTGGCTCCCCTGGTATCAAAATATCACTTTTTCTTACTAACAAGAAGCACACCGTCTTTAAATGTATAGAAAAAAGAAACAAAGTAAATACAGTAACAACATTGTTCTGAGTTCATTTATTAATGTAGGTAAATTACTGGAGAATGGCATTTAGAGAGCAGATGCTACCTTCTGTTGTTTGCTCCACTAACACAAATGTTAACTCAGCTTTGACTGTTGGCTTCATCCAGTGTTGAGACTCCTAGAAGTGCATTGTATCAAGTTTTTAATTGTATTATCCCATTTCTATTACATGTTGCTCCTTTAAAAGGGCATTATCACCTAAATCTTACGCATATGGTATCAATTAAAGCCAAGTCATGTCACAATTTTACCTTGAATTGATTTGTGAATGCTATATACAGTGCTAACTTTACTTAAGAAATTAACTGGTTCCATAACTTCTTTTGTCATTTTTTCATAAATAGAGCAGTATTCATATGTAAAATCTCCAAAGACCTACCAACTAAACCTTTTTCACAGTAACAAGGTGACCCAATGTTGTATGAAAAATGTGAGAAACACAAAAATGAGAAAAATGATTTAATAATGTATTAAAATGAATAACAAGCGTGGAAAAACATTATGTATTCCTGTTGGTGCAGAAGTGTAAGGATGAAACTAGCATTAGGTAATGTTTTTGCTGCTTTTCTGTCTTAATGATTTGATTTGGTGATTCTCAATGATCCCATTTACTTTGATTTGCTTTGTACTTTGTGCTTTTGCTTTGTTGTTCTGTCTAATCACCCTCTCGCTACTGCCACAATGAAATTTCCCGAATATGGGATGAATAAAGTTATCCAATCCAATCCTATCCAAACAAAGCACACGAACACATGCACATGAACACACATCTAAACAAGTCAAATTATGAATTCAAAACCATTTAGGATTAAATAACTGCTTTTTAAGAAATAATCGACTCTGTCACTGTATGCCCTGCAATTGCTTCTTTCTCTATCCAAAGAAGTGACAGTCTCTGTGTTAAAGCACACCCATCCACCCAAAACCCCAACAAAACATATCTTGTCGTTCAGTACAGAGAGGCGATGCTTGACTGATGTACTCATGAATGGTTAACAGGGCCTGTTTCTTCAGTTCCAACCAGTATTTTAAAATAAACAACAAAGTTCATTTAACCACACCCTAAAACCAAAACAAAACAAAATAAATATGGACAGATATTGTTGGGAGACAGCCAACATATTGCCTACGCGAGTGATATCAAAAGGTTTCACAAAGATTTTCCACCTAACGTTAATTGAAAGATAATATATTTGGCTTTTCCAAGCCAAAGTTATAGACAATTTTATGGTTTCCCAGAAAAAATAATTTAAGGTAAAGTGATTTCTATGAGAATTTGTCATAAAGGTATACATAAGAGTTAAGTGTATACATTTAAATAAAGTACAAGTACTAACCCATTGAAAATCCCCGACAGACACAGTGAAGAAAGGAGAAGGAAAGCCGGTGAGTGATATTCGAATCTATGATATGATGTTTTGTATGCATAGCTAAAATGATGAATGTTGTATGTGTCTGTGCTCAGGAATCAAAAGAACATAGTTTGAGTTCTGTGGGGCTTCATCAATAGTGCATTCTTTTATATCACAGGTAACTGTAGGTTGTAGAAATTGCACAGTAGAAATGTGATTTTTTTTATTAATGTCATTTGTCATTAATATATTCCTCGTTGTTGTTGGATCAAAAGGTTAGGTAAGGATCCCTAATTATCCTCAGGATAACAGCAGGTCTATAAACATTTTTTTTATCGTTCCCATGCGTCTGATGTTTTACTCCAAAAAGCTATTCCCAAACAATTAATTTAAGAATATGAAGTCTACTAAATAGATTAGAAAACCAGAGCATCACAGAAAAATTCATTTTTTTAAATATTTTGGTTACTTTATCATAGTCCATCAGAGATACAGTATTGTCATTGAGACATGAAGGCAAAATCTTGTACTAACAACGTGTGAAGGAACAGTTTGACCTTCTTACTGCCGCAGCAAAGTCATGTCACGTTATGCGAGATGAAAATCCAATAACCTTTGCATCATTAGCGCCGTTTGCCACAGAGAGTGTAAGTGTGGAAATAATGTTCACCGGCACTTGCATATCAGCAGCAGCTGTGCATGTTAAAAAACCACCATGGTTCAGACCTGCGCAGTCAGGGATCGAATAAGTTATAAGCTGCAAAATCTCCTTGAGACCTTAAAGGTGAGGCAGAAAGTTCATCAAACAGGACTTTGAGGTGCTGAGTTTAGTTGCTTTTGCACTATTGTGCAGACTATTTACCATGCTGTGTGGTGTTCTGGCCTTTGTTACAAAATTAATTGCTTGCCATGGTTTCTATGATTATTTTTTAGAAATGCCGGTTAGGTAAAATGGAACCACATGAGGAAAGCTGAAGTTGCATAGAAGTATGTCAGATAAGTTTGGAACATTTATGAGAGTTCTACTCAAGAAGTAAGGTGTGCAGTAGGAGTGACAGAGGAGTTTGGTGTTGAGGTGGGGATTGCACCAGAGGTCAGCTCTGAGACCCCTTTTTGTTTGGCATGGTGATGTATAGACTGAGTCAGTCTATACATCATCAGTCTGACTGACAGATGAGGTGAGACAAAATCTCCATTAAATATAATGTTTGCAGTTGAGTAATAGTAATAGTTGTTTGGGTAAAATAATTGGAATGGGCACTAAGTTTTTTTTCTTAATAAATAATAATAATAAGCCATTTACATTGCAGTTGCAGCCTGCATTGCGGTCAACCAAGTAGCTCCACTTACGAAATAAATTGGTTCCAGAAGTGGTTTTATAATTTGGATTTTTTCTAAGTAAAAGCAGGGGTTTCCATGAAAAACACATTGATTGCATAGTGGCAAAGCCTTTCAGCAAATAATGGTGCCTTCACAGATGTTTAAGTTACTCATGCCATGGTCAGTAATCAGCCCCATACTAACACAGATGTAAAATCTTGAACTGGGCTTCCAGAACAGTACGGATGGTCGTTTTCCTCCATGGCCCACAAGTCCACGATGTCTGCAATTTCCAAAATCAATTTGACGTGCGGACTTTTCTGTTGTGCTGTTGATACATGTATTTTGTCTTGCATAGCAGAGTTTATGCAATTCACCTGAGAGTGGATAAAACAGACTTCATCCCTCAAGTAATTTTCCCTGTAAGTACAACAAATTTAAATCATAATTTTTCTGCGTTTAGTAGGTAATTTATCAATCTATTAAAGCCTGTGTGCATAGAGCCAACCTCAGCTCAGATCATCCTAATAATTAATTTTATATTTCACTTTATTTGTAGTTTTGTATGAAACTGAACTCCAGGAGAGCTTTGTGTGGATTCTGGAGTGTTGAAAGAGCATCAAAGAAAATAGATATATTCATTTTATATTAACACAGCACGGAGTGAACAACTGCACAAACAGTACAATGGACAGCAAGCATGTCAAAATGTGATGTTGGTGTATCGACCTGTGCTGTGAGGAATGACAATGTAAGATATGCAATATTGATATTTTGTCCCCCCTTGAACAAATAGTGAAGTGAGCTGCATTAAATGTTAATACAATTATAATCCCTGACATCAAGTGCACCTACACCTGCGTTGGGATTTTTTGTTTTCATCGGCACTATTTAAGTTTTTATATAAAAGTCCTTGCAAGTACAAAGTGGTGCCTGAGGGGGAGAGAACACATCATGACCACACATTGAGTTAGCACTAGTGCCTAAAATCACCTTGAATTGAACAGAAACGCCATTCAACCATTTACAGATAGTTAGTGATGTGCTGTCAGTGGAGGCAGTATTCATTCTTCTGTTCCAGGTACCTTCACAAGTTGACTATAGGCAGCAGGTGGGCACAAGGAGTCAACACACATATCTAGGTCCAATTTAAAGTGGTCAATCAGTCTAGCATGCATGTTTTTGGAATGTAGTAGGAAATCGGAGTATCCGGATAAAATCCACGTAGACACAGTGAAAATATTCAAACTTCAAGGCCAGAGCCACCGATAGAACTCTTGGTTGCACATCTGTGTCTCGCCAGATGCATCATTGAAAAATATTAAATGGAAAAAAAATCAATAACCTCATTGACTGTCGTTGATGACCTCCCCAGTCCAAATAGTTTGGACATCTATGGTCCTTAATGAGTGTTGCTTGATTATTGTATTAATAAATTCAGACTTTAAATAAATACTTCTTTTGGTAACTATCACAGTGCAAATACATTAACCAAATTTATGCCATTGATGTTAATTGGCGTCCAATCTACTTCGATGCCAACGATTTGCAATCCAAATGGATTGGACATCTATTGTGGTCAATAATTATTACATTTTCATATATTTATTGTTTCTCTTATTAAAAACCACTGCACATACTCTGTGAATAGTTTACATTTTCCATAACCTGATACGCCAGACAGACTGCTAAATACATATTCTTCCTTTGGAAACATTTCACCAATCCATCTGGGAAAGATCCAATTGTGTCCATTGTCATGGTAAGGACCGTAAAAAAAATTCAGCTGTTGATTGGATGATAGGTCTTCTCATCACGATCACCACCGACGAATCCACATTAAACCACAGAATGATTTCTTGGCCGGAAAAAGAGCAAAAATAATGTTTCCTGTTAAATAAGCTTTTAGCGACATCGTTTGCTCATCTTTTAATCAGGAAATCGATACTTTTTCTGACAAAACAGAAATTGACCTAGCTTCAAGAACTGCTTTCCTCGCCGTCATTGTTTTCAAACAGACATGTTCTTTTCGATGATGTCACCTCTGCGGCTCCAGCCTCCCGCCTCTTTCCCTTGACTGGCTTGGATATGCAAAGCTGATAGCTGGTTTTAATACTACAGGTTGTCAAGACAGTACTGCATGATGAATCAGCCGGTGACTGCTCTACAGGGATATATTTTCCCAGGCTGGCAGTGAAGTTAGAATTGTACAGTGGTTTGTTCTAAAAAAAAAATGTATTTTTCTATTTGAAATTATTTTAGTATATGAACTAAATATCGACGTGTTTTGGTCAATAAGTTCTCTTAACTGTACGATCTCAAAACAGTAACTAATTTATGAGGCATATTAAACCCCACAATAGGAGGCATGACTTGGTAGAGTGACTTGCAGCTCTAGGCTGGGCCATGGAAATTAGAGTATGCTAGCAAGTCAAGTGCTCTTAAATTGACTCCACTGTATGGAGTTTGCATGTTCTCTGGGTTTGGAGGGGGTTTTCTCCGGGTACTCCGGTTTCCTCCAACGTCCCAAAAACATGCAGAGTAGGCTGGTCGAACACTCTGAATGGCCTCTAGGTGAGTGTGAGCGTGAATGGTTTTCCGTCTCCTTGTGCCCTGCGATTGGCTGGCAACTGATTAGGGGTGTCCTGTAGTTAGCTGGGAAATGCTGCCGCAGCCCCTGCAACCCTTTTGAGGACAAGTGGTTTAGAAAACAAATGAACGAATGATTCAATGTACACAGCCGTGAAGGAAAACTTGAGTTTTTGGGATCAGTCAAATTTCAGTGGAGGTTTGATCGTTAAAAAGAGTTTGGTGATTATTGTAGAATATTGAGGCGCCCAATAGTCTAGATAACACCTACTGTGGCAAATAGCAACATGTGTTCATGAGACAGGGTCTTAAAGATATCAGACATTGGCAAAACGATGACGAAGGAGGGCAGATGTCCTTCACATTCTCACTGTACTGTGCTCAGACGTAAGACGCGATTGCGAAGGACGGCGGATGTCCTTCACTATGCGCAAGCTTTAAAAGACGCCGAGTTTTTCAAAAAAGTAGTTCTTGCTTCCTGTCTGCAACCATATCGTGCTGTTCATTTTTCCACTCCAACATGATATTTTTGTTTAACAACATTTGTCATCAAATTGTACAACAATGATTTAAACTTTAAACAACTTCCACTTGCCTACATTTCGATACCTAACTCGTTGCGAGGTCTGGCGAAGCAGTACGTGCGGTAGGTGGAAACACACATTCAACTTAATAGTTAACATGAAATAAGCAATATGGGCTTGTCCTTATTCATAAAAAGTCAATAAAATGTATCTTACTAAGAAGTAAAAATGTTGAGGAAAAAACGTTAAGTTAGAGGCATTCAAATTGCCCTACTGCAATGGCCAAATAGTTCACAATGTCAGTTCTGGACACCTACTGAATTTTTCCCAACCTTAAATGACCACCTCTTAGATATATCTTGTCACTAAATAATGTTTTTTTTCCCACATATACCTACAAACTGATTGCCGTTGTCGAAAAGTAAAAAGTACAATTGTTGCCAATCAAGTAATCGAACTTAACCAGCCATTAGTTTCATTGTACGTTTGTAAATCTGACTGTGATAAAGGCAGTGCCTCACCAGCCTTAAACTTCACTGCATGTCACTGCAGAGAGTTCCCACCCCCACAAAAAAGAATATGTCAAAAGAATAGTGACAAATGTACTCTTTCATTTTGCACTTTATTAAAAATATATGTGGTAATAAAATAATTCAATAGAATGTAAAGAATTTGAGCAGCATGATGAAATTGTTGCATCTCCTTCTGATGTTTGAACCTGTTCCATTTGGGAGCAGTATGGTATAGTCATGTAGAAGCCAACTGAGTTGAATGAGTAAGCTGCTATAATATTAGATGCTTTTGTAGAGAATGAGGACACGTCTGTGAATATTACAATTTCACATTTTTACTTGCAAGTCAATGAAAAAAAAAGTTCAAATGAACTACGATACTGGTGCTCACTCCAATAATGTCTCAACTCGGAGACATGATAAGCGCAACCAAATGTCCTATAGTGGTATGAAAAGGTTTGGGCACCCATAATGAGATTTTCCTTTATAAATATGTTGTACGCATCAGAATTTTCAGTTAAATATATTTAGAAAATAGCTGAACACGGGGATATTTGGGTGATGGAAAAAACCCTTATATAAAATGTGCACTAATTATTTGAATAAAAGAGCCAAGAGCACAAAATGTGGTTACCCCACACCAACAGAAAAAGAACATAAATATTTAGTAGGTTCTATTGCAAAAATAACAGGCTTTAAATGCTTACACAGCTTCCAATGAGGGCATGAATTCAAGTTGAAAGTATTTTAAACCATCCTTATTTACAGAACATCTTCAGTTTATTCAGTTTTGATGGTTTCTGAGCATAGACAGCCAGCTTTAAAATTCATGACTGGATTTCAATAATATTTAGGTCTCAGGACAGAGATGGCCATTACAGAATGTTGTACTTTTTTCTTTGCATGAAAGTTCTTTTAGATTTTGAGCTGTTTGAGATTATTGAAGTACTATCCAGTATCCAGCCCCAGCGGAACTTGTTGTCAAGAATCTTCTGATTCATGGTTTTCCGTGATATGACCCTGTAGATACAGAGAAAAGAAACTTCTCACATAGTAATGAGGTTTTTATTGCTCCAGTTCCTATTTTATTTTGAAAGTATTACTCTCCTCATTTCAGAGCACTTGATTTTTCTGATTTTATGTCTTGTGGTATGTGAGTTTGTTAGTCTGGTGATGTGACATGACAGCCTTTATACTCTGAGGAAAACAATCTGTTCTAAGTGTTTATGTTCTAAGGTACCTAAGTTTGTTTGCTATGTTTATTTTTGTCACAGTTTCTCTCCTCCCCTGCAGGACTGTGTTTTTAATGACTTTTCCTCCTCGTAGTAATTTTTGTGTGAATTGAATCCTGCTTGCTTCTGCCCTCAGAATGAGGGCTGGTAAATTAGGACATTTTTGTTTTGCCAAAGAATATTCTGCATCTGAGTCCTGTCTCGAGTTCAGTCTTGGCAAAACGTAAAATGTATGCAAATAGCCACCATGAATCCATTTTCTCATTATATATTGGCTTTACCTGTGTATGTAGGTCATGGGGCAGCAAACTACTGATGAAATGTGTGTTTCAATAATTAGTGCTAAAGATAATCAAATCAAAGACACAATGAGAGGGTAAAAAAAAATGTAGCTCCTTTTTTGTGCACACCTTTATCTCTCAAATGTACTTTTTAAGGCAATTCTATGTATTTAACTGAAATTACTGATCTGTGCAACCAAACACAGGGGAGTAAATACACGAACAGCAAACAAGAAACTCGAGGGGGGACCCTAGAAACAAAGAAGAACAAGAAAGAGGATCACACCTCAAAGCGCTACTGCAAGCCTCTTACACTGCATGAGCATGTTCACGTCAAATGCTTGAGGACTTTATTCAACAGATCTCTACCAACTTTAAAGAAATGCATTTTGGGCTGTACAAATGGCTCACAAGCAATAGGTTTTTATGTTTACTTTATTTAACTACACAAGTGACACAGTCTGCTTTTTTAAAAATTCTTATCATTTGTTCTGTGCCTTCTGAATTTGAGGATTTAAATATGAATTCTATTCATATCATCCTCTATCCTGGTGGTGAGAAATTCAGGGAGCCTGTCTCAGTTACTTCACAATGAATATGATAATTTCTAAATGTATGACTGTGACAATCCTCTGCACAATGATCTAAAATGTGGGCTATATATAGCGCTGCGACACAACTGTTTACAATATCCTGTCAAATAAAATATAGCACCTATTGTCTCTTGAGAAAAAAAAAAGTGTAATGTTGTTTTTTGCATGGGGTTTCATCAGTGTGAAGTTATCCCAGTAACTGTTTATGTGTGCGTGCGTGTCTGGGAGTGGGAGTGCGTGACTATGTGTCCAGTTTAGAACTTTCAGCCCAAGTTCTATCACAACAGACAGCTTCACCGAGAACATTTTCTCAGCGATGGATGGAGAAAACTTCCCCACTAATGAGTTGGGAAATAGACACTGGTGTAGACACTTAGTCATCTCCATCAGCGCAAGTTAATGTGATGTTGCTTTTCAATGCATTAGTATTCGGTGGGCTTCACGCATGCATGCTGGATAGGGGGGCGTCTAGTTTAATTCATTTCCTAAAATATACATGGGCTGTTCTCATGGTAGTTCATTCAATTTGTTGATTGTTCTTGTCATATTTGGGGTCATCTCATTTGGAGACGAACTTTGTCACTGAAGCGACTTATTTTGATGCAAGCTAAATTAAAAGAAGTGTAAATTGGTCGACTATTTATTTAAAGATAGCAGCAGGTAGGATGATCATTTACAGTCATCGCAGTAGATAAGGTGTTTGTAATTAGAAAAATGCAAAGCGTAACTTTAATGACACTTCCAACTTTTACGTCAGGGCTCATTTAAGTCTTTTTCTATTTATCGCTTCTGTAAAATGCTGCAATATGTCCTATTGGCAATGCTCCTGGGTGCTGGGAGTTAAACTGCCAGGTGATGTTCCACAACTACCAGAGGAAGACCGACATAGACGAGCCGCTGCTCGTGCACTTTGGCGGCGAGGGCGACGACGACAACAGCACCAAAAGGAAGAACAAGGACCCGCTCTTTATCCATATGGAGGCTGAGTTTTATCGCTACGGAGTCAAGATGGAGTGGATGATGATACACCGCATTCTCAACCACAGTGTGGACAGAAAGAGGATCGTTCACTATCTGATCAAGTGGCGAGATCTGGCCTTGACTAAAGCGGGAGATCTTCCTCATATCAGTAAAGTTGGATTGAGGAAGCAACAACGAATCATTATTGTGATTATTTCTCCCTGTGTTTCCAGCGTAAATACAGGGTTTTAACTCTTCCATTATTGATCAATTCATCCCATCAGTTTTCTTCTTTCTTATCTGAGATTAGGTCACAGGGGCAGCTGATGATCTTCTCTGCTGTCCAGCTAATCCAGGCATGTCCAAAGTCCGGCCCGCGGGCCAATTGCGGCCCGTGGACAAATTTTTACCGGCCCGCGGCCTCTATCATGAATGTTTTTTTTTTTTTTTTTTTTTAATTTTTTTTTTTTTTTTTTTTTTTTTCATCATGAAATCAATAATATGCGGCCCGCCAGCACTGTTGACCACAGTATAAAATACATGTGTACAAAAAGCTATTTTTCATATTTTTCATTTCACCAGAAGATGGCAGTAGCCCTGTGGCCGCACTCTGGCCGCCGTGACCCTTGACCTTGCGTGATCGTTTCAGCCCAGCACATTTCTAACATGGCGTCTGTAAACAAAAAAAGGAAAGTTGACCGCGAGGGCCGCCGCTTCCAGGACAAGTGGAAATTTGAGTATTTTTTCACTGAAATACGAAACAACTGTGTCTGCCTAATTTGCCAAGTGACTGGCTGTTTTCAAGGAATTCAACATCAAGAGGCACTACCAGACGAAACATGCTAGCTACGACAAGCTAACTGGGAACAAACGCGGTGAAAAAGTGAAGCAACTGGAAGCTGTTTTAACGGCACAGCAAAGCTTTTTCACAAGAGTCCGTGAGTCAAATGAAAATGCCACAAAGGCAAGCTACGACGTGGCAACGCTGATTGCAAAGCACTGCAAACCTTTCACTGAGGGTGAATTTATTAAAGACTGTGTAATGAAAATGGTTGAGAAAATTTGTCCCGCGAAGAAGCAAGAGTTTGCCAATATTTGCCTGGCTCGTAATACTGTGGTACGGAGAATTGAAGACGTTTCATTAGATATTAAGAGACAGGTAGAGGCAAAAGGAACTGAGTTTGACTTTTTCTCGTTAGCGTGCGATGAAAGCACGGATGCGTCCGACACCGCTCAGTTACTGATCTTTTTAAGAGGAGTGGACAATGACATGAACGTGAGTGAAGAGCTTCTGGACCTCCAGAGTCTGAAGGGCCAAACAAGAGGAACGGATTTATTTGTTTCTGTTTGTTCCACCGTAAAAAAACCATAACGGTCAAATTTCCATGGTTAGTTACTACTACTACATTCAAAGAATGTCAGGCTAAATAGTCGGCCCCCACACATTTTCACCTTACCAAATCTGGCCCTCTTTGCAAAAAGTTTGGACACCCCTGAGCTAATCATTTGCGAGGCCTTCTCTTTTGATCTCGAGCAGTTTCCAAACCACAACCATGAGGATCTAATTCGATGTTAGCACGGTAAAAGGAAACTATCAGTCTCTCACCCGGTTGATGCTGTCGAGGAAATGGAGCCTCAGATGAGTCTTCTTGAACAGAACGGAGGTCGAAGTCTGGCCAAGGTCCTTTGCAATGTCTACACCTAGCTTAAGGGATCCTAAAGCTGTTGCTTTTGGCACTTTGATTCCCGCTGTATGTGCCCGACTCCTAACTTATGGTAGTTTTTTCTATGTGATTATTTTGGTATGTTCCTTTCTTATTATCTCAGTTTTTTGTTGGTTTGTTACTACCCTGTGTTTTTTTGTAAGGTTTTATTATTGATACTGCCTTTGGCCATAAAAAAACTTACATTAGTGCCACTTTGTCCGCCAGAATTCCTGCACTTGAGTCCAACTCCGTCTCACTACCGGGACAATTCAAAAGAATAATAATAATATCACTTACTTCCTCTAAATAGGGGGGTCAATAAGCTCCAGAGTTTTTTTACGCAAACCCTGTGTATATTTATGTAGTGCATACTCCATTTTTATCTGCATTTATTTAAATTTTCTAGCTAAGATTAGGCTGTTAATGATTGCAAATATACACGGAAATCATTTTTAAAATTTATTCATAGTTACTCTTCCTCTTTTGACACATTATTTTGTCCATGGTCAGAGAAAGTAGTGGCTTTTATTCCATTTGAATATATCTTGGACTTGCTGCCTGTCAATCACTGGCCAAGTGTGCTCAATATATAGAGTGGGATTTGAAAGGCAGGTATTTGACAGTGTAAACCAGGGGTGTCAGACTTGGGTTGGTTCGCGGGCCGCTTTAACGTCAACTTGATTTCACGTGGGCCGGACTATTTTAGATATAATATTTAGATTTTTTTTATATTAATGGATTAAAAGAACTGGAATAAAAGCCCTGAATATTCAGTTTTTTTTATAGATCTAAAACAATGTTTATTTTAGCTTGTTTTATATATTTTTAGATTTTACAAAATGATTTTTGAACTAAAAACACAGAAAAAAATGATTAAAAAATTACAATTATTGATATAAAAGGGGGAAAATCAGGAAATGTAATACTATACATCTGTACTCTTCATTTTAATTTGACATTCTCACTGTACTGTGCTCAGACGTAAGACGCGATTTCGAAGGACGGCGGATGTCCTTCACTATGCTCAAGCTTTAAAAGACGCCGAGTTTTTCAAAAAAGTAGGTCTTGCTTCCTGTCTGCAACCAGATCGTGCTGTGCATTTTTCCACTCCAACATGATATTTTCTCTTCATTTTAATTTGATCCTAAAACAGAAAGTCGGTACTCATGATTTACTTTCCCGGGCCACACAAAATGATGCGGCGGGCCAGATTTGGCCCCCGGGCCGCCACTTTGACACATGTGGTGTAGACAGTATGTTATTTTCACCCTATATGGGATGTGTATACCAGGATTATACTCTAAAATTTGACTTTATATAAAAGTGGAACATGTATTCAGATGTTGAAAAGTGCAGCTTTCAAGCTTGCCTTACTATAGCAATTTTGAAACCCTGTGAATGACTTGAGGTTCTTTAATGAAGTAACACTCAAATTGAAGAGGGTTCTTAAGAAATTAATTAAAGTCAGTCATTGGCCTAAAGGCTAAATAAAACCGAAGAGTATTTGAGGTACTTTTACAGGAACTACCTTCCATCCATTTTCCACTCTGCTTGTTATAATTAATAAGATGACTTTTGCAAATAACTGAGAGGAAGGACAAACAACTTGTTATCGGTCAAAAGAATAAACCTGATGTATATGTATATATATATATATATATATATATATATATATATATATATATATATATATATATATATATATATATATATATATATATATATATAGATAGATAGATAGATATAATCTCATTTTCTGAACGCCTTTATCCTCACTTAGTGTCGCGGGGGGTGCTGGAGCCTATCCCAGCTGACTCCGAGCCAAAGGCAGGGTACACCCTGAATGGGTGGCCAGCCGATATATATGTGCGTATGTATGTATATCTATATACATATGTCTATATATCTATATATGTGTGTGTGTGCAGTACATATATGTACAGTATCAACCATGATAAATGCTCAGAATCTGTGATTTCCATTCGTGAGTCAAACTGTTTTTGTTAGATTCATTGTATAAAAAGCAAGAATTCCAAAAACAGCCCGTCCTTTCCTTGTTCATTTGTCAATAGCACTTCCCCTTTTTTACCTTCAAGGGCACATAAATGGCTGGTTGATGCTTGCAGTGCCTGAATCTAATTATGCTGATGGTTGAGAGACTGTAAAAGCTGTGGGTCATTAGCTCTCATAAAGGTCTACATGCCCCCAACTCCCACCACCCACCCTGGTGAGTGACGTACTGCTGAGGACAGGGAGATCTATCCGATGCATTTTTATTATGGACACTGCAATGACTGCATTGGGGGTTGGGGTATGGTCGATGAAACTAACGCTGAGGGAGTGTCTGGAGTGCATTGTTTTTTTTTCAACTGTCATCCTAGAGTCGTGCCAAATCTATGCCCTGGATTATTTATCTGAAAAGGGATGTTCTATTGTCGCTGTAATGACCACAATTTCTGTTGGGAAAAGAGCGAACACATAATACAAAACAACATGTCTTTGCCAGCTTTATTGTAGTCCTGCAATGCTGCGAGACAGGGGTCAAAGTCAAGTCAGTGCAATTTTCCTCACTGCTCTCCCTGACACATTTTTCAACTGAATTTGCCAGGGATTGTCCCTGCGAAGTGATGGCATGTCTAAAGAGGTTTAGTGTTATCTTGCTGCAGATAAACTGACAAAGAATACTGGCACCTCTTCCCAATGGTAAGGGATCTTCATTCCAGGATCCCTTGAACTTTGCTTTGTCAAAGCTGTTTTTACTAGGTTTTAATCATTTTCAGAGAAGAAATATGTACATAACAATTTATTGATCTCAACTAACACTGTCAAAAACATAGACTGTGGCTGGGCAGCCTTACATTAAAATAGAACACAAATGTCTTAGGATACACTAGGCTACAATGCCGTCCACGGCCCAGTTTCTTGCAACTCTAATTTATATGGAAACATGAAATCGAATCTGTTATTATTATGTAATTTTTTTGCACAAGTATGCACACCTTCTGTTATTTAGAATGGCCTGATAATATTCAAACTCTTCTTAAAAAGGGGTCAGCGCAGATATTTCCACCTAAGGCACAAGACAACATTGGATCAAGTGCATACCAATGGAAAGACTCCTATTCAACAATTTTAAAGGAAAATTTATTTTATTTTCTAGGCTGTGTAATATTGAGAGAACACCTATAAATGCCAATATTTACAGGAAATGTAAAAAAAATTCTTTGCAGACATTTTTAAATGCCAGAACTCTTTTAGTCAATACCAATGTTAATATTCCAGGTAGTCCTCCATTGCTTATGACGTCAGTCCTACCCATGATTTCTGAGAATATTGCAATGGCAATGTTGTTTAAATGCGAGTTTCCACTCAAAAGGTCATATACACATACATTTTCCTCGGAAAAGAAAAAAAAGAAAAAAGTGGGAGTATGATTGTGAGTGCGGATGGTCGTTTGTCTCTGTGTGCCCTATGGCGGCCAGTCTAGGGTGTAGTCCGCCTTTTGCCTGGAGTCAGCTGGAATAGCCTCTGGCAATCCTTACAAGGATGTACGGGATGGAAGATGAATAAATTAATGAGTGAGTGAGTGAGCGAGTGAAAAAATTTGTGGAGAATTTTGTGAGCAGGAAAGTGTGTACTTTCTGTGTACACACAGAATACTGCTGCCTAATGGTGTAGAGGTTCACTCGCCTGACTTTGGTGTGGGCAGGTGCGGACTCGATTCACAAAGGTGGCGGTATGATTGTGGGTGTGGATGGTCATTTGTCTCCGTGTGTGCCCTACGGCTGACTGGCAAGGAGTCGAGAGTGTAGTCTGCCTTTCGCCCGAAGTCAGGCTGGATTAGGCTCCAACAACCCCTACAACCCTTTCGAGAATGAATTAATTAATTATTTTTTAATGTACACACCTGCCAGTGGCTATTTTTTCTATTTCACTTTTGATATGTGAACCTCTTAATGGAAAGTTTCCTGGTCATTTTCATCCTCAAATTCTGTTGTCGCTGTTGCACCAAACAGCAAGAGATAAAAAGGCTTTTACAGGTGCTATACATTGGAATCGCAGGAATTAGTAGTAATTTTAAACCATCATTTATTTTGCTGAAATTTTACAGAATGTTAATGTAAATCTAAACTATGCATGTATGATGGAGACCAGAGCAATCATTTTACAGAGCACGAAGGATTCCTTTTATCACCATGTACCTAAATGCTTCCTTTGAAACACATCTTTTTTTTAATCGACTTTCCAACATTATCATTATTATCCCTGAAAATGACACTTAATCCTTAAAGCCACTCTCAAATGTGCCGTAGAAACAATAAATAATTCTTGCAGCATTTTCTTTCCAAAGAAGTCAATAACAGGCGGATGAGAGGATAGTGCATCGGCCTCACAGTTCCGGGGTTCTGTGTTCGAATCCAGGTAAGTCCACCTGTGAGGAGTTCGCATGTTCTTCCCAGGCCTGCGTGGCTTTTCACACGGTACATTGGTTTCCTCCCACATTCCATAAACATGCATGGTAGCCTGGTTCGACACGTAAATTACCCCAAAATATGAGTGGGAGCATGAATGGTTATCTGTCTCCTCGCGCCCTACGATTGGCTGGCCACCAATTCAGGGTGTCCCTGCCTCATGCCCAAAGTCAGCTGGGACACTCTTATGAGTGTAAAGCGGTTGACAAAATGAAAAAATCAATGAAAAAAGACAAAATTCTATGTATGGAGTGTAGTCAGTGTGACAAGTAAATGTTCTTTTTTTGGGTTTGTCATACAAAATAGTCACAATGGAAAAAATATTAGTACATAATAAAAATGACATTTTAAGAAGGCGGCCCGGCGGTTCAAGTGGTTAGCACGTCGGCCTCACAGCGCTGGGGTCCTGGGTTCAAATCCAGGTCGGTCTACCTGTATGGAGTTTGCATGTTCTCCCAGGGCCTGCGTGGGTTTTATCTGGGTACTCCGGCTTCTTCCCATATTCCAAAAACATGCATGGTAGGCTGATTGGCCACTCTAAATTGCCCCTAGATATGAGTGTGTGCGTTAATGGTTGTCGGTCTCCTCATGCCCTGCGATCGGCTGACCGATGATTCAGGATGTCCCCTGCCCCTGGCCCGGAGTAAGCTGGGATAGCCTCCAACATCCCCCGTAACCCTAGCGAGGATAAACTGGTTCCGAAAATGAAAGATGACATTGTAAGAACAGTAGCGATAAAATTCCACACAGCCAAAAATCTTGTTAGCAAGTACGCAATCAATATTCACTGACATACCTCAGAATTTTGGGTGGCAATATGAGATAAATATCTTGACATATATAAAGTCAATTTCATAACACAGCAAGTTAATTTGTATTTGACTAGTAAATGTTTCAACATAGAACTAATAAGTAATATATGCTTGAATCCTAGAACATTTGTTGTTCTTCAAGTCAGGGTGCTCCACAAAAGACATTGTCCGAATCTCTTCATGTATGAAGAGTTGAAGGGTGGGGTTTGAATTGATGCAGGAATTTTATGGCCTACATCAGCAATATATTCTGTATTGCAATAGGGGCAAATGCACATGTCAAACTTTTAATGAGAATGAATGGGTATATGTCTATATAACATAATAAAACCGGTCTAAGATTAATTGTATTGAATAAATGTAAAGCAGAAAAGAGATAGAGGAATCAACTTAATTCAAGATTAATTGGGTTTCATTTTTCTTTTTTACTCTTTCAGCAATTGATGGAATAGAAGAGTACATATGCATAGAGATTAAATTAAATTATACATTTTTACATATTGAACTGAATTGCCATATGTCTCATTTTCATTTTTGTGTTTGTTTCTGTTTATTTGTTAACATTTGTAATAACCCTGTTGAGTTCAAACAATAGACCCTTACAAATACTAAAGTAAATGCAGTACAAAATTAACATGCCCTTGACATTATTTATTCTATATTAAGGACTTGTTTCTGTCTAATTATTGTTTTTTGCACATGTGCCATTGGGGAACTCACTTCATGAATTCAATTTCTATTCCACTTATCCTCACAAGGATCGCAGAGGATCTGGAGCCTATCCAGGCCAACTATGGTCAGCCTGAATTGGTTGCCAGCCAATCACAGGGCAGAAGGAGACAAACGACCATTCCCGTGCACACTCATACGTAGGAGCAATTTAGAGTGATCGGCCAACCTACCATGCATGTTTTTGAAATGTGTGGGGAAACCAGTGTACCCAGAGAAAAACCCACACAGGGACTAGAGAACATGCAAACTCCACATAGGAAGGTTGGAACTCACCAGGGATTGAACCCTCAATCTAGAAATGTGAGACGCATTAACCACTCTTTCAACGTGCCGCTGAATTAGACTATAACTCCACCAAATAGTATGGTTATTTTGATTAAACTGCACGTGGACAAAAATGTTGACGAACTTGATTTAAGACCTGCTCCTGGCATATAATCAAGGTAAGGGACACTTCTGTCTAGTTTTGATGTGTTTCCATTGTTTTTTTCCCTTCTTGGACTGGAAACAAAGTGGCAATCTGGACATGAGCGAATACAAAGATGAGTACCACAGAAAATGATCATAGTGAGCATCAATGCAGGAGGCATTCAGATGGTTGGGAGACTGACGGGAGCCCCACTCAAATGTTTTCATTTCTGAGCAGATTCAGACGTCTGAATAATTGCAGTCCTAATTTGAACGGTGACGATGCTGTAACTGCTTTCACTCTGTGATAGTGATGCACATATTTCAGATGTGTTTTGCACTCAGGTGCCTACTGTATGAGTGACGATGTCCTTTACCTTGTTTTTAAGATCAATAAATAATAATGTATAGAGTTTATAACAAGCAGCTGACTTTACATTATGTGAACCCACAGAGAAGCAATTTATATGCTGATGTCAAATGGATTTTTGTTTTCCATCTACTGTCTAATTTTCACATACACAGAAATAGAACATGATGTGGCAGTTGGACATTTTAGATCCATGTTTGCAACACAGCTCTGAGTGTGAAAACTAAATGCGTCTCTGAAAGGCAAGCAGTATATTCTAATGACAATATGAGGGTTTTGAATTGATTGATTTGATGGCCAGACCAACAGGATGAATAAAATGCATCTATGCCAAGAATACACATAAAAGCACACTTGTTAGCATAGCATCATGGTCTCACAAGACAGATGCTAGTTGCAGACATGGCTGAGAATAATATGGCAGTGAAATAATAGTGATTAGGGAGTTTAAAGACTTAGCTAACATACATATATTGGCATGATTTGTCTACACGCAGCACCACTATTTTCAACCTAATTTGTAATATTTTTTGTTAGAAAGAAATCATTTCTTCCAGTTCATGTACTTCTCAGATATTGCCTGATAAAATTCCATCCTTTGTGAGCTGCCATTTTGTATGTCTTCTAAATCAGTATTGGTGGGCCAAATTTAGCTTTGACGTTATCATCAATAGGACTGATGTTTTATCCATCCATTCATCTATTTTCAACAGCACTTATCCTTCTCAGAGTTGCATGGTGCCCGAGCCTGTCCCACCTGATTTAAGGTAAAAGGCTGACTACACCTTGAACTTGTCGTCAGCCAGTCGTAGGGCACATAGGGAGGTAGACAACCATTTGCACTCACAATCACACCGCTACGGAGTGGAGATCGATCCCACGTTGGCTGCGCCGAAGTCAGGCGAATGTACCACTACATCATCAGTGACATGTTTTATCCATCAGGTTGCAAATTTGTACTCGAAGCACATGTTGGCCCTCAATGACATCACCATTAATTTGTCTTAAAGATGGTCGGTTAAAGCATCTGTTAGAGGTTTTAATGTTCTTACACCTTCTTTTCAGGACAAGATGTTGACATCGTTGATGTAAGTGTTGATATAAAGTATCTTAAAACAACTGTAAGAGATACATTAATAAATATATAAATGTGAAAGTATGTTAATGTAATAAATATGTTAAAAAGGCAATGTGAAAAAGCATTAAATTTCACGCGGAACTATTGTTTCGTATATTTTGGTTCAGTTGGGACCAATGCTCCCTCTAAGCTGCACACGTGTGCAATTGCGCACTACTCTCGTCTTCTCTGCGCACAGCAAATCATATGCAGCGCACAAAATAAAATCCCATTATTATTATTATTTTTTTAGCTGTGAGGCCGACGCGCGAACCACTCATCCGGCGGGCCGCCCATTCATAGATGTTACGGCTGTCAGCCTGGGTACACTATATCGTAGGGTGGGTTGTTTCGTCTGTGGTTTCTTTTTCTTCACAGGTACCTGGAGCTGTGGGTCCACCCCTGTCGCAAAGCCTTGCCCAGGCCAACACAGCTGTGACTACTTCCCAATCATCCCTCCTCCAATCAAGATCCACTTCCTGTCCTTATTTAAACCCTTTTTATTTTGCAGTCCGGCCCTTCTTGGCCTTTGGCTCCCTGACTGCATGTGATTGTAGGTGCTGAGGCAGTGGAGTCCTTGCTTTCTTGGGATGGCACTTATTGTCTAGGGGAAGTAGGTTTTGTTTGCCCCAGCATCACCTGGTATTGTAAGTACGCTACTCATGGTTATATTGAGTATTTATGTTGATAGAGTTAATTATTTTTGGGCTGCATAGGGGGACTTGAGATAAGTTTAGACACCCCTGGGTATACATATAGTTTGTTGCATTTATACATGTAGTTCATTCCCCTGTCAAGATTTTTATTACATCAGTTCTGACAGTGGCACCCTTAGGCCTTATTTCCTGTATTTTGTGGGTGTTCATTTGAACACCTTTCTGGGAGGGTGGTTTTTTACTATTTTATTTGAGGGTGCCGCTTTAATATCTTTTGCTTCCCCTATGTTGTCCAGGTTTTGGTGGACGTTCTTGTTAATAAATCCTCATTGAAGGCTACTTGCAATGTGTGTCTGGCTCGTCATTGACGGAATCTTTCTGCTGTGGTAGTTGCGACTCCCTGGTATAGCTTACCATCAGGGGGAGTCGTAACAATAGATATTAATCATTACATTTATTACTAAATAATCTGTGTAGTAGACATACACCTACTTATGGCAGGTGTGATACTGGTGTGTGCCCATAGCGAGAAATGATGATGTTGCTCACATCGGAACTCAGAGTGCTTAGGGAGGTTGTCTTTCTGCCCAGACAAACAAAAAATTAGAGGGAACATTGGTGGGGACAAATTTATGTTAATGAGCAGGTTCGTAGCACGCATTCGGTGGCAACGAGGTGATGGATGCGCATGAGCAAAGTTTGGTGACAGCATTATGTGCAGATTTATAAGAATTTTCAACACTCTTTTATGAGTTTACATTATATAAGGATTCACTGTGTACATTATGAACTTCATGTTTTGTGCATTTGTATTCGTTTCTGCAAATTACCGTTCTCACGGCATTGCTGATGAAACACAGAATACCTGTTGGTGACTTTTGACAACCAACAATAAACGCCCGTCAAAGAACTTACCTTTGTTTTTTCACGCCATGATTGTATTTATCAACATATAAAAAATGTTGTTTGTATGCGCGCCAGAGAAGTGGGAATTCCTCTAAGCTTACATTTAAAGCGTGAGCTGCTTTTTTTCGATGCACATGAGATTTACTGATGCAGTGATAAAAAAAATTGTGGCCCAGTAACACACCCCTCCACACCAGAAAAGACTGTTTTCTTCTAAAAGGGGATTATGATTGTGGCAGCAGCAGTGCCGTCTTCTGGGCAAAAGGCACGTCCCTCCTGGTTTGATTCAGGCAATTGGTTCAGGTCAGCTGCAATATTTAAATCTGGCGTTCCTGTGTCACCCATTCATGTGTTCCTTACGCAAATAGATTACCAAAATACGCGCAATAACAACCTCGCCCAAGCAAGTGGGATCGGCAAAGCCGGGTCCCTTTGCTTGTTTATTTTAAATGTACCTCCATATGAATGACAATGCGATCACATTTCTTAGGCCAGACTTCTCACTTATTTTATAAAAGCAGTGAGAAAAGATTCAGTATGTTTGTATTAGTTTCCACAACCATTGATGCCATTTTACCGGGATTGCTTGGCAATTTGAGTTGAAAGTCTGAACATTTAATTTTTAGAGCTATTTTAGTTTTTGCTCAGGTTTCGGTAAAACTTCTGCCATTGTCAGTAATATGTGGCCGACTGGATTTAGCACCCTTCCCCCAGGAATCACTTCTGTTTTGGTGTTTGACCATCAGTGCCAAGTGAAATGCTGATTGCTCCATTTGCTTGTGCCAACCACAGCAGATAGTCAAATTACAAATAATATGCATAGATTTAAGTTCTTGCTTAAGATTTATATTTGATCTTAGAAATGGTTGTTTGTACGCAATGTTCCCTCTAATTTTTTGTTTGTCTGGGCAGAAAGACAACCTCCCTGAGCACACTGAGTACCAGTGTGAGCAACATCATCATTGCTCGCTAGGGGCAGACACCAGTATCACACCTGCCATAAGCGGGTGCATGTCTACTACACATAAATGATTTAGTAATAATAAAATGTAATGATTAATATCTATGAATGGACGGCCCGGCGGATGAGTGGTCCGCACGTCGGCCTCACAGCTCTGGGGTCCTTGGTTCAAATCCAGGTCGGTCCACCTGTGTTGAAATTGCATATTCTCCCTGCGTCTGCGTGGGTTTTCTCTGAGTACTCCGTTTTCCTCCCACATCCCAAAAAGATGCATTGTAGGCTGATTGGACACTCTAAAATTGCCCCTAAGTATGGGTCTGAGTGTGCATGGCTGTCCGTCTCCTTGTGCCATGCAATCGGCTGGCCACCGATACAGGGTGTCCCCCGCTCCTGGCCCAAAGTCAGCAGGGATAGGCTCCAGCACCCCCCGTGAGTGATAAAGTGGATAAAGTGGTTCAGAAAATGAATGAAAAAATATCTATGAATAAAACATCTTCATAAATGCCATTAGAATATGCATAAATCCGACTCAAATTTTACCTTATTTTACCTTATTTTACACATCTGTCCTTCTCACTTCTCGTTCAAATGACTTTTCTGCTGAACGTGTCACTTGAGATAGTCAAGTTTCCATTTATATGCAATATTTTTCCATCATTTTGCTTTGATTTATTTAATAAGGGATAGCACATATTAATGAACATATTTATATTCATGTTAATGAACATATATATGTAAGATTGTAGCAGAGGGCTAATTTCCATTTATAGTCCATTGTGTAGGTTGAAGACAAACGATCACACATAGTAGACACACACGCACGCACACAACCACACACAGCAGATTTAGACAATTCTCACCTGATTTCGCCGCTTGTTCTTCTATTTGCACAGTAAAGTAAAAAGGACTGTGTTAAGAAATATTAAAATGTAATTAAAAAAAGATAGAAGGGCTGTAAAACACGAAAAACATAAGAGCGGACAGAGCTACTGCCACTGGCTGCCGCCATCATGAGGAAAGAGGGAAAAAAGAGTTTGGATTTTATTTCGCCATATGATTGCTGCTGCGCGGAGAAGACGAGAGTAGTACGCAATTGCGCACGCGCGCAGCTTAGAGGGAACATTGGTTGTACGTCATGCTGATTTTCTATTAGAATGTCTGTGCAGTGTTAGGATGTGTGATTGATTGGAAAAGGTTTCTTTCATTTTTCTTTTAACTTTAGTCAGTCTTTCAACGAAAAAAAGAATAGTAATCTCATTGTGCCTAGGAATCAGTCCTCTCAGCCTATTGACTTTTCAATGCTACATTGCTCATTTAATGTCTAAACACTGTCAAGCACTGTTAAACACTTTAACACACTTAAATCTATTCTCATGGAAATGTAGTTAGAATTTGTCTGAAAAATGGGGCAGTTTAATTAGAAAGAAAATAGGCTTGGGAGAAAACAGAGGTCGCTCCTTATTACTGTAAAACCTTCAAATTCAAATATCTCACAGGCGTGTTTTAAATTACATTTGTGGTTCACTAAGTAGTTGACAGTTTATGTCTAAAGTAGGGAAGTTAAGATTTGAAGTGTAACACATTTTACCCTTGTATAATATGGGTAGAATGTACAAAAGGTTACTTACCTTGCTTCCACTCAACTTTATCCAAAAAGAAAAAATGATAGAAAATGGGAAAAAAAAGAAAATGGTTTTGGAGAGAGACAAAGGTTCTTTCCTTTTCACAGGAAAACCTTCAAATTTAAAAACATCTCAGAGATGTTTTATGTTATATATGTGGTTTACTAACCAGTTGACAATGACAGTTGATTTGTAAAAGAAAGTAGATTTGTATGTATTTCAGTAAATATATCACCGTTTTGCACTTGTAAGATATATAAAGGAATAAAATGTTTCATAGCTTGGAGGTTCCACTCAACTTCATCAATAGAAAAAAAATGATATCAGCTTTGTCAAACCAAACTATTCAAACGTACCCAATTTAAGAGCATTCATGACTTTTTTAAAGGTGTTGCAGTGGGAGAATGTCAGGGCAAAACTTAATTAAAAGTTGAACTATTGTACTTTTTTGAGAGAACACTTATCAAAGATATCTTAGACGGCATGTGTGAAAGCTCTAAACTTGAGCTACGCATGCATGGTGGGAATATAATACATTCTATTACAGTGAATGTGAGGACAGGAACACATTTCCTGTTAACAATCATTTTTCACATCTGCATATTTCATTTTTCATAATAGATTTGCTAAAACGGGTCTGCAGGCACCTGCCGAGCAGTGCTGCTTGGCTACTACTGCTTTGTGCATTCTCTTCCATTCAGCTCTATTCCTATTTTGACAATAAGTTTTAATACAATTGAGGTTGAGAAATCAGCAAAGTCAGATATTAATTTCATTAATAGTGTCCATTTTTTGTAACCTAGATGTATAAACGATGATATTGGACTGACTGTATTTTATCAGGTCGGACAATGTGGATTTGGAGAGCATGTTTTCAGCAAGACTACTGATGCATTTGAAGACTTCATATCTATTTCTGACACTGTGAATTGCATGCATCTATCTGACTTTGGTGAGAAAAACGTATACATTTGTCGGTAAGAATTTTGAGTATTTTAAAAACGTATTATATACAGTATTTAGAAACAAAAGTTGTGTCATTTTTCAGGGTTCGCAAGGTGTAATACTCAGTCTTAACTTTCGTTGCAAGTGACGATGGGAATAGCAGTCAAGTCTACAATGTTCAGTTCTTTTTCTCCTCTTTTTTTTCTTGTATCAACAATAAAAGATGTGTTTTTATTTCTCCAAATCTACATTTTTCGCCAGCTTTGAAATACATGTTGAATGTTACAATTATACGATCTCAGAGGTGTCCCAATTCAGAGGAACTAGTGTGCGTGACTAGCTTAAGGTGTGATAATGCATGTGATGCTCTCCCAGAGAGGATGCTGGCAGCTTTTAAATTCACTCTTCTTTCATTTCTGCTGCACAGTGTAGCCATGTGCTCGAACATCTGTCAGAGCTGAAACTCCCTTCGCCTTAAACGACACATACTAGTACCAGGAGGGTGGCAATACAGCAATGTCTGAATTATTGACAAAAGTATTCATTTTAATGACTCCGTTACAAAGGGGAGTATGGGGACAGTCATGGGTTTTGTTGGGGGTAAGGACACGCATACATCATCTTATTATAGGCACGATTTGTCCAAACATACAAACAAGCTCAGTCCGTCCCCTTCTGGTGATACCACTTCGGCCCTCGGGATCACTGTGAGTCAGTGTTGCACGGCAGAGCCAAACGTGTCCCCGCATCTCCTTTCTGCACTTGTCGCTTCTCAGTTCCTGCAACACAGGAGGGAAGAGCAGCCGAGCGCCGTCACGCTACACAGAAAACTCATTTTGCCTGTTTGTAGCTGCGTTAGCTCCTTCTTACTTTGAGACAAATGAGGGGAGGAAAATCACTCAGTTGTTAAAGTGAGGGCTTTCAACCTGTTCTGGAAAAGTCTTTCCTCATGTTTTGAAATAGGACTGAACTTGGTGCACTCGTGGGGGCGTCTTTTGAGATTGGTGAATTAGTGGAGTATGCCTATGGAATACTTTGAGAGCTGGGTTATTTCTCAAATGTAATGAAATATACAGAATTTTCCAGGGTAGTGTTGTCTGAATGCAGCAGGTTAGGTTTCGCATCAGAGCGCAGAAACAGATGACACAGCTCCCACATGATGATACTATATTACCTTATTTTTAAAGACAAAATAACATTTAATGAGGAGTAAATAAATAACCTATTAACATACGTCAAGGATTAGGGTAGGGAAGATAATTGAGATGAATGATTCATTCATTCATTCATTCATTCATTTTCTGAACCGCTTTATCCTCATTAGGGTCGTGGGGGGTGCTGGAGCCCATCCCAGCTGACTCCGGGCCAGAGAGGGGGGACACACTGAACGGTGGCCAGCCGATCGCAGCGCACAAGGAGACAAACAACCATGCACACTCACACCCATACCTAGGGGCAATTTAGAGTGTAGAATCAGCCTGAGATTAATGTTTATTTCATTTTTTTTCATTTCATTTTCTGAACCGCTTTATCCTGACTAGGGTCGCGGGGGAAACTGGAGCCTTTCCCAGCTGACTTCAGGCCAGAGGCGGGGCAAAACACCCTGAATCAGTGGCCAGCCGATCGCAGGGCACAAGGAGACGGACAACCACGCACACTAACACCCATACCTAGGGGCAATTTAGAGTGTCCAATCAGCCTGCCATGCATGTGTTTGGAATGTGGGAGGAAACCGGAGTACCCAGAGGAAACCCACGCAGGAGAACATGCAAACTCCACACAGGTGGACGAAACTGGACTTGAACCCAGGAACCCAGAGCTGTGAGGCTAACGCACTAACCACTCACTCCTCCGGGCTGCCCATGAATGATTATTCAAAGTTATATTCTATGATTGTTTTGATATAAATGTGGCAGTACAGTGGGTGGTTGGTTAGGATGGCCACATTAGAGTTCTTGATTTAAGGGTTTAATTTCACCCTCCGGTAAGATGTTTGCATGTTTTCCCATACCCATTACAATCATGATTTGGCCCTGCCAAATTCCTGACATTAGCCCTATAGAAATTTTTCAGAGCAGAAGCTTTGAGTTTTCAATCTAAACACAATGGATTTGGAAATGATCAGCGGAAAGTCGTGGAGTAAAATTATTCCTGCCTTGGTTGCCACCCTAGTAAGGAACTACAAGAAAGATCTGACTGTTTTGCTTCCCAAAATGGGTTTAGCCACCAAGTATTAAATCATAATTTGAAAAGGGGGTCAAATATATACCTCCTTCAATAAAATGATTTTTTTTTAAATTCAAGTAGTTTTCTCAATCTTTCAAAAAAATCTTTCTGCCAAAGTTAAAATAATACTTCCATTGTAAACCAGCAAGGGAAGAAATACTTGCAATACTTAGTGATGTATGGTTAACTTTTTGAGGCCAGTTTCTGACCAATTGCTTAAAAAATAAATAAATAAACTAACCACTTGCGCCACTGGGCCGCCCAGGAATGGGTTCACTACAAGTAAAATTTAAATCAGAATAGTCCCAGCATCTTCTGGGTGATATCATCTTAATCCGCAAGAACGAGATGCATATAAAGCCACCCAGAAGCCTCAACAAACTCCTTGACTCATGGCTTCGGGCGATTTGTGGTGAGGAGCCGTGCTCAAACATCTCCAAGACAGACTGCTGTGCTAACTTTTAAGAAGGATATGTATCCAATACATGGCAGAGCAATTTCTGCATCATCGGGTCAAATTTGATTTCAACCCTCTGAGCTCCTTGCAATTTGACAGCATCTGGGAAGGGGAAATCAAGTGTGAAAGATGCTGTGAGTGTATCGCTGCACAACTGATCTGTGCCTATTGCAGATCTGCACGCAGCTTTGGTGGAGGTGCAAGGAATCCTGAATTAAATACTTTGGGGATTTGTTTTAAAAAATGCAAATGTGTCGGTGGTCATATTCATCACACAATTAATCAAATTAGTTGGATAGTTATAGTTGTTTGAGGTCTGAAAAAAAAGGGAAAAAAAGGTTACGATGAAGATGATTTAAAATTATGAGACCGGCATTGCAATAATAGATTAAAAAAAACCTACATTTCATTCCTACTTGTGCTACAGACCAATAGAAAAAAATGACAATCATACATGTTCCATTCCTGCATTGATAAAGTATTTTTAAACAGAAACCAATGTCATGTTTGTACGAAAACAAGTTTTTTTCCAATTTGTTTTCAAAATCAACCAAGCAATCAAAGGCAAATTATTATGATATCAAATATTTTATAAGACACTTGTTAAAATTATTTTCTTCGTTCTTATAGTACTCTTATCATTCCAATATTACAACATTAAAACTTTCTCATGAATCATCTTTTTTTCTTTCAAAGATTCATTTTTTTTTTAAAACACAAATTTACAATCACATTGTTATTGTGTCTTTTTTATGGGGAGTAGAAATCTATTCAGAATCCGACACATAACTTTATATCTGGGATTAATTTTATTGCCTTTCAGCACCAAACCCAAGAAAGCTGAATACCGTATTGCGTTTTTGACAAATGCCTTCAACTTAGCCACATTGGAAGAAATGACTTTTTCTTGCAGGTGATTTATTGATACACTTGCATATTCTTTTATAATGTTTAAAAATATATAACAACAAATTACACATTAGCTACACATTCGAGTTGTACTGCCATTGATTTGGTTTTGATAATTGCCTTAAAGATGGTATTGCTTGATTGCAATTTTAACCTTAATATCACCTCTTTAACTTTTAAAAAACACTATGAATGGATTAGGCTTCTAACTTGCTATTTCTAGGCTCACTACTTTGTGGTGAGTTTCACTCAGGGCTCGCGGACTTAAGTCCTTGGGGGCACCTTTTCAGTCTGTTTCCATGTCTCTGTCCTCTAATACATATCATCAGAAAGTACGCCATAAGGCTGTGAATGACTGTGATCATTTAGGTCAGGTGTGTTGGAGAAGGAACAAATGAAAAAAAATGATGTAGATGATCTCGGGGATCAAAGTTAGTGACCCCTGTTTTAGCTCTTCTTTTGTCCCCAGGCCACAAGATCAAACCCACAAGGTTATGCTGGGATGGGAGGACCCCATCAAACTTCACCTAAAAATCTTAACACATACTTAATAATACTTAAATAATTCCAGAAGAGGTTATTGCCTCAAGGCTAAGGATGAACTCTATACTGTATTTCACTTCCACTTTTACTCTCTGTAGGTGTAGGGGCCAGGTGTCCCAATACTTTGATTCTGAATTTCCCGAGTGGGTTCTGATCCAGACGCTGTCATTTAGAGTTTGTTCTGATGAGTTGCATCAGTCTCAAACAGTGCAGAATGTGACCACCTAGCTGCATCATGGCCTCATCTTGGCTCTCTGTACATTTATTTTATCAGGCGCCACCTGTTCTGACTCTTGGCTGACACTTTGTGAACGAAGATGCAGAAAATGATGACGTCTCGGAGCAGACGTTTTGGGGGCGACTACCTAAAAAGCCTGCTGTCGTCACACCCCCTCTGAAACAAAGAATACATAAAACAATCCGGACCAAAAGATATCTTATGTCTTTAGACTTGCATGTTGTTATACTCTTTAATATTCAAGAACCAATATTACTACTATGAATCTACCTTTAATTTCAGATTTTTTTATTTTAGCCACATAGCTTCGAAAAAAAAGTATCTCCTGGCGATATAATTCTGCTCTGTAGTTTAAGATAAACACAGCAGGTCTCACACAGCTTTGAAAACATTTCACCTTCCTTTTGTGGCTACTAAATGATATCAATGTGAAGATTTGAAAAATCTGATTTCCTACATTCTACTCTTTCCAAATATTATTACTCATCAGCCAAAGACCCCCAAAATTTAACAATTCATAATCTATACTGACTTATGTGCTGTGACTGGTAGATTGTCAGTACTTACATGCCCCACTAATGGGCAGAAGTGGCAAAAATACTCACATTCTAAATCAGGGGTACTCAAACTTTCTTTGCTGAAGATATACTTTTCAAGGAGCCAACTTCCCAAATACACCGTCAAAGCTCAGCAGTTACCACCGAATTGACCCAAATATAAGACACCCCTGATTATAAGATGACCCACTCTTTTTCAAGACTCAAGTTTGCAAAAAGACTTTTTGAACACCAAACTCAATTTTTATACTGAAAATAATTACAGTATATCTGAAACAAATGGTTATAACAATATCTTAATATCTCTTCTCTTATCTGTCTTTTCTTTCCGCTAATTTCATAAATGTCAACCTCTGCCGATAACTGCCCTCATAAATGATTATGATTCCCCTTACAAACCCCCCAAAAACCTTACAAACACTGTACGAGTCGTACGGTGTTTGTAAGGTTTTTGGGGGGTTTGTAAGGGGAATCATAATCATTTATAAGGGCAGTTATCGGCAGAGGTTGACAGGTATGTAATTTCTAATTTTTATTTTTATTTTTCTTCTTCATGCTACTATATATATCAGTGTTGGACCGTCAGGACCTTCAAGGCCTTCTCTGCTGGCCTAAGAAATATCTGAATCATTTATTATATTTTGTCCATCAATACTTATTAAATAATTCAAAATTTTCTGTTAGCTTCCTTTCTTTGCTTTTCCCTCTGGTTGCACTGCTTCCAGTTGTGTTTTCATATTGAAGCATTTAATCAATCACATTTCAGCCATTATTTGTTGCCAGGGTCAGAAATCTGCCTCAAGGCCTTCACAATCAGTTCTGCAGGCTCTGCTGCATTAAACAAGCGTCGATAAGACTGTTGCTTTAACCAATCAGATTTCGAGTTGGCAACACCATAATGCCTTCTCGCAGGCATAGGGATACGTCATTGCCTTGTCGCAGGCGTAGGGATACATCATCGCTTTCACCAACTATGATTGGCTAGTGATAGAGTGGACTAGCCAGAGCTAACAAACTGTATCTGGAGCGAGCTGCACAAGCAAATATATTGTTGTGTTGATTTAAAGCCATTTTCAAGACGGACTATGCCAGAAATACGACAGGACAGGCTCGACTTTCAGCATTAGCTTCGATGGCGATAGAAAAGAAGGAAGAAAGAAAGGAGGATGGACATTGTGTTCAGTTAAAAATGATTTTTGGTGAGTTAAATATACTATATTCTTAAATAATATTTCAATTGTATGAAATTCCCGGGGAAAGTCGTCCTCCGGGCCCGGTTCTGATATCTGAAATGCTCCAGTATTTGTATTTAAGCACCAGTGTTTGTATTTAATCAATAAATGCTGCTAGGAAGTGGATTTTACCCCATTTTAGTGCAATTTTGGCCCTTTCGCGTATGGACATATATGGACGCATATGGACGCGTCGACGTTTATCGCTGTCTTTTTCCCGGGGAAATCACCCCCAGGGCCCAGTTGTAATGTCTGAAAAGCTCTAGTATTTGTATTTAATCAATAAGTGCTGATTTTAACCCATTTTCATGCAATATTTGCCGGTTCGCCATTGACATCCATCGCTGTCTTTTCCCGGGAAAATTACCCAGTATTTGTATTTAATCACTAAATTCTGTTTTCAGGTGAATTTTACCCCATTTTTGTGCAATTTTTGCCGGTTCGCCATTGATGTTCATCGCTGTCTTTTTCCGCGGAAATGACCCTCTGGGCCCGGTTCTAATGTCTGAAAAGCTCTAGTATTTGTATTTAATCAATAAATGCTGCTATGAAGTGGATTTTACCCCATTTTAGTGCAACTTTTGCCGTTTCACGTATGGACGTATCAAAGTTCATCGCTGTCTTTTCCTGGGGAAATGATGCTCCGGGCCCGGTTCTGATGTCTAAAAAGCTCCAGTATTTGTAATTAATCAATAAATGCTGTTTTCGGCTGGATTTTACCCCATTTTAGTGCAACTTTTGCCGTTTCACGTATGGACGTATCAAAGTTCGTCGCTGTCTTTTCCTGGGGAAATGATGCTCCGGGCCCGGTTCTGATGTCTAAAAAGCTCCAGTATTTGTATTTAATCATTAAATGCTGCTAGGAAGTGGATTTTACCCCATTTTTGTGCATTGATTTATTGATTATTTTTTATGTGTCGCAGCTGTAGCTGCAGTCGAGGTTTTATAGCCATAAAATAGTTTTTGAGGGTTGGATTGATTCGTTGAAGGCGGTATGAGAAAATGCACGGACCGCCACTGAAGTGTGGAGAGTTTAGTGTGATTGGGTTTTTTCTGCTCCCTGTTGGTCTGGAGGGGGGCACTCGTATATTCCGCTTAGTTGACTTGACAGTGTTTAAGTGAGTCAAGGCAGGTGAGCCAGAAGTTTTGGAAATATAGTGTTTTAGGAGGGGAAAAAAATATCTGATGAAACTGTTTTTTTCTTTTCTTTTTCTTTTTCAAACGACTTGGCATTACATCAAAGGAGAAAAAGTTAGGCATAGGGCACTCACTCCTCAAAATAGGACTGTGGATTGATGTAGCAAAAGCTTGAAGTTAAACAACGATTGACAAGTTCATACTTTCAAAGAGTAAGTATTTTTGCTCTTCTAAACGGTATCCGTCAGTACACATATCTTCTCTTGGACATGTAGATTCTTTAATCTGCTTTCATGAAAATAAATGAATATGGGCTTTACATAAATTAGATATCAATAACTGCTGAAAACAAAATCTCTATTTCCAGTAATGATATCTTTTTTGTGGTGTATATTTTGTAAAAAGAATTGCAGGGACAACATTAGGACTAGGTGCAAAATGCTACAATAAAAGTAACGTGTCGGCCACCCAGTTCTGAGATTGAGGATTCAATCCTAGGTTCGGACCTTCCTGTGAGGAATTTGAATGTTCTGCCAGGGCTTGCATGGGTTTTCTCCAGGTACTTTAGTTTCCTCCCGGATCCCAAAAAGCATGTTTGGTACGTTGGTTGAACACTCTAAATTTCTCTTTGGTGTGTGTGAGCATGAATGGGTGTCCATCTCCTTGTGCATTGGGATTGGCTAGCCACCAATTCAGGGTGTCCCCTGCCTGGTGCCCGTAGTTCTCTGGGCCCAAAGTCAGCTGGGATAGGCTTCAGCACCGCCCACAGCCTTTGTGAGAATAAACGGTACGAAAAATGATGGATGAATGTATGAACTATAATAAGTTATTTTAGATTGAGATATGCACTTAACATGGTAATTATTTTGATACTATTGTACTATGTTATCTAGCATCTTTACTCAGCCACTTGCATACGTGTGAAACATTTTTACTCTGAAGTATTTCTACGTGCACCCTGGTGTTTTCTTTGGTTATGATCATCGGGCAACAGAGGAGGGATCAAATGAAATATTGAGAACTTTTGATTTCTTTACTTTCAGAAGATCGATCTGTGTTCTTTGTTCTGTGATGAATGAAGTGGGAGAGATTTATGGCAACATGAGTTCAGCAGACATCCCCAAGAGGCTTGAAGAGGCAACCATGCAACTATGTCAACTATGTCATTACTCTTCTTTTTCTTCTTCTTCGTATTATTAATACTATTGCTTCATGCAAGTATTCACTTGAGTATGGGCCCCCCATATGAGAAGTCAGGCATTTATCTCTCATGATATTAGCATCACACAACATTATTTCCCACCGTCGAACATTAACACCGCTGTACCAACATGTGACGCCACAGTGAAGGCACTTACAATGTGAGAGCATCATTACTTTGATGAATGACATCATTTGCACAACAGTATGACCTAACTGTAAAAAACACTCTGTTTCACAGTGAGGGACGCATATGAGGAAAAAAATAATGCAATAAGAGATAGGATAGTGCCGCAGGAGTTATCGTTTCTTGTCTCGAGCTACTATTTGTTTTACTTGTTTGGGCTGATTTGCATTATTACTTTTGTTATTATGGGCCTTCTTATGTTCTTGGGTGCATGCAAGTTCAAATGTAAACTTCAAGAAACTAAGACCGTCCAGAGGAAATACTCAGCGCAGGCGCTTGTAGCCTTGCAGCAGTTCGTCTTTCTAACCTCTGCCCATAGGCTTATTGACCATTTCATGATTTTCTTTCAGCATTAATTATGCATGCCTGTGCTATTGCACTGCAAATGTATCACACACAGATATTGTTCATGCATTTCTACACAAAAAAATAAAAAATTGAATCAAGACATTCTTTGTCTTTGCTTGCTGCATCCTTTCACACCAGAATTAAATTAAATTATATCAGGAGCCTGTGTGAATAAAGGTGAAGACACACCACAGTAGGTGTCTACTTATCACTAAATCTGATGTTGATTTACTACTTTGTATAGAAGAAAAGCTGGTAGTAAAGGAGTACAGAAATGTATATCAATGACTTTGAGAATATTTTCCTGAGGATTGAATGAAACTTTTTTAAGCAAAACAACATTTCTAAAAGGGACAATACAAATTGATATTTGGCCTTTTGATCTATTTCAATTCAATTGTACCAACATAACAAATCAATATATCAATAAAGATCAATTAACTGTTACACCTCTACTCCAAACAGACTTTGAATGGACTCAACATGCATGTTTTAGGAGTATAGAATAAAGCTCAAACTCAACTTTTCTGCTGCTGTACTGCCTCTAATAAATTGCATTTATCAATAATTTCCAACATAGTTTTGCGTTCATAAAAAGATAATACATAGTCAGAACCCTTCTATGATGGCAGAGAGGTGCATGTTCACAGTCTGGCCCTCAGAGGCTATGGATAAAACATTTTATGTCATCAAAGTTGCCTATTCCTCCTCATCTTTTGAAGCCGAAGCAAAGAAATATACTAAAGTAACATCGTCAGAGGCCTGATTTTGATTCTATGGAGCAAGCTTTCCTTTGGCTGCACCATTAGAGAAGGCACCATGATCAACAAACAAGAAACTCACTCAATGCAATGCAGGAGCATCTCACATTGATGAGCAAGAACTGCACAAAACAAGGCAACAAAAGATAAAACTATTTGGGGAGAGTAATAAAGGCAAAAATAGCTTTTGGTAAATAATGTATGACATAGAGAATCAAATAAATTATATATAATCATAGCCTGAATTGCATTACATAATTGATGCACACAGTCATACATTATGCACCAACTGTCAACATGTGAAATGTGTTTGAAAAAATAATACAAGTGTGATTCCCAAACCACTTAAGGGCAAAGAGGAGAGAGAGGCTTCGGGGACAAAGTCAGTGTCATAGCTGGATTCAGATGAATCATACATATATCACTTCTTTTCATTTTTTTTAAACTGAGCAACACAATTTAACTGTCAGGGAACGTGTTAGGATGCCTTAAGGGCTGCAATTCCCAAAGGGTGAAAAAGATTAAAATGTCAAATGACATAGCACAAGTTGCAATGGCCTCGTGAACCTGAGTGCACAGAGGTCAGTGAAAATAATGTGAACCAGTTATATTATTTCGAATGACAGGGCACAAGTAAGTAGTGTAAAAAATATCAACAAAAATTTGATTCATGAAATCATTCATAACTCCAGCTGTAAACTTTGACTTGACTTTTGCTTGTTTTGGTACCATTTTTGAAACCTATTTACTTACACTAATGACAGTGGATGGAGGTTTGACATCACCAAAATGGCACAAGCTATTTTACATGTTTTATTCGCTGTCTATAACTGTATACAATCTTTAGTTATCTTCAAATTATTGTCATTAGCACTATACACATGTATTGCTATATTAACCTTGATATGTTATTGCCTCCAAGTGCTGTACAGTAATACCTTGACATACGAGTGCCCCAACATACGAGAAATTTGAGATACGAGTACAATTCCGAGCAAATATCTACCTTGAGATATGAGCATACGAGACAGCCAGGTGACCGAGACGCGAGAGGCTGCTTATGATTTCAGCGCATTGTCTTTCTCGCCTCATCTCCCTCGTGCACAGATACCTACGAGTACTGGGCGGAAGGTTGCATTTTTTCCATGTTTTTTTTTGCATTAGTCAATGCAGAATTAAGGGGAAAACAATGGGTCCAAAGCAAGCCGGTGAAATGAAGGGTAGTGCGAAGAAAAGGCGTATGATGACAATCGATATTAAGCACGAAATAATCGAAAAACATGAGTAGTGTATGGGTGATTGAGCTGCCTCGCCAATATGTATGGAGAAGCAGGAAGTTCGCCTCAGAAGCCACAGTGGAATACATTAACCTCTTTGCCTTGGTTATTGCACAAGAAGGCTTACATTTAGTGTAATGTAAGATTAAAACTTTTTTAAGTGTCTGTGTATAGGAATCTAAGTTCATTTAAGTTAAATTTAAAGTTTATGTTACGTTACAGGCGCATCCGTCAAGTCTTTTGCTCTCTCTCTCCCTCATCCGCAAACTCCCCGTTATATAGAATAATGCCTCATTTCATTAATAAACATTATTTGTTACTCTGTTAGTAGATGGTGAGTAACAACCAATGAAAATATGTTTTTCCATTGTAATATCCATTTTTTTAGTTTTTTTTTTCAGAGGGTTGTAACGAATAAATTTTTATTTAGTTCATTTCTATGGGAAACGTTAATTTGAGATATGAGTAAATCGACATACGAGCTCGGTCCCGGAATGCATTAAGTTCGTATCTCAAGGTATGACTGTACATTGTATCTATATTTATTGTGGCATCTAATTACCAACATGTGGTTTCCATACCTGTCAACCTCAGCCAGTTGCTCCCCTTATCAATGATTGCAATTCCCCGTATTAAGTGATAATAAACCGTACAAACACAACGCGGCCCATATTTATTCGCATAGGGCGCACTGTGAAGTATACAATTTTCCCCTAAGTGGACGGGGTGTCATTAGCCTTTTGTATGCACTAAATTCAAGATTCTGTAGATGTTGTATGACGCTGACAGCTTGATTGTCTGGGTACACGCTATACAGTGAAAAGGCGGGCGTGACGGATGCGGGTGCGCACATCTTAAAGCATGACAATACACTGTATTGTCATGCTTTAAGATGTCCACTCGCAGCAACTTTCACGTCTTTATTGCAAGGGACACAGAATGAGAATTGAGTGCCTCTTAACGATGCTTTAATCCAGCCAGCATATTCACCTTGAAGTAACTCCCATTCTTTCTGGTGTCGACCCGATCCTTGAGTTCTTCGTTTCTTACTAGGTGGCTCCTCCATGCTTGCTTCCACGATATTTACTCTATGTATATCTACGCATGCGCATGTCATCCTTTATCGATATTGCCGTACGCACCGCTAAAAAAATACATACGATTTAGGATGATTTTTGCTGGTATACCGTGACAATAGTAACGATCGATGACAGTAGCGTCGTTGGCTACCAGCCTACGAGACTATCTGGATTTTAGCCAAAACGGTCTTGTTAAGATCGGTTTTCATAAATATTGGCGATTTTTTTTTTTTTTTAAATTCCCCGTACAAAAGTCGGTGTACGGCGTACATGATTTGAAATGGTAAAAAAACCATTAAAATACAGTGGTACCTCGTCATACGACCGTTCGTCATACGGAATGCTCGTCTTACGGGGGAAATTTCGATCGAATAATTCGCCCGTGATGCGGTCAAAGTTTCGTGATGCGACCAAGCCAGGTTGCCATGGCATTTTTTTGGGCATATCTTTCGTGTATAACAATATTTACGAGCACCGGATGAGCTATTCAGACCAGGAAACGCACAACGCGCATGCGCGGTGAAAAGAGGGCTTTCTGGGTAATGAAGTATACTCGTGCTCGCAAAAGTATCCCCGGTAGCAACTCTATCATAGGCGCCGTTCGATGGGACGCGAACACAGATGCTACAAGCTAAAAGGAGCCGCTAGCCAGCGCCCCTGTAGCTCCCATGAGAAATCCGACTCGGATCGCTGCCGCCTGTGCGACGAGGAAACAGAGTCGTCTGAACACTTATGGCTCCGCTGTCCGGCCTTAATGACCGAACGCTACCATCGCGGCTTGGGCAACTCCCTGGATGAACTTATCCGTGTTCCAGTGGCAGCCCTAGCGCTGCTGAGGGTAATCCTCAGGCGCCTGAGGTGAAAAAGAAGAAGAAGAAGAAGAAGATGAGCAGCGGGGCGATCGCTGATAAGACTGCTTGCTGCTCGTTGGCAAGTGGTCGTGCGTTCTCCGATTGTGAGGACATTTGTGTGCATCATTTTCGGAATATTTTGAAGGGAATAGTACGACAGCAAACAGCCCATCGATAGCGAACGTGAGGGTGGAGTGTTTGTTCTGTTTACGAGTGCGTTGTGTGGAGGGAAAAAAAAAACGAAGCCCCTCTCCCCTCGGCGAAATCCGGCCAATTTTAGTTAGATTAAACACTTTATTTCTATTAAACCACTCGTTATTTATTACTTTGTCAATATATGGCGAATTATAAGAAATAAAACATTTTTTTTCAATCCAATATCCTGTTTCTGGTGTTTTTTTCAGAGAGTTGGAACGAATTAAATTGTTTCCCATTCATTTCAATGGGAAACTTTACCTCGAGTTACGAGTAACTTGTCATACGAGCTCAGTCCCGGAACGGATTAAGCTCGTATCTCGAGGTACCACTGTACGTATAAAACGTACAAGTTGACAGGTATGGGTTTCAGACTATATTATTGAGGTATTGGTTAAATGTACATCTGTGGATTAATGTAGTTTATTTTGTTTTCTTTACGTAATGTGTCATTACAATAAAGGTGAAGCTCAAATAGTAATCAGTAAAAGGAAAAGATTTGCCAAGCATCTGTTATCTGATTAAGAGACCTTTAGTCTAATAATTATACTGTCTTACACACCATCAATGTACTACTTCTTGGTGTACATACTTCTTGGCTATTATTATTGAAAAGGGCTGCCAGTTTGATATAAAATTATGAAATGTAAACAATTGCATTTTATCAATAATTAATGATATTAAGTAATGTGTGGGCAGCACGATGAACGAGTGGTTAGCATACACAGCTCTGAGATCAAGGGCTCTGGCCTTCCTGCGTGAAGTTTGCATCTTTCCCTTAAATGCCGGTTTCCTCGCACATCCCCAAAAACATGCAAGGAAGGTTGACTGAAACCTCCAAATTGTCCCTAGTTATGTGATTGGTTTATTTGTCTCTTGGAGACCTGTAATTGGCTGGTAAACACATCAAGGTGTACCCAACCTACTACCCACAGTTAGCAGGGATGTCTTCAGCACCCCGCACACTTCTTGTGGTGACATGGAAGTTGAATGAATTAATAAATCCATTAAATAATGCAGCCACTTGATGGTGTGTGAGTTCACTCACCTGACTTTGTCACTAGTACTACATTGGTATAAGTATTAACTCTTTTCAAAGACCTGATGGGAATTGCAGCGTCGATTCAAATTTCCTTTGCTCAACAATATATGGATAAAGACAAACCACACAAAACACAAGCAACAAAATTTGTTCCATTATCAATTTTACCTGATTAATTATTATTAAGCCACCTGATAGTGTAGGGCAGAGGTGGGCAAACCGGTCCACAAGGGCCACTGTGGTTGCAGGTCTTTGTTCCAACCGATCCAACACAAACAGTTCAACCAATGAGGTTTCTGCTAAAACAAGAAGCACCTGACTGCAATCCACTGATTGCACTTTGCAGAGGATACCTTTCTCACCCAATGTCACCGCTTGTTCTTCTATTTGCACATACTGCGACAGCCATTCCATCTTAAAAGAACCACATTTCCTTTTTTACTTTGGCTTGTTGAGTGGCTCTGCCAGAGCCCGGTCGTTTTGCCATGATAAAGGTTTGGCATCAGCTCCACCGAACTGTTAGCTGTATGCTAACCTGTGAAACACTGGCACCTGCGCACAACGCGTAACTAACGCAGCCAATCATGGCCATTGACATTTACTCATGCCGCGGAAGTAAACACACGTGACATGAACCGCATTATGTCATTTACTGGACAAAGTGTTAATCATAGTTTTATACGTGATTACAGTTTCTTGTTATTTGTCAGTGACAGGCAGTCACTCCCTGAGTTGCGTTGCAAAATGGCACAGATAATTGTAATATGTTTACGTTTTTACGATCCAGGTTGGATATTATTTTGTGCACTGCATTTGTTTGCTGTGCACGGAACACATGAGACTAGCCCGCAATTGCGCACGCGCGCGGTTTGGCGGGAACATTGGTCTTTGGAATAGTCCTTGAGCTCGAAGTCCACTGGGATAGGCTCTAGCAACCCCTGGAACCATTGCGAGGTTATGTGGTTCAGATGACCGATTGAAATGAACGAATTAAATAATGCTTAGATTAGGATTGGGCAAACTGGTCCCCCAGGGCCACTGTGGGTGCAGGATTTTGTTCCAACCGATCCAGCACAGAGAGTTTAACCAATGAGGTTTCTGCAGAAACAAGAAGTACCTGAGTGCAATGCACTGATTGTATGTGTAGGAAACCAGATTGATGACAAGGTTTCCTCTTGATGAGTTGAAAACCCAGATCTACTGTGGCATAGTGTTAGCTTGGTTAGAGTTAGTAGTTTGCCCACTCCTGGCATAGACACTGCTCATGTTTGGGAGTTCTCACAACAATTGGGAAACAGTTCATAAATATTCATTCACTTTCCATATCGCTTGAGTTGCGGGGTGTGTGGAGCCCACGTAGGACATTCAAATTCCACACAGGAAGATCAAAACCTGGGATTGAACACTCGATCTCTGAACTGTGAAGCTGACGCCCCAACCACTCGCCCATTGGTCTGTAGTTCATAATTGTGCAGTATTTATTCCAATACATTTCTTATAGAGTTGAATGCATTCGTTCATTCATCTTCCCTACTGTGTATGCTCATAAGGGTTGCAGGAGTTGCAAGAAGCTATTCCAGCCGACTTCGGGTGAAAGGCAGACTGCACCCTAGATTGGTCGCCAGTCAGCCGTAGGGAAGACAGATGAGACAGATGATCATTCTTACTTACAATCATACTGCCACCAGTGGGAATTGACCCAGGGCCTGGCCATGCCAAAGTCAGGCGAGTGAACCTCTACACCAGTGGTCTCCAAACTATTCCACAAAGGGCCGCAGTGGGTGCGGGTTTTCATTCCAACCCAGAAAGAGGAAACCTTTTTTTTACCAATTAGGTGTCCTACAAGGGCAATCAGTGGATTGCAGTCAGGTGCTTCTTGTTTTCTGCAGAAATCTCATTGGTCAAAATGTCTGTGCTGGATCGGTTGGAACAAAAACCTGCACCCACAGCGGCCCTCGAGGACTGGTTTGGGGACCCCTGCCCCATACCATCCGGTGGCATAGTGTTAAATGTATTATATTATTATTTTTCAAAATATAACTTCTACAACATTCCTAGACCTTTGTGAGAATAAGCGGTACAGGAAATGAAATAAAAACTAAAAGGTCAAAAACACAATGCTTGAATTTATGTGGCATCCATGCTGGTCGTAAAACTTAATACTAATTAGTAACTTGAATTCATCACAGCTAATTCCATCTCCTTCACATATTACTTAAGTTGGCTTGGCAAAGAAAAATACCATTTATAAGTCAGGAATCATTCATCACCCCTTTGGACTCCACTAGCTCAAAAAGAGTACTTCAGGTTAATTGTACTTTATTAGGTCTGTAGTATTGTCAAGCACACCATAGCGCCGCGTGCTCAGAGGCACTGCAAGGCTAGAAGATCCTGAGAGGATGCCCAGGAGGCAACGGGCACTTTGGAAAAGGTAGCCCTTTTCGGAGAAGAAGCAGATGGCCTGCATTAAAAAGCAAAGGGCCCTTGTGACAGTGCTCAATAGCCCTGCAGAGAACTGGATAATTAAATGAGAAATTTAATCAAATTCCTCAAATTAAATGTCCAGATGGATAGCTTTGCAAAGAACACCACTGACTACACAGTTACCTGAGGGACGGACTCTGGTGAGCGCACAATCCTCCAATCAGTACACCATCACACCTGATGAGTGTAGGTGATGATTACTGCTAAAGTATTCCATTCACAGTTCTGCCAGCAGGAGGTAAAGGGACATTAGTGTGTGACCACAGGGGAGTCATTTGCATAACAGGGCCTGAGCGGAAGTGACTAAACAATAGGCTTGATATCTGTTCTTGCATAAAGGGCACTAGGGTGCAGTGCCCCTCTATTTCAACCAGGGGACTGTCGTTCTGTTTCTAGTAATCTTTACTGAATGTTTTTTGACATTTGAAATAATCACTTGCTAGTTGTTACATTAATAGTAACCATAATGATAATCAGACAACCCCGGTCTGGCAGCTAACCTTTGCAAACCAGTTTAAGTAACACTAAAAACATGAGGATGTATTTATTATATGAATAAATGAATATGTACTGTATTTTCTCAAATAGCTTCTAGATGATACATAAAGCAGCTGGGGAAAATGTTCACTAAGGTGAGGCCTTTATTTGTACATTTTTCATTTTTATTAACAATATGGGCTGTTCATTAGACAATCTCTAATTAACAAGGACCCATCCAGTCATTAATTTCCTGTTGAACTTGTCCTATTACGGTCTTGGGTGCACTGGAGCTGAATTAACGAGAAGTGGGCTACGCCCTTAACAAGTTGCCAAAGCGCATAGGATAAACAATCTTGGTCTGTATTGGACTGGATACATGTCCTAATGGTGGTTCATCCATTACATGACTTTTGCATTAGCCAATAAACATGGCAGTTCACACTAGGGCAAACATGTGGAAACCGGGCCAGCACAAAAGTACCACAGAGCAGGAAAAAAAATGTCAACATTATATTGATCAGTCTGTTACTAAAACTTTATGGGTATTTTTTTATAAAGAATTCCATGTTTTTGTTCCTGGGATTTGAATATAAGAATATTTCAAAACAGATAGCATTTTTGTAAGGTTCATGTTTCATGGTGGCGGCCTGGTGGTGCGAGTGGTTAGCGAGTCGGCCTCACAGCTCTGGGGTCATGGGTTCAAGTCCAGGTCGGTTCACCTGTGTGGAGTTTGCATGTTCTCCCCGGGCCTGCGTGAGTTTCCTCTGGGTACTCCGGTTTCCTCCCACTTTCCAAAAACATGCATGCTTGGCTTTTTGGACACTCTAAATCAGACATGTCCAAAGTCCGGCCCCCGGGCCAATTGCGGCCCGTGGACCAATTTTTACCGGCCCACGGCCTCTATCATGAATTTTTTTTTAATTTTTTTTATTTATTTATTTATTTATTTTTTTTCATCATGAAATCAATAATATGCGGCCCGCCAGCACTGTTGACCACAGTATAAAATACATGTGTACAAAAAGCTATTTTTCATATTTTTCATTTCACCAGAAGATGGCAGTAGCCCTGTGGCCGCACTCTGGCCGCCGTGACCCTTGACCTTGCGTGATCGTTTCAGCCCAGCCCATTTCTAACATGGCGTCTGTAAACAAAAAAAGGAAAGTTGACCGCGAGGGCCGCCGCTTCCAGGACAAGTGGAAATTTGAGTATTTTTTCACTGAAATACGAAACAACTGTGTCTGCCTAATTTGCCAAGAGACTGGCTGTTTTCAAGGAATTCAACATCAAGAGGCACTAGCAGACGAAACATGCTAGCTACGACAAGCTAACTGGGAACAAACGCGGTGAAAAAGTGAAGCAACTGGAAGCTGTTTTAACGGCACAGCAAAGCTTTTTCACAAGAGTCCGTGAGTCAAATGAAAATGCCACAAAGGCAAGCTACGAAGTGGCAACGCTGATTGCAAAGCACTGCAAACCTTTCACTGAGGGTGAATTTATTAAAGACTGTGTAATGAAAATGGTTGAGAAAATTTGTCCCGCGAAGAAGCAAGAGTTTGCCAATATTTGCCTGGCTCGTAATACTGTGGTACGGAGAATTGAAGACGTTTCATTAGATATTAAGAGACAGTTAGAGGCAAAAGGAACTGAGTTTGACTTTTTCTCGTTAGCGTGCGATGAAAGCACGGATGCGTCCGACACCGCTCAGTTACTGATCTTTTTAAGAGGAGTGGACAATGACATGAACGTGAGTGAAGAGCTTCTGGACCTCCAGAGTCTGAAGGGCCAAACAAGAGGAAGGGATTTATTTGTTTCTGTTTGTTCCACCGTAAAAAAACCATAACGGTCAAATTTCCATGGTTAGTTACTACTACTACATTCAAAGAATGTCAGGCTAAATAGTCGGCCCCCACACATTTTCACCTTACCAAATCTGGCCCTCTTTGCAAAAAGTTTGGACACCCCTGCTCTAAATTGCTCCTAGGTAGGTGTATGAGTGTGCATGGTTGTCCGTCTGCTTGTGCCCTGCGATTGGCTGGCCACCGATTCAGGGTGTCCCCCACCTCTGGCCCGGAGACAGCTGGGAATGGCTCCAGCACTCCCCGTGACCCTAATTAGGATAAAACTGTTTTGAAAATGAGATGAGATGAGATGTTTCATGGTATTAAGTTAATGACAAGTAAACTACAAGTTTGAAGGATTCATTTTCGTACTGCATTTCATCCCATTTAAAGCAACATTTAAAAGAGAGCAAAAGCTTCAAGGTAGGACAATCATAGGATTGTGTAACCCCACAGACAGTGGCTGTTTCACATAGACATTAATGTGTGGCTACACAAGGCGACATTGTTGGGGGTGTAGTAAGGTGCCTCAAAATAAAACCAAAATTTTTTGATGAAAGGTTTTTGGGGAAATCACTGTTTTTGTACAGGGAATTTATACTTGCATATGGATTTCCTTCTTGTTAAATTGTTGAAGGAAGGAGGACATGATTATGGTGAATGATGGGATATGTAAGGTTCATTTAATCATTGCATGAAAAGTACAAGAAACAAGCCTAGCATGCAGGAAAAAAGAGCTGTATTCTTTTTATGATCTATTATTTCACGAGGGCCTATGGATTCTGACGCACAATTGTCAATAATATCTTGTATCGTTTATTAGTAAAGTACCACTTGTAATTTCTTTTTGTTTGGCCTCTCATATATTAATTTATGATAAATTACTAACTATTCATTCAATCATTCATTCAAGGGTCATGGCGGGTGCAGGAGCCTATCCCGGCCCACTATGGGCAGCAGGTGGGGGACAACTTGAACAGACAATTATTCACACTCATACTCATACGTAGGGGCAATCTAGAGTCATCAACAAGCCTACTATGCATGTTTTGGGATGGGGAGAAACCCTGACTACCTCGAGAAAATCCACGCAGAGAACAGGCAAACTCTACTCTAGAAAGTCAGAACCCTACAGAGATTGAACCCTCGATGTAGAAATTAACTATTAGGCTTCTGAAATATGCAGGTAAACCACAGAGTCAGAATCAGAACACAATTAGGAGAAAGGGTATGAGGTCAGGACCATGGAAGAGGGAGCACCTTTTTCTACTCATTTAATGAGTGCCGATATTAAATTATTATGGATTATAAGGCTCCCCGGGCTTGTGTGGGGGTTTTTCCGGGTACTTCGGTTTCCTCCCACATTCCAAAGACATGCATTGTAGGCTGATTGGACAATCTAAATTGCCGCTAGGTATGAGTGTGAGCATGAATGGTTGTTTGTCTCCTTGTGCCCTGCGATTGGCTGGCCACCAATTCAGGGTGTTCCCCGCCTCTGGCACGAAATCAGTTGGGACGGGCTGCAGCACCCCCCGCGACCCTGGTGAGGATAAAGCGGTTCAGAAAATGAGATGAGATTAGATGGATTATAAACAGGTAAATTTCTGTAAAGAAAAAGCTGAGCTTTAGGAGAGTTTTTCTTTTTTCTAACTGCCTGTAGCTGAAATAAATAGATCCAGACACAGATTAAAAAATATACAAGTGTGGTACAAAAATGATTCGCTGCAGAACGCAGCACAGTAACCCTTCAGGGTGCTAGTTGAACATTTTTGCTTACCTCTGCAAACAGCCTGATTTTCATTTTGTGGCTGAGTGGATAAAATTTGAATAATGTAATATTTGAATTTAGGCTTTTTGCTGTGATTGCCCGTTGGCGAGTGTATGTGCGGTGGGCAGGTGTTAATATTAAGACCTCAAGTGGCCTTTGGTGTCTAGGATTCAGAAAAGGGCAAGTACTTGCAAAAAAAGGTGAAGTATGGTGTAACCCCATCACTGAATTCAATTTAGCTCCTTTACACCAGTGTTTCTCAACCTCTGTGCCATGGCACACTGGTGTGCCGTGAGCAATGCTCAGGTGTGACGCGGGAAATTGCAAGAAGTCATACAATGTAAAATTCAGACAGAAAAATTAATATGACTATAACGAGATTAAAATTGAACTATTACAAGGTTAAAATCAAACTCTGATGAATTCTTAAATTATAGAATTTACTATTACAAGATTCAAATTGTAAAAACAGACACTTTGTTGCTTATTTTTCTCTAACATGAACCGGAATTTGTTTGGTTTCTAGGGCATCAACTTTTGCCGATGTAAAGTCTGTGTGAGCACATTTTTTTGCGTAATATTAGCAGATTCAAGTCATATTTGGAGAAAAGTCATAACATTATGCGATTAAAAACATTACATTACTTATTTTTGCATCACTCGAACCGGAAATTGTTAAAGGTCCACAGACATCAACTTTTGTTGATATTAGGTCAGTGTGAAAAATCATATTTTGGAATAATTTTGGAGGTTTATTTAATTCCTGCTGATAAAACTTTGATGAGAATGACTATTGTTAATATAGGGGACATAGTTTCAAATGAACTAATTTCAAATGGTGGTGTCCCTTGAGATTTTTTTTAATGCAAAAAGTGTGCCGCAGCAAAAAAAAAAAGGTTGGGAAACACTGATTTACACAACCAAAAGCAATGGTAAAAACTTGGTATCAGACAAAAGGTCACTGTTTCTGTTCCTTGCAATCCGGGGGGTGACTATCCCTTGATAACTTCAGCAAAGTTTTTGAATGATTGCTCCCTTGGATCTGTATGGGTCCTTCCCGTGACCGGACGTTTGGTCGCTCGGGTGAATATAATTTTGAGAGCTGGTTTCAACAGTAGATATTTAGATATTAAACTCTCTCTCATGAATATAATTTTGAGAGCTGGTTTCAACAGTAAACTCTCTGTCATGTTGTTAAACGTCCGGCGACCAAACGTCCGGCGACCAAACGTCCGGCGACCAAACGTCCGGCGACCAAACGTCCGCGCGACTAAACGTCCGGGCGACCAAACGTCCGGCGACCAAATGTCCGGCGACCAATCGTCCGATTACCAGTCCTTCCTGGGTGTGATGTTTAGCTGTACTTCTCTCAGGTTATCTGTTAGTTATTTCAATGTTTCTTATTCAAATTTAATATCATAAAAAAAGTTACTTTAAATTGTCCTATTGTGTGTTTCGTAGGTGTGCATGTGTGTTGGGGTGGGCCAGGAGTGGGCAATCTGGTCCTTGAGGGGTGCTGTGGGTGCAGGTTTTTGTTGCAACCGATCCAGCAAAGGCACTATAACCAATGAAATTTCTGCAAAAAACAAGAAGCACCTGACTGCAATCCATTGATTGCACTTGCAGGACACCAGATTGGTGAAAAGGTGGCCTCTTTATGTGTTGGAATGAAAACCAGCACCCACTGCGGCCCTTTGTGGAATAGTTTGCCCACACCTGGGCTGGGCAGTGCCGCCGCTCCCCACACATGCATAATACACTGTGCATGGGGCCCTATGTGGTCTGAGGGCCACTATAACAAGCCATTTCTCACACACTAATTGTTTTAAAGCAGATTTGATGCACCTAAAATATAACTTTCTCGGTGTATGAAAAATCACATCACAGCATAATATCAAGTGAATGTCAAGAAGAGTGATCATTTTTTTTCTCGAAATTTGTTCACTTTATTTTTTGCATGAATATGCTTTTTCTTTTCTTTTATGTCATTCTTACAGGTGCAACTGCATAATAAGTGCTCACAAAGTCGACGATCCCTTTTAGGCAATTATTTGTAATGTTACTAAAAATATTTGCACTGTTGCTCAGAGAAACTTACTAATCATTTCTTTTTTCTTGTGATTTTGCTCTAATTTAATAACGGCCTGGCGGGTGAGTGGTTAACTCGTCTACTTCACAGTTCTGGGGTCCTGGGTTCAAATCCAGTTCGGTCCACCTGTGTGGAGTTTGCATGTTCTCCCCGGGCCTGCGTGGGTTTTCTCTGGGTACATTCCAAAAACATGCATGGTAGGCTGATTGGACACTTTCAATTGCCCTCTAGGTATGAGTGTAAGTGTGAATGGTTGTCCTTTGCCTCCTTGTGCTCTGCAATCGGCTGGCCATCAATTAAGGGTGGCCCCTGCCTCGGACCCGAAGTCAGCCGGGATAGGCTCCACCACCCCCCGTGACCCTAGTGAGGACAAAGCGGTTCAGAAAATGAATGAATGAATTAATAACTGAAGTAACCCATTGTCTACCCTTCAGGCTGCAAAATGACCAATTCAAAACAACGAGGAGAGTGTAAATGTAAAAAAAAATGGATGAACGTATATTTCTGTCAATGGCACTAAACCGTGTCATTCATTTTCAGTTCTCTCGGTTCAAATTATTAATTATTACTGCAGATAATTACTTTTGACAATCTCTCTCACTCTATTTCTCTCTCTGTCTCATATATCTCTCTCTGTCTCTCTATGTTTTATATATCTCTCTCAAACTATCTCCCTTCTCCCTCTCTGTCTCCTTCTTCCCTCTCTCTGCCTCTTTCTCTCTTACTCTCTCTCTCTCTTTTTTCTCTCTCCCTCCTCTCTCTCTGCCTTTCTCTTTCTCTGTCTCTGTCTCTTTCCCTTCTCCCTTCTCTCTCTCTGTCTCCTTCTTCCCTCTCTGCCTCTCTCTCTCTCTCTCTCTCTCTCTCTCTCTCTCTCTCTCTCTCTCTCTCTCTCTCTCTTATCTCTCGCTCCCTCCTCTCTCTGCCTTTCTCTTTCTCTCTCCCTGTCTCTCTCGCTCTACCTCCTCCCTCTCTCCCTCCTCCCTCTTGCTCTCTCCTCCCTCTCACTCCCTCCTCTCTCTCTCACACCCTCTCTCCCTCCCTCTCTTTCTCTCTTTCTTTCTCTCTCTCACACTCTCTCTGTCTCTCTCTTTCTCTCTCTCCTCCCTCTCTCCCTCCTCCCTCTTGCTCTCTCCTCCCTCTCACTCCCTCCTCTCTCTCACACCCTCTCTCCCTCTCTTTCTTTCTCTCTCTCACACTCTCTCTGGCTCTCTCTCTTTCTCTCTCTCCTCCCTCTAACTCCCTCCTCTCTCTCTTTATTTATCTCTCTCACGCTCTCTCTCTCTCATATCTTTCTGTCTCCCTCCTCCCTCTCTCTCATTCTCTCTCTCTCATTCTCTCTCTCTCATTCTCTCTCTCTCATTCTCTCTCTCTCATTCTCTCTCTCTCATTCTCTCTCTCATTCTCTCTCTCTCTCTGTCTCTCTCTCTCTCTCCCCCCCCCTTCTCTCTGTCTCTCTCCTCTCTCTCTCTCTCTCCTCTCTCTCTCCCCCTCTCCCTCTCTCCCTCTCTCCCTCCCTCCCTCCCTCTCCCTCTCTCCCACCATACCTCCCACCCTCCCTCTCTCTCTCTCTCTCTCTCTCTCTCTCTCTCTCTCTCTCTCTCTCTCTCTCTCTCTCTCTCTCTCTCTCTCTCCCCTCTCTCTCTCTCCCCTCTCTCTCTCCCTCTCTCTCTCTCTCTCTCTCTCTCTCATTCTCTCTCATTCTCTCTTTCTCTCTCTAACCCCCTCTCTCGCTGTAACACCCCCCCCTCTAATTCTCTCTCTCTCTCTAACCCCCTCTCTCGCTGTAACCCCCCCCCCCTCTCTCTCTAAACCCCCAAAACACCCCCCCCCCTCTCTCTCTCGCCAACTGTTTGAGTTGCTTTCAACAAATCCGAGCAGAGCCCCGCCTCCCCCCTCCCGCCCTCCCATTGCCGTCCCTCCGCCCCGCGCGCAGGCAGCCTGTCCGCCAGGATGGAACCAGCAGCCGTCTCATATCCATGATTGCATGACCGCTAGTCCACTTCCTGGATGGAAGAATGGGACAATTCCAGCAGCAGTTTTTCTTCGCACTGTACGTCGATCCAAGTCACGGATAAACGCTGAGTGCTCGACACTTGAAATCAATACAATTGGACCACTTCGACCCCCCTCTCTCTGGCGTAGTTAAAGACAACCATTGATCGCCGCCTGACCCTTCCACACTCCGGGAATGTGGCTCCGCGGAAGCCCGTCGTGGAGTCCTAAGAGCCCTGCCTGGAAGTGCTTCCACGCCGCCGTGGCGTGTTATTCCTCGAAGCCGAAGGAGCCCCAGTTTGGACCAAAGCGGACTATTTTATAAGGAAGGTTTTTTTTCCTATTTTTTATGCTTGTGTGGCCGCAACGTCAACTTAATTTTTTGGTGAAAGGCTTCTCTCGCTCGCGTGGGATTTTCTCCCCGTTTTGCGATAACAGGCTAAAAGACTAAAAACACCCACAAACTTTATCATCAATCGCCTCCTCGTTGCTCTCCATGAGTAGTTTAACATGCAGAAGAGACGGGAACTGAATCGCTGGTGGATTTTATCCGTAATGCTGCTTCTAACCTTGCCCGATCACGGCGACTGTCATCCTGGTAAGTCTCGGCGATTACTTTGCGGTACGCAAGCTAGCTCGGCTGATTCCAAACACCGACTATCTCATCATAAGATCAACTGACTAATACAATAAAACAAATGAAAAATATAAATGCAAATCCGTTGACCACCCCTTGACTTCTACATTGCGCCAAAGTATTGCTGCGAACCTTAACATCGCTTTCTTAAATGGTAGCGTTTGTTTTTCTATTCTTTTATGATTGAAGCTAAACTTTAGATTTAACTATTGTTTTTGGCTGTTCGTCATGATGAAGACGACCCTTGCTTTCTTCCTCTTGTATGCTGCACAGCAAACGGCCACTATGAAACTGTGACTCATTTTACACCCACTGGATTCATTATTAGGTATACCTAGTAGCAATGTCTGTACGTTTAAAATAAAATTTTCATTTCATTTTCATCTTCTGAACCGTTTTATCCTCATTAAGGTCGCGGGGGGTGCTGGAGCCCATCCCAGCTGACTCCGGGCCAGAGGCAGGGGACACCCTGAATTGGTGGCCAGCCAATCGCAGGGCACAAGGAGACAAACAAACATTCACGCTCACACTCATACTTAGGGGCAATTTATAATGTCCGATCAGCCTACAATGCATGTCTTTGGAATGTGGGAGGAAACCGGAGTTCCCAGAGAAAATCCACGCAGGCCCGGGGAGAACATGCAAATTCCACACAGGTGGACCGACCTGGATTTGAACGCAGGACTCCCACTGTGATGCCGGCGCACTAATCACAATAAATAAGTAAAACAGAAAAGAAAAAGAAAATATCAACATATGCATATATGTATGTATATGTATATATGTGTATATATGTATATATGTGTATATATGTATATATATATATATACTATATATATATATATATATATGTATGTATGTATGTATGTATGTATGTATGTATGTATGTATGTATGTATGTATGTATGTATATGTATATATATATATATATATATATATATATATATATATATATATATATATATATATATATGTATGTATATGTGTATAGTGTATGTATGTATGTGTATATATATATATACACATACATACATACACTATACACATATACATACATATATATATATATATATATATATATATATATATATATATATATATGTATATATATGTATGTTTATGTTTATATTTTTTTCTTTTCACAATTCATCAGCAACCTGCAATGCCACATAATAAAACCACAGAGCTAAACATGCATATTCAGTTTCATCTTGCAACACAGTGAAGACATAAGTGAATGATTGTAGTTGTAGTGAACTGGAATAGCCTGAAATTAGTGCCACCCCCTCAATTTATTATTCAGCTATATAATTAAAATTCTCAAATGTCATCCTTCACTGTTGCAAGCATTGGTAGAACGTTAAATGCAGTTATGTCCCGTATTGATATTGTTGCTACTCATGTGTGGCACCAATTTTCCTCTATCAGTTGCAGTGATGCAACAGAAGAATGCTTCTGTCTTAATCACAACCCTCTCTAACCCCAGTGCTCCTAAGTTCCCTTGTTTATTGACTTGGTGCCTTACAAGATGTGAGTGAGCACAGTAGAAATATTTTATATTGCATACCTCAGTGGACCTCTGACTCACAGCAAAAAGGCCGACTGCCGGACGATTGAAAGGTCGCTAGTTGAAAAATCCAATTCAACTCCGTTCACGTAACTGTTCTAAGGCTGCCATGGTAAGCAAGGTTTTTCTGTTCATTGCCAACTTTTTGTGTGTGTTTGAAATAAGAATACAGTAATACCTTGACATACGAGTGCCCCGACATACCAAGTAAAATTATGAGCAAATATTCACCTTGAGATACGAGACAAATTTTGAGATACGAGCCTTCGAGACAGCCGCGAGAGGCTGCTTATGATTTCACTGCACTGTCTTTCTCGCCACATCTCCCTCGTGCAAAGATTTCTACGAGCACTGGGCGGAGCGTTGCATTATTTCTGTGTGATTTTTTTTTTGCTTTAGTCAGTGCAGAATTAAGGGAAACAAGCCGGTGGAATGAAGAGTAGTGCGGAGAAAAGGCGTATGATGACAATCGATATTAAGCACGAAATAATCGAAAAACAGTTCGCCTCGAAAGCCGCGGTGGAATACATTAACCTCTTTGCCTTGGTTATTGCAGGTTTAAAGTTGGTGTAACGTAAGATTAAAACTTTTTTAAGTTTGTGTATATGAATCTAAGTTCATTTAAGTTAAATTTAAAGTTTATGTTACGTCACGAGTGCATGCGTCAAGTCTCTCACTCTTTCTCTCCCCCTCTCTCCCATCCGCGAACTCCCCATTGTATTGAATAATGTCTCATTTTATTATTAAACATCATAACCACTAGTTATTTGTTACTCTGTTAGTAGATGGTGAATTACAACCAATCAAAATGTTTTTTCTACCTCCAAGGTGAGTGGTGGGTGGTTTCAGAGACCTGGTATGGGATGTATTGCAGGTTGAGGTGGTGTTACCATTTGATGGGCTTGGGACTCAAAGCGGGCAAAAAGTTGTTTAGAACCTCTGTTAGTGCTGCACCTGACTGCAGGATTTGCAGCGCAGCCCTCGTAGTTGGTGAGGGACTGTATGCTCTGACACATTGTTCGGGGGTTGTCGAGTTGCCCTTCTATCTTACCCTTGTAGTCTGTTTTGGTGGTGGTATGATTGGGCGTGTCAATTGTTGTCTGACTTTGTGTGTGTTCTATGGTCAACTGGCAACCAGTCGAGGGTAAAGGGTTAGGGTTGGCAACCCTTGCCAGAATACGCGGTATGAATGGTGAATTATAGAAGGTTTTTTTCTGACTTATAATTGGGGCTATGTCGAACATTCAACCTGCTGAATTAGTGACGGTAATATTTTTTTTGAAAAACTTATTTTTCTAAGTCTTAAAAAAGATTTTATGATGGAGAAATATCAGCATGTTCACATGCTCAGCAGACGCACTTAGGAAAAAAAACGAAAATGTTAAAGCGATAGAGGCTTACTTATGCAATCGATTCCAAATCAATTGCCACGCTGAAGTCGCACAAGACGAATCATTTGTCAGAACTTGTAACTCGGATGATTCACAATGCACTCGTGTTACCGAAATCTTCCGATTTACAGTTCAGATGAATCAAGATGGCAGAAGCCGTAGCAATGGTGTGATTTTCGAGGCATTTACATTGGAAATTTGGTACTTTTCCGAAATGGTTGCTTAAAAAAATTGAAGTGATAATTTCTTTGGATTTCCGGACTTTATGGAGGCTGTCCATAGTCCCGGAGTTCATGTTGCATTTCCGGGTAAACCCCGGAAATTCTGGAGTAGTTGGCAGCTCTTGTGTTGCATGACATACAAGACAATTTTATTAAACTATTGGAGATGATGTGTTTGTATAACACTTTTTGGCAGATTTTTTCACAGTTCAAAAAGAAAATAGGGGCGAATATAAAGAATTTCAATTCAAACATTCAGTGGACTTGCAAGGTCATAATCAATATTAACTCATTCACGTTTTTTTTATCTGTACTGCTTTGTTTTTATTTTTATTTTTTTTTATTTGAGATGACCCACGCAAACTATTGAAAACTGTTGACTGTTGAAACAAAAAACAAACCAAAAGAAAACGCTTTTGGCATTTGTGATATTTTATTTAGATTCGATGCCAATAGAACATTTTTGATGTTTGCAGCTGCATATTTATAGAACTCCTCCTGGAATTTCTCTGCATAATTTGTCCAATATGCACAATGTAGGACATCACATCTTGCAGCCTCATGTTGATTAAAATGGCATTAGAACCATATGCTATAAAACTCAGCATTTTGTGTGGTGTCCCAACCAGCTGCCTGTACTACTTGCTAAATGGTCAATTGGGAGAAACATTGCAACTTTGAGCACTTTTCACGTGCAGTAATATTAGTTTGCCTATTTGCATGGACTCGTCCTATGCAGTGGGTGATCAATTTATTTGGAATAAATTTAAGGTGTGTGTTGTCTGATTAAGAATTTACCTGAAATCGCCCCCAATACCATCTTTTTCAGTGGATCGGAATTGAGTAGTATAGAATGATAGATATACAGACTATTTTGACACTATTGAAACACACTTTGAAGTAAAAAAAGTAAATATACAACAAATCACAATTAAAACAGCTCAATTTGGGTGACCTGGTTTATAAGCTTTATAAATGTATTTACGTAAAATTTGTTATGTAAACAATTGGTTTGTAAGCTTGTTTTGGTGCCGCACGACTAAGAAAAAGGTATTTGTGTTTTTTTTCTGCTTCGATGAAATCAATCACACTTTTATATGATTATAATTTAGCGACACCTCTTCAAATTTGGTCGACAAAAACACTTGGATGTGGTACTTTTTTTTCTCAATACATTTCCTTTGTTTCGGCTCAGGACTCAGTATTGGGAGATTCTGTACCTCATGCAACTCGGAGTCACATGCAAAAATATGTGATCGGAACATCCCTTTTCCTGGTAAGAAGGATACCACATTAAAATATAAATGTCTATTGACTATGAAATAATGTTGACACCATGCCTGTTTCATGTATGCCCTGTTTCAAATTATGAGCTCAGTCTTTAGAACAGCTAAAAGGGTGCTTGTTTTGCATACCAGTGTACCTCAAACAGTGACCTATGTAATGGGCGTCTCAATTAATCTTCTTGGTGTTTTACCCTCTTAAAACAAATTAACACTTGTCCCTAATTAGAACACACCAATTTTATTCTTAAACATTTTGGCTTTAATGAATTAACTGCTCTACTACTAGCAAAAAAAAAACCCAAAACAGGAGTTACCAAAGCACAAATAGATTGTTAGCCCGTGGGATGTTTATGTCTTTTTCAATTTTTAGTCAAGTCTCTTCTGTGCTTGCTGTATATACATGTATTGTTTATGTTCTTCGGAGCCACACGCTTTGAAATGAATTCTGCCCAGTCTGCCTCTAGCTGGCACTGCCTGAGTAAGTCAAATCAATATGTGCTGTGTTTAGGACTGAAATGAAAATGCTATATATATCTACTTTACCATTCAACTTTAAAAACACGTGTTCCAATATATAGTGTGTGTGAACATTCGCCTCGTCCTCTCTCACCTCTTCCCTTCAAAAACAATAGAAAATGTTTTGCATGTGTTAGTGTTTAATTTCAATGGCTCAATGAATAATTTTCTCATCTTTTTCTCTTTTTGTGTTTTTCATCCAAAATTGGAATATGTTGATCATTTTTAAAGGGTTTAATTGGTAGTATATTGAGGACCGTGGAACGAATTAGAGATCTTACATGTAATATGCATCTTCAATTGCCAAAAATCCAAGTTGCGAAACCACTTCTGGAACTAATAATTTCCTAAGTAGAGGTACCAGTGTAATGTAATTATGTGCTAAATGATGGGGGTTTTGTAGCTACCAGCTACGTTAATTTTGTGCAGCTGTCACATAAATGTTACATTATGCGATTTAATTAATTTCATGTTTCAAGTACTGTGTATATCACATTTAATATTATTGAAATGCGCTTGTCCTTTCTGATGCTATTCTGTTAGAATATATTCTATATTACATAAAAAGCTTTAAACAATTTCTGAAAAAGTCTGTTCTTTGTTTTGCTTCTTAGTTATCCTTATCCAGTGCAGATATGTACTCGCTGTTTCTGTTTTTCAGTGTGTAACTGTCATAAAATCTGGCTCCCATTGATAATAGGAATCGATAAGCTTGGAGGCACACAAGTGCAGTTAGAGCGGACAAATTGGAAGAGTTGCTCGATTCCCATCTATATAGCACATCAGCTTAATGGATCAAAAAAAAAGAAAAGAAAAAGACATTACAGAAATGTGCCACAGGCCACTAGATTTGATCAAAATCAAATAGGCTTGCATGGCAGTGCACTATTTCTGGCGTAATGTGACAAATGGCCAAAGTGGCCAGTGGACATAAGTGGGTTGTCCACCATCTGTGGTAAAGTGGCATATCAGATGAGTTTATGGTAATTAAGAAGTAAATGCAAAATTTGAGTGATTTGAGTAGCTGTACATCAATAGGGATCTTCAATGTTGTTTAACATGGTGAAAACCAGAGTCTATCTTTGCTGTGAATCTCACTTAGTGTTTTAGCCAAGAGAGTCTTATGGTCACAGTAGCTTTTTAATCAATTAAAAATGACTCACAGCCACTTCACTCCGAATCTTTTCATCTCTCCTAACCATAAAAGACACGCACACAGTCACACATGATCTGGATCGGACAAGGCTGGTCTAAAACTAGTGGAAAACACTGCTGTGGAATCAAATGCACTTATTTCCTGTGCTTCTTGACAAACATGATGAATGTCCACTCTGTAAGGCAGTGTCACTGAAGGACATATACTGCTGCACTCAAGGACTTGGCCATATCAATAAATGTCCGGTGTCCTTCAGTCCCCACATCCTCTTTCCCCTTAAACAATCTTGCTGTGATGCGATACAAAGTCGCCTTTGCTTACAGCTGAACTGTCAGTCAGAGTTTCCCACAGAGAATGAAAACAATGGAAGCTTCAGTCTCCTTGTTGCTACATTGTGTTGTTGTGCATCAACAGAGCATCTGTTTGCTTTATGTTCATTATTGTTTTCTTTTGTTCAGGCTACATTCACAATTGCCTGATTGTAGACATTGCCGTCCATGAAACTAATTTCAAATGTCGTGAGCAACATTACTCTAACTCAGTGGCGGGCTGTCAGGGCCTTCAAGGCCTTCTCTGCTGGCCTAAGAAATATCTGAATCATATTATATTTTGTCCATCAATACTTATTATTCCAAAGGGTCTGTTAGCTTCCTTTCATTGCTTTTCCCCCTGGTTGCACTGCTTCCAGATGTGTGCTTCCAGAGGTGGGCCAAAGCAGTACCCGAGGCAGCCGAGATCGCAAACTCCACCCACTATGGCCGACAGAAGCAAAAACAAATGGATTCAGTTTGCTCACAAAGCTATTTTCCAGACGGACTTTTCCAGAAAAAAAATGGACATCATTAAGAAAGGGCGGTCAACTCCGAAGCTAGCAAGCCTGTTACAGCCGGGAATATGGTGTGTTCGGCACTTTCAGTGTGCTAACTTAGCTCCACAAGCAAATAGTATATTGTTGTTTTGATTTGAAGCCATTTTCAAAACGGACTATGCCAGAAATATGACAGGACACGCTCGACTTTCATCATTAGCTTCGATGGCGATAGGAAAGAAGGAAGAAAGAAAGGAGGATGGATATTGTGTAAAAAGGATTTTTGGTGAGTAAAATATGGCCATATTCCTAAATAATATTTCAATTGTGGGCCAAGTTCTGATATCTGAAAAGCTCCAGTGTTTGTATTTAAGCTCCAGTGTTTGTATTTAATCACAAAATGCTGCTAGGAAGTGGATTTTACCCCAGTTTAATTTTTCGCGTTTCACCATTGACGTCCATCGCTGTCTTTTCCCGGGAAAAATCACCCCCCTGGCCTGGTTGTAATGTCTCAAAAGCTCCAGTATTTGTATTCAATCAATAAATGATGCTAGGAAGTGGATTTTACCTAATTTTAGTATTTTAGTGCATTTTTTGTCATTTCACGTATGGACGTATCGACGTTCATCGCTGTCTTTTTACCGGGGAAATGATACTCCGGGCCCGGTTCTGATGTCTAAAAAGCTCCAGTATTTGTATTTAATCAATAAATGCTGTTTTCGGCTGAAATTTACCCCATTTTCGGGCAATGTTTGCCCGTACGCCATTGACGTTCATCGCTGTCTTTTCCCGGGAAAATCACCCCCTGGCCTGGTTTTAATGTCTGAAAAGCTCCAGTATTTGTATTTAATCATGAAATGCTGCTAGGAAGTGGATTTTACTCCATTTTTGTGCATTAATTTATTGATTATTTTTTATGTGTTGCAGCTGTAGCTGCAGTAGAGGTTTTATAGCCATAAAATAGCTTTTGAGGGTTGGATTGATACGTTGAAGGCGCTACCAGAAAATGCACCACCCGCCACTGCTCTAACTACAGTCCAGAGTGATTGAAAAGTCACTTCCTACTTTGAAATTTTATTCCTTTTTAAATATTTTCCTCAGTTTTTCTTTTCTTATTGGTTAGTTTGTTTAAATTTTAAAAGCGCTTCAAACAAACTACATTTGTATGGTACAATAATCGTTCGAATATAATAATAATAATAATGTAGATCAGACATGGGAGCGATGATCGAAAGACCGCGAAGTAGGATCACCTCGTATTTTTAGCATACCATACTAAATAGTACACAAGTACAATAATCAAGAAGTGTATTTATTAAATATTATAGTTATATGGATATGAAAAGACTAATATATTATCTCAATATAATCTATAAATAAAAGAAAATTTAATACTTTAAGTACTGTACTCACAGTGAAAGCTTTAGTCCAAGTCCTCTTCATCAGACTTGAGAGGCATTGGGTCATCGATGGAATCTTCAGGGGGCACCGTAGGGGCAACAGAAGGAGCTTCTTTCTTCGAGAGGTTTTTGGCGCACAAGGAACATGGTGACCGCCCTTTCTTTCCTTGTACAAATATGCTGTTGTACAAGGACATGACACTGTCAAGACTATCAAATTTAATGGCTCCTACCATGCTGTCATCAATCTCCTAGACCCTTTGTTGCAGACTGCGTGCCATATTTAAGATCTCCTGCCAAAGTCTTAAATGAATAAAGACCACGTTCTTCATCCTCATTCTCGTCATTGTCCGCTGGCTCTTCTTCTACACTCTTCAATGGGATGATTTCGACGAGATCCTCATCAGTTGCGGGATGGGAGGTTCTGAGTGGCTCTTGGGCAGTGTGTTGAATCCACTCGTTATGCCAGCTTCATGGCCGTATCTACGGCATAAATCCCTCATGGATCTTTTTTTTTATTCCTAGTGGTTATCACTACAGTAATCTCTCGATTATCGCCGATTCACTTATCGTGTATTCACGCGGGGGACAGCCTGACTTGGTGGCCTGACTTGGTGGCCAGCCAATCGCAGGGCACGAGGAGACGGACAACCATTCAGATTCACACTCGTACTAAGGGGCAATTTAGAGTGTCCAACCGGCCTACCATGCATGTTTTTGGAATGTGGGAGGAAACCTTAACCCACGCAGGTCCAAGGAGAACATGCAAACTCCACACAGGTGGACTGACCTGGATTTGAACCCAGGACTCCAGAATTGTGTGCCCGACACGCTAACCACTCAACCGGCAGGCTGCCCCTACGAATTTAAAATCAAACTAAAAATCAGTTTTAATTTGGTCGTTCTGCCAAAATTTCCTCCACATTTACACAAACGGCAGAAACAGAAGTCAAATCCCACTCACACCTGGCAATTGTCTTTGGGGAGACACTTTGCGTGTTGTATAGCTGACTGTTTATCATCAGCAGCTTTCATTGGCAGGCGTGGAAATGTAACACACTTAAGCACTGTGATTACACTTCAAAAAGATTATTCTTTTAAAAGATAAACCAGAATCACAGTTTGGATGCTGTTTATAAGGACTTCAAAAAAAGCTGTGTATATGGTAAAAAGAAAGCTAAGGTATAAGCTCGGCATTATGTGAGGCCCTGGTCTGTTGACAGCTATATAAATATATAGAGAAATCATTAATTTAAAAAATATTTCACATTTTAGTTTCTCTCTTTAGTTCTTGGTTAAATCTTTTGAATTATTTTATTTCACACATTTTTTTTGTCTTCTTGAAGCAGCTATTCAAAATTTCTTTATTTGCTTTCACAATGAGTGACATTTTGTTTCTCCTATGTAGTTCTGCTGTCCCCGGGATAAAAAAGAAAGGGGGTAAAGCCAAAATTAGGTAGCCTCACTATTTAACAGACCTTTGACAAAGCAATCAAAGCTTTTTAAGTGACGTTGAGCACTGTATAGCAGTGAAGCTTGATTGCATGATGTAAAATGGTATGGCTACAGAGGAAATCTGGCGCAAGTTAATTTCAGAGGATTTCAAGAGTGGAAGGAAATGTGCTGAGTTGGATGGTTTTAGGAGGGAGTTTAAAGACTGCTCTATCGATCCTGTTGGCATGTCGCCCCCTTGGGGAATGCAAATGTTTCACTTTCTTTACACACATCCAAACCCTCCTAGTAGGAGAACCTTAATTATCAAGGGATTTGAATACCATGGCCTTTTCCTCTGGCAATTTTATTTTCCAGAAACAAATAGTTTCATACTTGCTGAACAATGACCACTCGTCCATTTGTGCAACACCAGTCTCTGTTGCTGAAATTGCTAATTGTCAAGGAAAAATTCGGATCCCTCGGTATTATTTTTTTCCTTTGACAAATGTCATCACAATACCTGCAAGTTTGCACACCTGACAAACGCTATTGCACACAGAAGCAGTGACAGCTGCTGTATGTTATTGTCGCATCCAATTTGAACCCCATCCCACATGTTTACCAGAGCGAAGAGACCTATCCCCAGGTAACGGCTAATCACTGAGGGATTCCACACATCATCTGTCCCACACTTAATAGTCTGCATGGAATAGGCAGTAGAAGGCAGCGACTGCTTGAACAGACACACAGATCTCAAGACAACTCACTGTTTTGGATGATTGGGCCAATTAAAAGGTTTTGGTTGAGTTGTTGACACTAGTGACACTGTTGTACCATTCCCACAAAATGAGGTAATCATTTACCATGGCCAGTCCATTGAGATGAAGTGCCTTTAATTTGGTATTTTCTGTGTAATTGTGCTAGAAACAACAAAAGTCCCAACAGGCACAAACATATGACACTACTTCTAGCACTGTGTGACATGTTATTGCTATGAACCTGCTTTTCTAGAAAGGGTTATTCTTGAGTGTGAACACAGCTTTAATCAGATTGTCTGTGAACTATAGCCGTTTATAAATAAGCACCCATGGCAATCACATTTAATTATTCAGGAATATTCTGAGCTACAGTTACAAATCTTGTATTTGGGAAAACTTTGTATTCTTGACATATAATCAAGCCATTTCATCTCAATGCTGAAAGTTATGTTCCGTTCTTTTGTTTTTTTCGTCATTGTTGTGGCCACCCACCATTGCAAATCCATTGTCTTTTCCCTATTACATCCTCTAATATTGTATTTTTTTGTCTATAATCATTATTCTGCATTTACTTTGAGCACTGTCTCCCTTTTTTATTGACCAAACCAGAATTGTGGATCAACAGATCTACAGCAAATGAAAATGACAGTAAATTCCTTGCTGATACTACTAATGCTAAAACAAATACAGCACATACATCCGTAGATAATGGAAAAAGACAAAGCAATAAACAGGATAAAATGAGTTTTGGGATAAATCTCTGTGGCTTATATTTGATAGGATAGATGAGGTATTATAAATGTCAGGTCATATTAATTTATTTTTTATCCTATCACCAAGAAAGAAAATGTTCATGTAAAAATGCCTGATTGTTTAGTTTTAATAAAAAAGAACAAAATATAAAACATGAGAATAATTACCAAGTATTTTGCAAAGACTTTTTGTGACTTTGTGCCCCCTTGTTCTTCCGTAAGTTGGTTCCATTGGTTAATTTGTTACATTGTCACGTTCTCCTGGTTTTTGTATTTAAGGTTTGATTTTTGGAGAACAAATTTATGTTGATTAAAGATCACTTTAGTGCACCCTCATTCCCCATGTCTGCATGCTTACCTGCACTTGGGTCCAACTCTGCACCACCGCTAAACCTAATATCGTATAATTACTGTTGTCATACGGTCATTTTTCCTAATGTTTATAGAGCCAATGCAACTTTTTTAACATTAAAATATTACCCTATATTGATGCATCACAAAATCACTAAAATAATGATACTTTGGTTTGGCCTCAAAGATGATATATTAACAGTGAGGCCCGATTTTGATTTTTTTCTCTTATATAAACGTCAGCTTGTAGTTGGATAGATTAATCAATTAGTGTGAAACCATTTACTGAGGCGTGTGCTATCTGAAGCACCCCATGATTCAAATTTATTATGATACCCACTGCTTTGATTTGAATATTCAACAATTATTAACTATTTTTATTATTATCTTGGATTTTTCCCCTAGCTCAGTTACAAGTACCATCTCATTCATTTGCGGCTACCTCAGAATTTTAAACACAATAAATGCTCCTCAAAGCTCCTGTAGTTACAACAAATAAAAATACCATTAAAGGTACTGTAAAGACATTTTGATCATTTTCTTTTAAATACATGAAACTGCTTTAAGATGAGTCCTGATAAAGCGGACACAAGCTGAGAACAAGTGAGTACAGACGCTCCCCTACTTACGAACGAGTTAGGTTCCGAGCGATTGTTCATAAGTTGAATTTGTTTGTAAGTTGCTCAGTGCTATATTTTGTATTATAATTTATATTTAAGGCCTATATAAGTATATTGAAGGTTTATATAAGTGCATTTGTATGTTTAAGGCTTGTATAAGTAACACGCATTGTTTGTACTGAAAAAACATTTAATAAAATGGAGAGAATACATACAGTACTGTATACATACATTAGAGAGAGAGAGAGATTTACTAGAAACTGACCGAAAGAAGCTATCTAATGACGATCGCAGTTTTCTTTTTTTCATCATAAATGATGCGGTAGCACTGGATGGCGTCATTCAATTGATTTGCAAACTTTGTGCAACGTTCAATATTTGGGTCCTGCTCCTCGATCTTTGTTTATAAATGGTACTGACGGTCGAACGATTGAAGTTGTATTCCCGTGCAACGCGCATCAAGCTTCGTTATTATTGCCACTCATTTCAAATGAAATGGCTTGCCTCTTCCTTGCATCTCCCTCAATTTCCTTTCGATTTTCACCAACCATATTGAATAATGGATGCACGAGATATTTAATGATGCAAATGAAAAAGGTTCTTTGCGCACTGCAGATACGTTCACGCACTTCCGCATTGCAACGAACTGGGCAGAGGAAGGTAGATGCTGGGTGAGCTGAGCTCTCACAGCGCCAGGCGTCGGTATTAGCGGCGGAAAGAAGCACTACTCGGAAAAAGGCATGCAATACAAAATCGAACTGACGAACATTTTTCAACATAAATGCAATTTGCAGACATGTTCGTATGTACCGTTGTTCGTAAGTCGTATGTTCGTAAGTAGGGGAGCGTCTGTATTGAGTCTCTTCTTAATAGACAAACCCTTATTTTTGTCGTCAAAAGCCCAAGCTGAGCTGAGTGCCATCACTGCTTCATGCTACACCACTATATACGTCAACAGGTTTTCCATTTTAGCAAAGGCAAATTCCACATTTCCTTTATTTTGCATATTTTCTGGATCCCACTAAGCAAAATTGTAATGTTATTTAAACTACGGCAAAATGAGGAGATAAAAAAGACACAAATGGAGACTTATTTTACGGACGTAGTCACACGCGCGCGCGCGCCCACACACACACTTACCTATTGGAACAGTTGGTATGCAGTGTTTGTGTGATTTGCTGCAATTCCCCTCTATGGGAAAAAACAAAACAAAAAACAATAACATAGTGTCAAAAGTGGGATAAAGACACGTTCGTAACTGCAAACAATGAACACATTTTTTTTCTTTTTTCCTTTCTCAATTTTTGCCGACACTGCTGTCAGTGCATACGAACTGCTCTGATAACAGATGGGGACGTATAAATACCCAATCAAAGCCGTTGCTCCAGTCAGTGAATAGTTTATTGAAAGCCCCCTCCCATCACTTATGGGAATAAAATTCGAATCAATAGGTTTTTACACCCCTAAATTGTCTGCCTATTTATATGGATCTAGTAAGCTTGTGAAATGATTGGTAATAAGCAACAAATGGTGGATTTACTTTTAAGTTTACAATATGATTCTAAGATTTTTTTTCTGTAAATCAGTTAGATCCATTTTTCGTCCACCTCAGCTTCCCAAAATGTATGGAGCACTACTCTACCAAATGATTAAATTGTAAAATACACCTTTCAAGGTTCAAAAACTCTTTATGTCACCATTCTTATATATTTTTTCACCAAAAAAAACTTTACAATGTGCAGTGCATACTTTACAAACAGTTTGTCCATGGCAACTTAATGTTGCTAGTAACAAATAAAATTAATTAATTCCATTCTTAATATTTATAGGCTGTCAGTCAAAGGATGGGTAGGTTCTCGGTACACTTCGTATTGTATCTTTGATAATCATTTTAGTCTGCTCGAATCAATTCTAATTGCTCCATCTCCCTCGCAGCTTTTGTGATTTAATTTAACAATTTTGTTTTCAAGTTAGCTAATCCAAAACAAATACCGTATTTACTCTCATATGAGCCGCCAGTGCGTATAAGCCGCACCCTGAAAGTTGCCTTGAAATTTTAGAATTTTACAATTTCTCGCGTATAAGACGGCCCCCTGATTCCCAATTTTCACCTCCATATTCATGGTTTTAATACGGAGTACAAATGTGTTACTTTGAAGGGAAAATGCAAAATATCTAATTATTCAATTTGAAAAAAGAAAGAAGTCTATGTTGATGAGGACCTGGTTCTTTCAAAAAAAATTAAATTACAATTTTCTTACCAGAAGTTTAAGATGTTGTGGCAGCCATATTGCTTCTAATGTCAAAATATCTAAATTCTTTCGATGGATCATATTACTCCAATAGTTGTCACTTTCAAACGAGAAATAAAACGAAAAAAATAAAGGTGGAATTTGATTTTATTTCAAAATTAAGGCCACTCGTGTCTGGCGAAAAAAATGTAAAAAATCTAGACGGCAGCTAAGATGCCGGTACCCCGAGCGAGCAGTGACGGGAACGTTTTGCATTTTATGCAAGATACCTTTTTTTCATGAATTTCATTCATAGACCTAAAAATTAATTGTGTTTAGCGTTTTATCTGTTTATCTTTTCTCCATTTTGAAATAAATGACCGTATCGGCAATCGCTTGCGTCGTGACGTCACGGCGCACGCTTGGGTGCCATTTTGTCGTGACGTCATCGTGGCACGCCGCCGTCAATTGCAGTTTTCTTGCAAGTCGTATTTTTATGCGCATATAAGCCGTACCCTCGATTCAGTCATCATTTTTTGTCCGACAAAAGCGGCTTAGATGTGAGTAAATACGGTAAATCGTCTACAATACAGTGATAACACTGAACAAAAAAATGGTGTCAGACACGTGGCGGAAGTAACTTGTATCCTACTATAGTTTTATTTATAATTTTTAAATGCAGCCTTCAAGTATTGATCGGAGAGCCACATCAAAGAACTCTTAAAGAGGAAGCAAAGAGTTCTGACTGCTTGCATGGCCCAAGGCATGCATAAAGATCCTTTTTGGAAATGATGCATGCAAAAGAGTGCTCGAGCAACAATTATTATATCTGGCCACTCCTGAATCATCTGGCCAGTGAACTTCAGGTTAGCTATATTAATATATATTTATTTTTCCATATCTCAGTGCATACTAAAGTCAAATGTGTTTGCAGTTGACTAGAGTCTGATGTTATCAAGGATCTCATATGCCTTCTGAATTAATACATTTGTATTAATGCACACGTGTCTTTCAAATGCCAGCTGTTATGGTTCATTTATGTTCACTTTACAAACCAAAATAAGTAGTGTAAAAATCCACTTATCTGTATTATGTTCTGCCATTATTTTATCAGTGAAATGTTTATTTTGAAGATTCTTTCTCGTATTAAAGACTCTGACACCATTTAATCTTCTGTTATGGTACTGGTTAGGCCAGATCAGCTGGCACATTAATAGAAGTGATGTGAAGAGATGTATCTCTAATCACATTTTATCTGTTCGAAAGTTACAACAGTGCATTGAAATGCGGCTGCCTTGAGATAGGATTTCTTGACATTTTTTTGTATGATTTACGCAAAGGAATGTCAGCTGATGGCTATTCACTCATCAGAGGTTAATGGCTTGGGAGGGACTGATGTCATAAGTCACATTTACAAACATATGCCCCTTCCACTATACTATCGGTTTATTTAAACTCATCTTGTATGCATACAAAATGTAGCACAAAAAAACAACAGCCCCTTTCATTTATAAAGTACACACATGGACATATATCAAGGTATTTTTGCAATATGTGGTAATCGGTGTGAGAAAGTTTGACGTCTGTCAAAAATTGCGTGTCATCCACCAGGACAATGAGCCGTAACACAGCTAAAAACAATGAATAGCTAAGCGCTAAACATAGGAGTATTATTAAATGGCAAACAGTGAGACTTGTTTTACAATAAATCCTATTAAACAGATAGCTATTTAATGCATTTCATTCACTGTAGTAGTTTTTCCCTTGAAGTGCAGTCGACAGCCTAGATGGATTTAGTGAATCACTTTACCCGGTCTTGAATAGTGTAATGGAAATTCAGCCTCTTGTTCTCTGTGGATTTCCTTTCAGGAAGTCAGACATTTTCATTCATAAGACTTGATTTGAGTTAGACAATAGAACAATGGTTCTTTATCAGCATCTTATCAATAAAGACTAAATTCCAGGATATGGCCAACCTCCTCCACCTCTTTTTATTTTAGTGCAAGCCTGATTAAAAACAAATGTTAATGTATTTTTTGTTCAGGCATAATCGCCCAGATTAGTGTTCAAATACCAATGTATTTATTATTGTGAGTTGAGGTAAGTTTGATGATGTGTCAAATGTTTCTTCGGGCAAAATCCAAAGTACACCCTAGACTGGTCGCTAGTCAGCCGAAGGGCACCAAGAGAGCCAAACGAACCCCCGCACTCACAATTATACTGCCACCAGCAGGAATCGAGGCCGCGCCTGCCCGCACTGAAGTCAGGCGAGTGAACTTCTACACAACGAGGTGTATACATACATTTATATATATACATATATATATATATATATATATATATATATATATATATATGTATGTATATATATATGTATGTGTATATATATATATATATATATATATATATATATATATACACATATATATATATATATATATACATATATATACATACATACATATACATGTATGTGTGTGTATATATATATATATATATATACACACATATACCTGGATATGTACCTGAATTTAAATAAAGACTAAAGTAATGCAAATTCCCCAAAAAATGCCCTCTTATAAATAATAAATTTGACAACTGTTCTACAATACCCCGGATGGATGTAAATGTTTGTTGATCCGCAAGGGCCTTCAACTTCCACTTTGCTAACTAGCCAGCAAGATGAATACACCCTCACTCCACCGAACAACATGCAGTGTTTACGGGCCACTGTAATCCGGAGATCCTGCGGGTCGATGAGCAAGTCGCGCAAGACCGTCTGGGAACGATTGACACCCTGTAATTGATTTTTCTTCAAGAAGCCAGGAGGCAGGAAGGTAGAAGTGTGAGCCAATCGGACGAGTAATAACGGTCTTATAGCTGTTGTTGTTCTTACACTGAGGTCACTTGTGATTTTTTTATTTGTGTAAACCTTTGTCTAATTAAGATAACTATCTCATACTGAGAGAAATTATGGATTTAATCATTTTTAGTACACATTCAAATATATATATTCTATAACGGAAGTGTTTAGATTAATATCTATCATTACGTTATCGGCACACTAGGTTTCTCATGTTGTACTTTCTGCATGGCACAAACATCACATTTGAGCATTCTTTGTCTAGCCTACATGCCAATCAACTTAATCACTGTTATTTTTACATTTTGTGCTTTTGAAATTGAAATTCAGATGCAGTTTCAATTCATGCTACACATAATTATAGTCTAAAGGAGACCTACAGAAATCTTTCAGAAGTACAAAAAAATGCTAAATTTCCCCAATGCTTTGAACACTGCATCTTATCAACTGCTGTTTAATTGTGGACTTTTCCTGGCTGATGAGCTGCATGTCTTTAGATATACGCACGTTTGGCATACATAATACAACGTGCACTCTATAGTCCGGTGCAGTTTATATATGAAAAAGTAATGTTTTCATGTAAAATTTGTTGAGTAAGGTTTATAGTTGATTGTATTTATGTCAAATCACCATACCATATTTTGCAGACGAGATGACCTACTTAAAATCTTTTGTTTTTCCCCAAATTTACAGTACGCTTTATTATCCAGTGTACTCGTTTATATAAATTTTCGTTATGCTCACATACCTCAATCCTTTAGTGTTTGAGCATTATTGTGTTATACTATTCCAGTAAACCGCTCAAAGGACAATCATCCTTCAACAACTATGACCAAATAATAAACTAGTTAATAAAAGGAAAGCTACGTATGTTACTATGGTTCTTTGAATCCCGAATGACCGCCACTGAATGATCCCTTTGCGCATGCGCAGTGCAAGTACCAATTCCAACAAAGTCACCTGGGACCTGTGAAGGGTATATAGTTCCAGATCAACCGTAGCTTCAGTCCCAACAAAATCTTCTCGCGTGAGCATAAGGAATCTGAGTGACTGGACTTTCGTTCTATTTGATTCCTTATGACCACCCGAGGCAGAGCTGTAACCACTGAATGACCAATAACAGTGAAGTCCCAAAGATTACTAGACACAAACCTCACCAGGCATCCTCCGCAGACTCGAAGACCACACCCAGCGGGTGGGGAGAGGTGACATCCAGAATGTAGGACCAGAAAAATGTGCCAGGAGATGACCATGAGGCAGCGGCACAAAGGACCTCCAGGGACACACCCCTCATAGCTGCTCAGGATGTCGCAATGCTCCTTGTGGAGTGGAAACACACCCCCGAGGGCGGGGGGTTCCCAGTCACGCGGCAAGGCTGACAGATCGTATCCACGATCCACTGAGAAAAGGCGCTGCTTAGAGACAGCAGAGCCTCTATCATGAGACCCCCAGCAGACAAACAGTCGGGAAGACCTGCAAAAACTTGCAGTCGAGCCCATGTAAGCCCTCAGGGTTCTGACCCGACCCAGCAAAGCAGCCCTGGTCTGGCCCTGCTCTGACCTGTTGAGGGGCAATAGCAGGCAAGGGGTAAAGGTGTAAATGATGACGGACATGCGAGCTGGACAACACTTTAGGCTCAAAGGCAACGTTTGGCCACAGAGTGACCCCAGAGTCCCCTGGGTGCCACAACACGCATGACGGGCTCACCGAAAAAATGTGCACCAATGCGCCACGGCACAATCTTTGGGAAACACTGTTCTTGAAACGGGAGGCCAGCAAGGTTATAGGAAATAACCATTCGGAAAAGATTTCTGCTGCAGGAAAAAATACCAGATGCAGGAATTGTATTTATGTTTCAGGGGACGTTTGATTTCGTTTAACGTTTCTGAACTTGGACTGTTTTTCGTATCTTGGAAAAAATGGTTCCTATCACAGGTTTTCGTTACCTGTAAAGAGAATCATTCATAAGTAGAGGTATCGCTGTGCTTGTATATGGCAGAGACGACAATAAACATGCCTGACAGACTGACCAACCACCTGTTGCCTTTCACAGAACTTATCAGTTCAAACCTTCAAGTGAGTATAGCGGTTGGGAGAGTTGTGCTTTAAACACAAAAAGTATTCAAAGACAAAACATAAAACAAGTGCAAAAACAGCAAGATGTAAATGCTCCAACTACAGAAACCAAGTGGAAGGAAAACTGTACAAATCAAATGCAAAAGCAAAAGCACCAGACCACTAGGGCTCTTGACGGGATGGGTCAGTCCCATGCTATGTATGATCTGTAGGAGCAAGGTTTTGTGTGTTAAGTAACTTTGCTTAATTTAAAAGAATGTACATTTTGCCCCACATGCGATTCTTTGCCTGAAAAATATGTACTTTATGATGCCATGTTTTATACTGTTGCCAAAGAGAGTGTCTGCATGGATCGTTATGGGCCCATTCAGACAGCAAGCAATTGAACTAAATCGAGACCTCCCAAGTAGTGCCCTAATTTCCTTAACCACAGCAATTATCTCCACAAAATTGATTATATTCTTAAACTCATATCTATTTATCCATATCTTTGCCACATCTCTGCTAACATGGTAGACTGTGTACTTAAAAATATTTCAGATTGACCACATTTTTTTGGTGGGAAATTCAGCGCTGTTGTTAGTTTGACAGTTCATGACATGTTTATTTGAGATTCTAATTAAAATACCCTGTCTACTTCTTACAGAACAGAATGTAGTGTAAGTGCAGCCTAATGAGCAAGATGTGTGTGCCTTCTTTGCCCTTCCTCCCATTTTGCTTGCTTTGTTGTTCAAGTTCCCTGATGAATCTCAGACTAGATTGTTTTCTGTTTGGACGGTAGTCCAAGGCCGGAATACACACAATGCTCGAGAGGGTGTGTACATGTGTGTTCTGGACTTATTTCAAAGTTGGTGTCGCTCACGCTGGCCTCTCGTTTCTACATATTTTTTCAGTTTCTCTTCAGGAAGTTGTGTTTCAGGTTCCCAGCGCCCAGCAAGGCTTTGAAATAAACATCTCGCCCCTGTTTTCAGTTGCTGCACTTGTCAACTAACATTATGAATAAAACACCAGACTGGCCATAGAACATCAGGCTTGCAAAATACATGACATGTGTTGGGGTAAATTTCTAAATTAACTATCGGATAACCACCTCAGGAAGTGCTTTAACATCAGACTACTGGGTTTAATTGTCCTGTAATATGGCTTCATTTCTCTGTCCTTGGGGTTTTTGTGTACACTGCTGAATGCGCTTTTCTTTTAGCTGTGAAAGCCAAAATCTCTTTATTGGTATTTGAATAGTTGTAGTATTTGTGAAGTTGACATCCTGGTCCTAAAGGCCACCTGATCTTTGGCTGATACAGGCTTTTATCCCGTTCTGTGTCCCTCGTGTGATTTGAGCACGTTCTGAGACATTGCGCCACAGCCCACTTTTCCAGGAATGTGAAATGCACGCATTTCCTACTCAAAAGTCTACTTTTATTTATGTCAAATATTCATTCTAGCTAAGCAGACTGTATACCCTTAGAATTTAGAAGACATTCCAACTCGTACTCATACCACACACCAAAAGCGCAACATTGGTATGTGGATGTTTAGGTAGGCGAACGGGTGCTAATGTGAAAGCGCTTTGTGCCTGCTCAATACATGTATATAATTGCACTATATATGTAAGTACTCTCCATTTACCATTTCACTCATACTGTAAGGTTGAAGTGCAGTTACTGTGCAGTCACATTTTTATTCTTGAGTCTCGTGGGCATCAGTAGAACATGTTAGACTGTTTTAACTTGCTACAGCTGATCAAGAAGGCATTTCAATTGTACACCAACTCAAATATTTAAAGTAGTTAGCAACTAATAGCGACTGAATTTTCCACACTATAAGGCACACCTTCAATGAATGTTCTATCATAAAATTGTTCATATATATGAAGCACACCAATTATAAGACGTAGGAGTAGTGGTGGTGGTAGTAGTAATAATAGTAGCAGATTGTGTTATACATCCACTGGATGGAGTTATACTCAAGGGAATTTAAAAAATGCTTTAACAATATTGATCCATATATAAGTCGCACCGGATTATTAGGCGTACCCTTCAGAAAATATAAGTCTTTTAGTTATGCCTAATAGTGCAAAAAATGTGGTACTAACATCCGTACATGCATCCTAATTTGTTTCTAGCTTGCTCTTCATCCATTTTGCAATGCTTTGAGATAAGAGAATGTTACTTGGAACTCGCTATCACAGTTGTCACTCCCAAATCTAAGACATGCGAATAATTCATCCAAATGATGTATCATTGCTCGGCAGCAATCACTTCTTGTTCCCCCGCTGTGTAAGGCATAACTTGGATTAACCAATTAGACTTGAAATTGGCCTTCATTCAAAAGTCAACCGTAGTAATCAAAATCCATCAACACATTGTACAATATGCCTAGTTTACTGTGCATAAATCCAGTTTAAAAAAAAATAGAAATAGAAAAAAAATAGTACCACAAACGACTCATTGAAAGTAAATAGAATCACAATAAAGGCAGCATTAAGAAGTTTCCTGCGTTTTAGCGCAAAACTAAAAAAAAAACTTCAGGAGAAGCAGATGTCATTTGACAGTTGCCTCAATGCTTTGGTGATGAGATAGCAGCTGTCTCTCAGTGCACTTTTTTTTTTTTTTTTACCAACCAATTTGAATCATGAGCTGTTTTGTACTCAAAATGAACATGAAACCACCCAAACTAACTTCTGTTTGTTGCAAATTCAGGCAAATTAAAGTTTTTTTTTTTGTCTTAATTATTCAGTTTAATGGTTGGCCTTCTCTGTTTCTAAGAGAAACTGTAGAAATTGTTTAAAGAGGAATGAAGTTTGCCTCCCTTTCAGTCAAAGTTTTCAATGTGTGTATTAAGGATTGAATGTCAAGTAGCCAGTCAGGTAGTCAGTAAACGACTGATTGACATGCGAGAAAATATTGTATTTCTTTCAGATGTTAGATCTGACATCACCCTTTTTAGGCATATGCCCACATGTGGTTGTTAAGAGTGGTAATTTACGCCTTTTTGGAGTGATGGTGTTCACCTAACAATGTGAAATTATGTTAGGGTACATTCTACGTATATTGCTATAAGTCAACGTTTGCTCTGTAAACTAAAATTCTGTGAGTGCTCTCAAGATAACCGGTGGTGACATCACGTACTATAGGACGTTAGACGTTGTAGCTTTTCTACAGCTACTTCATTTATAACATAAATGTTGAATCCATGATGAAAGATGTCTTTGGTCATACTCTTTCTTTCTCAGAACCTGGTGGAAGCACTCTACTCCAAATCTAGGATCATGGTTGCCATAAAATCTCACAATTTATATGTTGACTAAAAAAAAATTAAGAATTAGGTAAAATAATATAAAATTGAGGTATTTTAGATTATTAAAAAAAAAGATGACTATAAACAAAATATCTAAGATTTGTAACAAAACAATAAAAATATATCTTCGGGAGGGATGTTGGCGTGGATTCACCATGCTGTATTGTTAATTATTATAATAATTGGCAGCAATTGCATTCATGTAGAAGCTTACAAGGTGGGAGGTCACAACATCCTCCACTAATTAACGGGAAACCCAAAGGTGCCATTTGATGATTATCCAAAATCTGAATTGCTATTTTGTGAGCTCTAATAGATTGGTGATCATTTTGTCAAGTTGTGGTTATGTCTCTAAATACTCAGTGGCCAACATTCTCTCGTCCAAATAACCTCATTTTCGGACTAAACGTTCCAGCGTAAATGTCACAAAAAGTGTAAAAAAGTTTTTATTATAACGACTTTTGATTTACACTGAGTCCTGTAGGAAATATGACTACAGGTCGACCAATATGTGATTTTTAAAGGCCAATGCCGATATTGTAAACAATCTAAAGCAGATATGTTTTCTTCAAAAATGGATTTGGTTATGAAAGGCAATTCATAAAAAAACGCTTTCACGATACTGGCAGGTTTGCTTTTTAGAGTCGAGGGTTGTAAATGTAAAATATTTTCCATTCCTTCGGTCCTATGTGAATGGAGCTCAAGATGAATCCAAATATACGATATGCGATAGGTACCTTTTAATGCTAATACCTGGGATGCAATTGATATTTCAACTTGACTCTTGAATGTCTTAGGCAGATGAAACACTCGTGGTGTTTGTTAGGTTGTTGTTGTCTTTTCGAAAGTCTCTCAAGGGTTTCTTTGAGTTGTTGTTGAGTGTGATATTATGGCACAAATGAGCAACGGAGGAGATTGCCCTTAGGGTGATGAAAAGGGGGAAACAGTTGTTCGCTACGGCATTACAAGCTCTTTTGATCCCTAAGGCCTTTTAACACTTCTTTTCCCAAAATAATGAAAGGTAAAAACTTGAAAATGTGTAAGACATGCAGGTAGAATATTAATAGTCATAATTTGCATTGGTTTCCTTTATGTAACATATAGGACTTGCAGTGAAGCTCTCCTCCCATCTCAGGATCAGCACAAAATGCATTTTCTGCTCTCCTCAATCAGAAATGCTGTGGCTTTAATCCTTTGCCCTCGGGGGACAGCTGACATGGATGAGAGTAAACTGTTGACATGGAGCTGTCTCCTATGCTCTGTGATCAAAGCGTGCACGGCCCTCCTGTTTCACAACATGCCTTCAAATATTCTCTGAGTTGCCGCCGCAGAGACAGCCTCCCTCTTTGTTTCACACACATCATTTTAATCCACCCCGAGTTGATAGATGTGATCACAAACTGGCTACTTAGGACGTTTCCACTGTAGCCTCTGTGACCTTCCTCTAAGCACGTTGCGTCCGATTTCAAATTTGCTCACGTCTTGGTGAATACCATTTTTGGAGGCATCAATGTGCAAATTTGAAGTGCAAGGGAGAACCGTGCTTGATGCAGCTCTGTTTAATTAATCCCCAGTAATGATGCAACTATTAGTAACAGCAGAGATGATTTTAAGTGGCTTGGGCGGTGAAACTGTGCGGATGCTGTGATGGGAGTCAAAACATCTTATTGACTTCTATACTGCCCGCATGTTATTGTGGCATGTAATTGTTTGATGTACAACAAAACAAATTGTTCACAAATTTGAGCCTGGGGTCTATTTTCTGCAAAGGACTAAGGATCCCGCTATAGTAGGCCTGGGGGATATGACAAAAAATGTTATCTTGATTACATATACTGTAATACCTTGAGATACGAGCTTAATGCGTTCCGGGACTCAGCTCGTATGTCAATTTACTCGTATCGCATCTCATTTTCCAAGAGAGAGAGAAATAGGACAGGAGAGAGACTTGACGGACGCGCTCGTAATCTTACGTTACACTAAATTTAAACCTTCATGTGCAATAACCGAGGCAAAGATGATAAAATATTCCACCGCAGCTTTCGAGGCGGAACTTCCTGCTTCTCCATGTGTTCGTTTTGTCCAGGTAGTGTTTTAAAATTATCGAACCAGTCACGACTCGCTATGAAAGGTTTTTGTGGTGTCTTTTTCAGATGCTTGCTTTGCTTTCCAGTCCATGTAGATTCTGCTGGCTTTTTAGAATATTATCTCCAGCTAACTGTTTATCTTTTATCCATATTAAAAGAAGGCTCTCCATCTCGTTATGAATGTCACTGGGCAGCTTGGAAATTATGGTTAGTCCTTTGGGAGGCTTGATATCCTTCATCCTTCTGCTTAAGGATGAAGGATATTGTCGAAGTACTCCTCTCGTTCTGGCGAGCCAGCTCAGTCTCGCATACACCAGTCATGTTTTCAATGATTTTGTGCTTAATATTATAAGAAAAGAGAATAAAAAATATGATGATTTTAAAGTATTTTTGTTGTTCTGTTGTGCAATAAAAATAAAACATATCCCTCCTAACACTACGAAAAGTAAATAATAAAACCTGCAGAAATTTTGACAGACGTCTTTATTTGTTTAAATTTGCCTTCGAACCAAAAGTTGCTGTGCAATATGAAATAAATAAAATAATCAACTGTAGAAATCACCTTTGGTAAGCAGACCATTTTCAGACTCACAAAACGAAACAGAGTAAACTTACCTCACATATGGCCATTTACAAAAAATTAAATAAAAAAATTAAAAAGTTGGGATGAACTTAACCCATTTTTACCCAAGATAACAAGTTTTAGATTTTTGAAACATTTTCATTTACATCGAATGGGTAAACACCTTGATATCAAGTAAGAAAAACATTGCAGGATGTCCTCAAAATAGCTGGAGTTTTTTTTAATGCCTCGTAAATACCTGTGCACAAAGAGCAGCCTTATTGGAAATGTTCTTAACCCACTGTCCTCATTTGAGGACAGCCTGTAATATTTTTGTGACTTGATATCAACATTTATGTAAATGTTCTGAAAACGTTGCAAAAATCTAATACTTGTTATTTTGGGTTAAGTTCTTCCAACTTTTTATTGTTTTTTTTGTAAATGGCCATATGTGAGGTAAATTTAAACAGTTTCTTTTTGTGAGGCTGAAAATAGTCTGCATGCCATTAGTGATGTCTTCGGTTCATTATTCATTTCATATTGCACAGCAACTTTTGTTTTGAAGGCAAATTTGCAAAAATAGACACCTGTCAAAATTTCTGCAGGTTTTATTATTTATTTTTTAGTGTAAGGAGGGAGATGTCTTATTTTTATTGCAAAACAGAACAACAAAAATAGTTTTTAAAATCTTATTTCATATTCGCTTTTTTAAATAAATTAAGGTATTATAGTTACGTTCATATTTGAATAAGGAGGAAAGTACTTTATTTACTTATTCACAGATGTTTGAACTTTCAAATTAGAAAAAAAGATGTGATGATTAACGTCTTAATTATCAATATCGACTGATTTTTTTTTTTTAAATCGTGATAACATTTTTTTTCATATCGCCCATCTCTTGATAATATGCAAATCTAAACTTCTGTGAATAAGTAAAAAACAATATATCATGACAGTACTACCTATGAACAATATGTCGTGAATTGCCATCCTCTCACTCTGTGGACGTGTAGATACATGCCCTGTGATGCAGAAATGCCACTCCAAATCAGGAAAAAAGTGTCACCCCCAAACGAGAATACTTTCAGAAGTGTAATTTTAACACACTCTACAATCTTAGGATGCTATTGCAAATTCTGGTTTCCCTACTGTAAGTAATATGGTTTTGAAGGAAAAAATATAAAATAAAGCTTTGTTGCTTGTCAATGTACAACAACAAAAAATGTGTGATTTAATTCTGTGCACTTAATAGTGTCACGGCTTGTGGCCGCCACAGTGTAGAGCATCAGTGGTGCAGCCGAATTCCAGGCCAGCTGCTGCTGAAATGGATGTAATTGTTCGTAACTGTTGGAGTGCCCAAGACATCACAGGCTCTGCAGGTTGGCAAATCTTGTCGTCTGCAGGTCTTGATGGTGATGATCATTGCCAGCTGTTCAGGCTGTGTCAAACAATGCTTACTGGACTGGAAGCGAGAAGTTTTCCTTGCACACATTTTTCTGTTATTGCTTATGAGGCTAAGACATCGGTGTGGTGGATACTGCAGAAGTGAATTTTGATCATCTCCCTCCAGGGTTACCACCATCCTGGGAGTTGCAGAAACTGCCATCTGATAAACTACTTGAACAGCAATATGAAATTTCAACTGTGGAAATTACATGAATGTGTTATATTTACAACCCACTGGCTAAACATAACATTAACATTTGGCAGTCTCATTTTGGCAGCTTCCCTAAATGTTTTTTTTCTCCTCAGTTTTGTCAGATGGCCAGCCTCACCAAGCTGGAGCAAGGGATCATGGGAGCGCAGGTCTAATAAGGGAGAGGAGAGCAGCTGGAGACTCTTACTGGTCCTACTCAGGTAAATCTCTCATTTAAAAATCACAGTTGTTTGTCCTTCCAATTTAATGGTCCTGGTAGGAGAAATTGTATGATTGGTGTCAGCATGGTTTTCTTCTTTTTTATGCATTCCATCTTCTCAAGAACTCCTCTATTTTAAGAGGAAGTCAAAGACACTGTACAAAGATATGATCTTAAGCTGCATTCCTGGTGAATGTTTTCATCAGATTCACACAGCAACAGATGGCTCAGATGTGAAAACAGCTGTATAAGGCAATACTTTAATGGTATATTTTTTTATAAGATCAACCGACAACAGTAATGAACAAAAAAACAGGAGTTAGAAATGTTCCTTGCGTTATGCATCTTGTAAGTATAATCATTGCTTAACAGAAAAAAAGCTTGAGCTTGCCCTGTTAGGCAAGCTAACAAATCAACACAAAATCAGATCCCCCCATCCCTACACACGCATTTATACACAAAATACATAAAAAAACTGCCTCATCAGTGATCAGAATAGAATGTCATTTGAGAATTTCACTATAATAATCATATTATTTAGTATTTTATTCAAAACAGATATTGCAATTACTATTTGGCACAATTTTTCTCCAGAATAACAGATAAGATGACATTTTTACTTGGATATGCTTTTACTTAGAGCTGGGCGATATGACAAAAATTGTTATCACGATTTAAAAAAATATATATCAGTCGATATTGATAATTATCATGATATTTTTTCTTTCAAATTTGAAACGTCAAACTTCTGTGAATAAGTAAATAAATGACTTTCAATCAATTCAATTATGAAAGTTTGAGTTTGATTTATTTAATAAGGGAGAGCACATAGTAATGAACAAATTCATTTTAAAGTTAATAAACATGGATATGTAAATGTGTGAGATAGCTGCCAAGGGTTAATTTCCATCTTAAATTCCTTGTGCAGGTTAAAGGTAAATGATGACACACACACACACACACACACACACACACACACACACACACACTCACACACCCTTCCAATGAAAAAAGAGAATATAAAATATGATGATTTTAAAAAGTATTTTTGTTGTTCTGTTGTGCAATAAAAATAAGACATCTCCCTCCTTACATTATAAAAAAATAAGAAAAGCTGCAGAAATTTTGACAGGCGTCTTTGTTTTTATAAATTTGCCTTCAAACCAAAAGCTGCTATGCAATATGAAATAAATAAAATAATTAACTGAAGAAATCAGCTTTGGCTAGTAGACTATTTTCAGCCCCACCAAACGAAACACCGTAAACTTACCTCACATATGACCAT